>NC_137877.1:1070333-1217833 GCF_963924005.1 Protomyctophum bolini | reverse complement strand
GGAGTTCACAGTCCTTTCTGTTAGTACCACCCAGGACGGAGTTCACAGTCCTTTCTGTTAGTACCACCCAGGACGGAGTTCACAGTCCTTTCTGTTAGTACCACCCAGGACGGAGTTCACAGTCCTTTCTGTTAGTACCACCCAGGACGGAGTTCACAGTCCTTTCTGTTAGTAAGACCAGGACCAAGTTCACTGTCCTTTCTATTAGTAACACCAGGACCAAGTTCACTGTCCTTTCTATTAGTAACACCAGGACCAAGTTCACTGTCTTTTCTGTTAGTACCACCCAGCGCCAGGACGAAGCTTTATCCAAAAGACGACGTTTATTGATATGAAAACCGATCGCATCGCTCTACAGCCTAAGAGCGCCTGTTGTGCAATCCTCGATGTTGCGCAACAGTGAGACGTCATCGAAAATGTCCGCACCCCCCCCTGTTTAGCCGACGAGAACGAAAATCTTAAAACGTTAATAACTCGCAATCTAAATCATCCTGTCCAATTCTAAGAACAGATCTTGTGTCAGACGGCAGTAGATTTAATCCCACCTCCCGTCGTTGTCGATCGGCTCTAGAGTGTTTCGGCTACATCTAGCTACATCTAGCTGCTACATCCACATCCGCGATAACATCCGGTGCGTCGGTAAAAGTGCTCCGCTGCTATGAATCGCTATAAAGCTGATTCAATGGATTAAATAACCCTGGTCTGATTATTGACCAGCATGGAGATGATCTTGATCCGGATGGAGGAGATGGTGATGAATAGTTTATGTGAAAATGAAACGAAAGAATGAGGACAAAAGGAAAAGCAGCGCCAAAGAGACGGAGTACCGGAACTGAAGAGGAAACATGGTCAGAATGGACATAACTGTTTCCTTATATAAAGACCAGGATAGCTGGAAATGCGCGCACAGACAACAAACATGACAGACGTTAGACAATACTATTGTACGTTTGGTCTATTGTGACTCTAACCCTTAGGCCCCGTTTAGACTGCAGTCAACTCTGATTCAAATCTGATCCATTTCTCAAATCTGATCTTTTGGCCCGACCGTTCACAGACCAGATGGGATCTGTTCAGACTGGCAGCCGAATCCAGCCTGAATCAGATCGGTGCCTCATTCAGGTTGGAATCAGATTTTTCTTTTTTTGTTTGTTTTAAGTCTAAACACAAACAAGTCACTTGGAATCTGATCCGATTCAGATCAGGTTGTTGCATTCGGACTGAGGCAGATCTCCTGGAATCAAACGTGAAACCACCTCTGCGTGTGAATAAAGTCACATTAGGTAAAAATCGGATTCCATGTGTGACTATATGAATCATTTACTAAAACATTTCTTAGTCATGAGCCAAAGTTCCTTCAAGGCCAGAAACATATCCCCACAACTCACTAGCCTTGAAGAGGACATTTCTGTTGTCCTACGTGGACAGTAAATACACACGTATGCATGCAATGCATGCTCACATGCACACGCAAACCAGTGTTGTTTTCGTTGACTAAAACTAAGACGAAAAATGTTCGTCGACTACCTATTTTCACTGACAAAAACAAATGGAAACTACATGAAAACTAAGCTACGATGACTAAAACTATAAGACTAAATATACTGACAATTTCGTTGACAAATAAAAACTAGATTAAAATGTTAGGAAGGGACTAGTGGACGAGAGATCCAGTATAAGTCATTTTACACTTGGTTGCATGCTGAAATCGGATCTACAAATCTGATCTACATTACGACGGCATCAAGACCCGCCAAAATAAATTTTAGTCGACTTAATCAAATGTAGATTTAGTCGACTAAAATCTTATGACATTTAGTTGACTAAAACTAGACTAACACTAAGACATTTCAGGTGAAGAAATTTGCTGCCAAAAACAACACAGGTATGCATGCAATGCACGCTCACATGCACATGCAAACGCACGCACGCAGCCACGCATGCACACACACACGCACGCAGCGCACGCACAGACACTTTAGACTTACAGCATTGGGAAGGTACGGATGATGTCATTCGTCTTCGCTGAGCGTCAGTCGGACACTGCCATGGAGGAAACAGACAAACGACATCATGGTGTGAGTGAAATGTTCAAACGTTCCAGTTAACCCATTCTGACCTGAGATCAGATTCATACGAGGTTTCCACTCGACACACACTGGTCTGATTAACCCATTCTGACCTGAGATCAGATTAAAAAAAATGTCAGTCATTCTTCGATTTTTCTAAAATAGCAGACCTACAAGCTCGTAGCGCGCCACTCGGTGGCGCGCTATGAGCTTGTAGATCTGCTATTTTTCAATAGCTAAAGCATAACATGACGCTAACACCAAAATGGGATCCCGTTCAGAATGGGTTAACCGGCCTGAGACCGATTTAAAAAAAGAAAAGACTCCTAGATCCTGACAGTTTTCTGATGAAACCTATAATGTCTCCATGTCAGTTTGTGCTCAACCACTTTCATGTCAAGGACGCCCAGCATCATCTGTATTTGGCTGCGGACCCCCCATCGGACCCCCCATCTGATAACGGACCCCCCATCTGAAAATATGTTGTTCTCCTAGCCCTCTAAGACCCAGCGTTGCTTTTTAGCAACAATTTTATTTTAATTAATTACTAAAACATTTTTTTTTCTCTTCTTTTTTCACCTAAACGTCATCAGTGATGTTCATTGCAATGCCATTGGTCATGATATTTGCATATAAATACCCCCCACAGAGGCTGAAATTCACACAAATAAAAAATTTCTGGACTCTGTGCAACATTTTTTTGCAAAAAATTGCGCCATATTTTCACGATTAAAAAAAAATCAGATGAGCAGATCTAGTTCCGCGCTACGAGCTTGTAGATCTGCTATTTTTCAATAGCTAAAGTATAACATGATCCTTAATCCATTTTGGGCCGGGAACCCATTTTGGTGTTAGCATCATGTCATGCTTTTGGCTATTGAAAAAAAATAGCAGATCTACAAGCCCGTAGCGTGCCACTCGGTGGCGCGCTATGGGCTTGTAGATCTGCTATTTTTTTTAAATCACATTTATAGAATCTGATCTCAGGTCAGAATGGGTTAAAAGACTAACCTGTGTTCTCCCCATGGGCCCGTTGAACCGCATGGACAGAACACTGTTTGGGGCATTTCATTATAAACAGCAATTTCAGGAAATGTCAAAATATTTAAAAACTTCACAATTTTTTGATTTTCACATTTTTCACAGATATATATGATGTGTGCAAATCTTGGACTATTCTTTCCCAGGGGACGTTTTCAACCCAAATCTTTGTCTCTGGGCGTGCAGGTGGAACAACATAGTGGGAGATGGTGGTTCCGTGGCCAAACACATGCACCACTGATACATAGACAGTTAAGAATTAAGGAGACATCTGCAGAATGTACAGAGATGGTTAGAGTTGTCCTGGTACAATCTTTTTTTCTCTATTTGCATCTATTCTCTTTTTATTGATTGATTTTATTCTGTGTTGGTTTATTCATCTGCTGTTGGTAGTCATCATGGCTGACGGTTCACACATTTCTTCGGCCTTGGTGTTTGATATTTTGGGATTTATTTTCTTTTTTGTAATTTTTTGCCAGTCATGGCTGCCAGTTCCCACCTGATGTTGTGTGTGAGTCCAGACTGCTCCAGACCGTACTGAATAACTGCCAGCTTACATAATGTCTTGAGGCTAGGACTGAAGTCTAAGACATACAGGTCACCTGGTCTGTTGTCTCCTCCAAAGAGGATGACACGATCTCCCAGCATGCAACAGCACATATCCCTCATTCCATGTGGGCTTTTCCCCTTGGGCTCAACCTTCTTCCAGGAGGAGGTTTCTGGGTTGAATTTCCACACATCATTGAAGGTCTGTTTTATATTATATATTTTATATTCAATAAATATGTACAGCTCTCCATTGTAGGTAAAGGCTGAATGACCATAGCGTCCGTCTGGACGCAGCTGTGTAGAAGGTGTGTTCATCCAGTGGTTGGTCTCTGTGTCAAACACTCTGATGGTGTTGTGGTACTGACCCCTCCCATAGTACTGACTCCCCCCATAGCCCCCAAATACAAACATCTTTGTCCCGATGATGGTAGCAGAGTGAAGGTATGAAACAGGAGGTGGAGTTCCTCTGGTGTTAATTAAAGCCCAGACAATTGTGGTGGAGTCCAACTTGTAGATGTCATTAGTGAATCCAGTCTGGGTACATCCTCCATGGATGAACATGACCTTCCCCGACACACAGGCTGAGTGGTAGCCCCTCCTCTCTGGAACGGTCCCAGAAACCTGTGGTTTGAACCATGTGTGGGCGTCGACATCAAAGGCATAAAGCACGTTATAGTAACTTGGGTTAGTCCATCCTCCCCAGAGGTAGACGGTGTCTTCAATCAGCACAGCTGTGTGGTCATCACGCATTGAAGGGACCTCAAGGTGGCGTTCTCCTCTTCCAGGGGTCACTGGGGTCAACTTCCTCCAGGTCAAAGACACTGTGTTGAAGACGTGCACATCAATGTGATCCTCGTCACCTCCAAAGGAGTACACACAGTGTCTCACTGTCACAGCTCTCTGATTGGCTGTTCCTGGTCCTCTCAGACACACCGCCCAGCATAACATTACTCACAGCAGTACCACAGTGGAGAAATCCTATTGGTCAATGAGATCCTATTGGTCAATGGTATCCTATTGGTCGATGGTATCCTATTGGTCGATGGTATCCTATTGGTCGATGGTATCCTATTGGTCGATGGTATCCTATTGGTCGATGGTATCCTATTGGTCGATGGTATCCTATTGGTCGATGGTATCCTATTGGTCGATGGTATCCTGTTGGTCGATGGTATCCTGTTGGTCGATGGTATCCTATTGGTCGATGGTATCCTATTGGTCGAGTCCTGATGTGTAAATGCATGGAGCATTTTGGGTCTCCACTTATATTTGTTCAGAGGCACAAACATCACGGAAGGTTTGTCCAATCCGTGAAGCCGATGGTTTGGGTTGACCAATCAAGGAAGACGATGCCTGTTGATCTCACTTATTGGTCACCAGTACTGATCAATGACCATATTAGGGATGATCAACATTATTATGAATACAGTATACGGTTGAAAAAATGCTCCTTCAATGCTCCAGTTTCCTTCCAACACGACCAACACCATGTACTGTACTGTAATTCACTGTACTGTAATTATGCACAGTAACTATGTACTGTACTGTAATGTACTGTACTGTAATTCACTGTACTGTAATTATGCACAGTAACTATGTACTGTACTGTAATGTACTGTACTGTAATTCACTGTACTGTAATTATGTACAGTAACTATGTACTGTACTGTAATTCAGGAGGACTGAATCCATAGTGTCCATCAGTACAAGTGGCCGTCGGTGATTGTCTGCTGGAAATGCCCTGGGAGTTTTCTTCGACGGGTGGCTGGCGTCTCCCTTACAGATAGGGTGAGAAGTTCAGTCACACGCGAGAGACTCGGAGTAGAACCGCTGCTCCTTAGCCTGGAAAGGAGCCAGCTGAGGTGGTCCGGTCATCTGGTTAGGATGCCTCTCGGGCGCCTCCCTAGGGAGGTCCGCGACGCACGTTCCACTGGGAGGAGACCCCGGGGCAGACCAAGGACCACGTCCCACTGGGAGGAGACCCCCGGGGCAGACCAAGGATCATGTCCCACTGGGAGGAGACCAAGGCGCAGTTGGAGGAAATGCATCAACTCACTGACCTTGGAACGTCTCGGAATCGCCCCAGGAGGAAGTCACTAACTAGTTGCTATGGAGAGGGAAGTCTGAGCTCTCTGGTGGAGCTGTTGCCCCCGCGACCCGACTACGGATAAGCGGTTGAAGATGGATGGATGGATGGATGGGTCAATGAAAGAATGGCTCCCCATTTACACTGATGTATCAAATGTACTCACAATCATTGCTTTTAGACATGCTGCAGTGCACACAAGTTACAACACATGGTAAATGGTGTGTGAGGCTGTGTGTGTGTGTGTGTGTGTGTGTGTGTGTGTGTGTGTGTGTGTGTGTGTGTGAGGCTGCGCAACAGTGACACGTGGTTGTGAAAACCAACCAAACACTATTTCCGTGCTCGGACAGACCCAGCCAGCCAGGGCATTTTATTTCACGCATTGTGAGCTTGTAGATCGGCTATTTTCTAATTTCAAACGTATATATAGTGCTGAAGTGGTTACAGTGTGTTTTAAATCCAAATCTACAAAGTAACTAAAGTTTCCAAATAAATGTAGTGAATTAATGAAGTGCAAATGTAGTGGAATGCAAGTAAAAGTATTGGAAATACTCAAGTACAGTACTTAAGTAAATGTACTTAATTACTTTCTAACACTGGATGTTGGTTAGGTGTGACTGGGGTCATTTATTCAATACTCAACTGCATGACGTTGCAGTGACATACATGCACCACACGATGGCAGCAGTGGTCACAAAATGGCCTAAAAAGTATATCTCCTGTGACTGCAGAAACACTGGCCACAATGTCACATGGAGAGAGAGAGAGAGAGAGAGAGAGAGAGAGAACGTCTTTTGAATATTCTTTTCAGCAAGCGGCCATATCCTCCCGGCACCCGAAGCTTCTATTTTGAAAGAAATCCCGGTGCCGATTGTGTTAATAACCTCCGCGTCCCTGTGTGAAGTCCTGAGTTTAAATTCCAACTACATTACCCATAAAACCCGTGTCAGACACGTGTCTGTTTTGCCATTGGGAACTGACGCCCATGTGACTAGTCTCTCTAGACAGACAGACAGACAGACAGACAGACAGACAGACAGACAGACAGACAGACAGACAGACAGACAGACAGACAGACAGACAGATAGGTCACCTGGTCGTGAATGCTCATGGTGTTGATGCGGTCCAGTTTGCTGGTCCAGTACTGAGCCTCTTCATCTGGGATGTCTGGAGAAACACAGACCCTTAAATATCAATGAGGGTTAGGGCCTCCTACCGTGGGGTCCGGGGACCCCCAGGGGTCCTTGAGGGAGTTCCAGGGGGTCCCCAGCTAATCCACGTATGATAACAGCATCCTAAGGTTAGCAAGGAATATCACCTCTAAGACTAGCCATGTGTTGTATGGAGAATATAATGAATATCACCTCTAAGACTAGCCATGTGTTGTATAGAATATAATGAATATCACCTCTAATACTAGCCATGTGTTGTATAGAATATAATGAATATCACCTCTAATACTAACCATGTGTTGTATAGAATTTAAGGAATATCACCTCTAAGACTAGCCATGTGTTGTATGGAGAGTATAAGGCATATCACCTCTAAAACTAGCCATGTGGTGTATGGAGAGTATAAGGAATATCACCTCTAATACTAAGCCATGTGTTGTATAGAATATAAGGAATATCACCTCTAATATAGAGAGTCTAGGTTGCTGCCTTCAGGAAGGAGATCTGGTGTTCCATCAATCATACAATAAGGTCAGACTAAAGAGGTCCTTTGTCCACCAGTCGACTCTGAGGCTTAATCAGGAGTTGTAGTAGCCACAGGGTAATCTAGACGCCGGACATTGCTCTTGTCTTCATGTCTTTGTGGATGTAATAATATTATTGTCTTGTTCCAGATGTGAGTATGTGTGTTCTGCATACTTGGCTGCTGGGTCGCAAGACAACTTTCAGTGTGAACTGACAATAAAGTACTGTATCATATCATATCATATATCATATCATACTCTGAGTGTACACAAATGGAACCAAGCGTGCGTGCGTGCGTGCGTGCGTGCATGCGTGCGTGCGTGGCGTGCATGGCGTGGTGTGCGTGTGTGCGTGCGTACCGAAGGGCAGCTCAAAGCGCGTGTCCAGCAGCACGCGGTGTGGCGTGGGGCCGGTGGTTCCACAGATCTCGTCCTCTCTCATCAGAACCTCAGAGTCCAGAGAGGTCCACTCGCCCTGACCCTCCTGGACGGACGAGAGAGAGAGAGAGAGAGAGAGAGAGAGAGAGAGAGAGAGACACTAAGAACGGAGTAGGGCAACATGCCGAGGGGGGGGAGCAGAGCAACCAGTAGAGCAACCAAACGGTCAGTGATGTCCTTTGATGCCCAGTGAGTTATTAAAGGAGAATTCCATACTAAAAGGCTTTCTTACCTTTCTTTGTAGTTGTTACGTCCCCACCAAAGAGGTCCAGGTGTTATTTTGTGCAAAAGCTCATTATTGGCTATTTCAAGCCCTAAATGAATTGCATTGAATGGGAATTGAATGGGGCTATATGGGGTGCTTATTTCCATCGCTCAAAAATATTATTTGTTTGTATATATCCTCTCTTCATAATGTAAATAATATCCCAAACACTTTACTACTTATTTAGATGGAAATCAGCTAATTGCGTGCGTGCTGTCCAGAGGTATGAGAGTGTGTGTGTGTGTGTGTGTGTGTGTGTGTGTGTGTGTGTGTGTGTGTGTGCACTACCTCCTCAGACTGTAGGATGGTCTCCAGAGGGATCAGTGTGTGTGTGTGTGTGTGTGTGTGTGTGTGTGTGTGTGTGTGTGTGTGCACTACCTCCTCAGACTGTAGGATGGTCTCCAGAGGGATCTGTGTGTGTGTGTGTGTGTGTGTGTGTGTGTGTGTGTGTGTGTGTGTGAATGAGTGTGTGTGTGCGTGCACTACCTCCTCAGACTGTAGGATGGTCTCCAGAGGGATCAGAGCGGTCCCGATCAGAGTGTCCCAGATCAGGCCTTTGTTCCACAGCTCCACCACCAGCGCCGAGTCCAGGTGACTGATCTCACTGCAACACGCACACACACACACACACACACACACACACACACACACACACACACACACACACACACACACACACACACACACACACACACACACACACACACACACACACACACACACACACACACACACACACACACACACACACATTTTATGGTATAGGGTTGGGGTTTAATAATTATGCAGCTGATTGATTCCCTGCTCAATTCTCCGTCAGTGTCAATAACACAGGATTCAGCTACTGTAGAAGATGAAGGTGACGTCAGATGTACAATCTGCTCATGCTCGCATCATCACTGTGCAACTTCTCTTTTTTTTTTATATATATTTTTATCCCACGATTTTGTAACCCATTTTTCACCCCTGCGTCAATCATCTAATGTGATCCTGGGCTCTACACACCCTCCACCAACCTAGTCCCCATATATGGGGGACAAGGGGAGACCAACCTAGTCCCCATATATGGGGGACAAGGGGAGACCAACCTAGTCCCCATATATGGGGGACAAGGGGAGACCAACCTAGTCCCCATATATGGGGGACAAGGGGAGACCAACCTAGTCCCCATATATGGGGGACAAGGGGAGACCAACCTAGTCCCCATATATGGGGGACAAGGGGAGACCAACCTAGTCCCCATATATGGGGGACAAGGGGAGAGCAACGGACTTAACTCATGCTCCCTTCATGCCTGAGTGTCCAAGTTGCTCCTTTACACCTGACAGGGGGGAGTTTCCCTGGTTGGACGTAGCGCGTGGAAGGAACACTTCTCTTTCTAATGGTTTTATCCAATTCTCTGCCCACAGACAGGCTCTCATTGGCCAACCCGGGCTGGACTCCCCATTCCATCTCAGTCGGTCCCATTAGAGTCAGCGAGCTGCACATGAAGGGAGAGATGTCTGGGTGTCACCAGCGTTGATTTGAACTGATTTGACTGAGGCGGTCTTTACACCAGAACGGTGTTCATAGAAAACGGCAGAATAAAGTATCGTTTGCTGGTGTCCCTTTAGACGAGAACGGTGTTTCCAGGAGGTGAAAATAGCTGATCTACAAGTTCACAGAACTTGTAGATCACAGAACTTGTAGATCTGCTATTTTCGGCACACCGCGAAGTATAAATATAATGGCATCACGAAGCCATCAAGGATTTAGCAGACTAAAACTAGACTAAATTAAAATAAAGATCTGATGACTAAAATATGACTAAAACTAAATGGAATTTTATTATACGACTATGACTAAAACTGAATCAGAATTTCACCGTCCAAATCAACACTGGGGTGTCTCCAATTTAAAAAAGCAAAAGGGCTTTAACCCATTCTGACCGGGAACCCGTTTTGGTGTTAGCATCATGTTATGCTTTAGCTATTGAAAAATAGCAGATCTACAAGCTCATAGCGCGCCACCGAGTGGCGCGCTACGAGCTTGTAGGTCTGCTATTTTTGAAAAATCGAAGAACGACTGACATTTTTTAAATCTGATCTCAGGTCAGAATGGGTTAATCAAACCAGTGTGTGTCCAGTGGGAAACCTCGTATGAATCTGATCTCAGGTCAGAATGGGTTAAAAGATGTGTTACGGCACAATGTCAAATCACTGAGAATTTAGGCCTACACAGAATACTGGTTCTCAAGGGAAAAGGTTTGAAAAACACAGTATACCGCTATTCATTGTATAGATATTTCCACTGTTACGTTCTTTGATGATAAATGCTTTTTATATACGTGATGTATTCCCATTCTTTGTTGTTCTTGCTTAATGTAAAGTCGCTCTGGATTAAGAGCGTCTGATAAATGCCTACATTGTAAATTGTATTCAACAAGATCGCTTGTGCTGCAATTGGAGCATGCGTGCTCTCGCGCACACGCATGCACGCACACGCACACACACACGCACGCGCACACGCACACGCACACGCATGCACGCACACACACGCACACACACACGCACACACACACACACGCACGCGCACACGCACACGCACACGCACACGCACATGCACACACGCGCACACACACACACACACACACACACACACACACAGAGTGGGACTTACAACATGAAGTCTTGTTCCCAACATGGCTGGTTTCCTCGGACGGTGATGGTGGTGCTCTTGACATTCTGGACCTTTAGAGTCACATAGGCGTTGAACTTATCTGGAACAGAACAACACATCATTATTATTATTATTATTATTATTATTATTATCACATAGGCGTTGAACTTATCTGGAACAGAACAACACATCATTATTATTATTATTATTATTATTATTATTATTATCACATAGGCGTTGAACTTATCTGGAACAGAACAACACATCATTATTATTATTATTATTATTATTATTATTATTATCATCACATAGGCGTTGAACTTATCTGGAACAGAACAACACATCATTATTATTATTATCACATAGGCGTTGAACTTATCTGGAACAGAACAACACATCATTATTATTATTATTATTATTATTATTATCACACACGCATTAGATTGGATTGATTGATTGATTGATATCCATTAACAGTTTGCAGAATTCAAGCACAAACTCAATACAAAGACTGTCAACTGTGAGTGGACGACCCCAATTAGCATTACACTTGTTTACAAGAGGGTCCACCTTATTAATTAATGTTCAATTCATCAAAACCTTTAGAGACGTACTTCTATATAGTTAAAGAACAGAACAGGAATTCATCATAAAGGAGGTGAAAAGGGAAAGGGACAACACTGTAACGAATGCAACGGGAGACAGTCTGACCACAACACTGTAACGAATGCAACAGGAGACATTCTGACCACAACACTGTAACGAATGCAACAGGAGACATTCTGACCACAACACTGTAACGAATGCAACAGGAGACAGTCTGACCACAACACTGTAACGAATGCAACAGGAGACATTCTGACCACAACACTGTAACGAATGCAACAGGAGACATTCTGACCACAACACTGTAACGAATGCAACGGGAGACCGTCTGACCACAACACTGTAACGAATGGGAGACATTCTGACCACAACACTGTAACGAATGCAACAGGAGACATTCTGACCACAACACTGTAACGAATGCAACGGAGACAGTCTGACCACAACACTGTAACGAATGCAACGGAGACATTCTGACCACAACACTGTAACGAATGCAACAGGAGACATTCTGACCACAACACTGTAACGAATGCAACAGGAGACATTCTGACCACAACACTGTAACGAATGCAACGGGAGACATTCTGACCACAACACTGTAACGAATGCAACAGGAGACATTCTGACCACAACCCTGTAACGAATGCAACAAGAGACATTCTGACCACAACACTGTAACGAATGCAACAGGAGACATTCTGACCACAACACTGTAACGAATGCAACGGGAGACATTCTGACCACAACACTGTAACGAATGCAACGGGAGACATTCTGACCACAACACTGTAACGAATGCAACAGGAGACATTCTGACCACAACCCTGTAACGAATGCAACAAGAGACATTCTGACCACAACACTGTAACGAATGCAACAGGAGACATTCTGACCACAACACTGTAACGAATGGGAGACATTCTGACCACAACACTGTAACGAATGCAACAGGAGACATTCTGACCACAACCCTGTAACGAATGCAACAGGAGACATTCTGACCACAACACTGTAACGAATGCAACAGGAGACATTCTGACCACAACACTGTAACGAATGGGAGACATTCTGACCACAACACTGTAACGAATGCAACAGGAGACATTCTGACCACAACCCTGTAACGAATGCAACAAGAGACATTCTGACCACAACACTGTAACGAATGCAACAGGAGACATTCTGACCACAACACTGTAACGAATGCAACAGGAGACATTCTGACCACAACCCTGTAACGAATGCAACAGGAGACATTCTGACCACAACACTGTAACGAATGCAACAGGAGACATTCTGACCACAACCCTGTAACGAATGCAACAGGAGACATTCTGACCACAACACTGTAACGAATGCAACGGAGACAGTCTGACCACAACACTGTAACGAATGCAACGGAGACATTCTGACCACAACACTGTAACGAATGCAACGGAGACAGTCTGACCACAACACTGTAACGAATGCAACGGAAACATTCTGACCACAACACTGTAACGAATGCAACAGGAGACATTCTGACCACAACACTGTAACGAATGCAACAGGAGACATTCTGACCACAACACTGTAACGAATGCAACAAGAGACATTCTGACCACAACACTGTAACGAATGCAACAGGAGACATTCTGACCACAACACTGTAACGAATGCAACAGGAGACATTCTGACCACAACACTGTAACGAATGCAACGGGAGACATTCTGACCACAACACTGTAACGAATGCAACAGGAGACATTCTGACCACAACACTGTAACGAATGCAACGGGAGACATTCTGACCACAACACTGTAACGAATGCAACAGGAGACATTCTGACCACAACACTGTAACGAATGCAACAGGAGACATTCTGACCACAACACTGTAACGAATGCAACAGGAGACATTCTGACCACAACACTGTAACGAATGCAACGGGAGACCGTCTGACCACAACACTGTAACGAATGGGAGACATTCTGACCACAACACTGTAACGAATGCAACAGGAGACATTCTGACCACAACACTGTAACGAATGCAACGGAGACAGTCTGACCACAACACTGTAACGAATGCAACGGAGACATTCTGACCACAACACTGTAACGAATGCAACAGGAGACATTCTGACCACAACACTGTAACGAATGCAACAGGAGACATTCTGACCACAACACTGTAACGAATGCAACGGGAGACATTCTGACCACAACACTGTAACGAATGCAACAGGAGACATTCTGACCACAACACTGTAACGAATGCAACAGGAGACATTCTGACCACAACACTGTAACGAATGCAACAGGAGACATTCTGACCACAACACTGTAACGAATGGGAGACATTCTGACCACAACACTGTAACGAATGCAACGGGAGACATTCTGACCACAACACTGTAACGAATGCAACAGGAGACATTCTGACCACAACACTGTAACGAATGCAACAGGAGACATTCTGACCACAACACTGTAACGAATGCAACAGGAGACATTCTGACCACAACACTGTAACGAATGCAACGGGAGACATTCTGACCACAACACTGTAACGAATGCAACAGGAGACATTCTGACCACAACACTGTAACGAATGCAACAGGAGACATTCTGACCACAACACTGTAACGAATGCAACGGGAGACCGTCTGACCACAACACTGTAACGAATGCAACGGGAGACATTCTGACCACAACACTGTAACGAATGCAACAGGAGACATTCTGACCACAACACTGTAACGAATGCAACAGGAGACATTCTGACCACAACACTGTAACGAATGCAATGGGAGACATTCTGACCACAACACTGTAACGAATGCAACGGAGACATTCTGACCACAACACTGTAACGAATGCAACGGGAGACATTCTGACCACAACACTGTAACGAATGCAACGGGAGACCGTCTGACCACAACACTGTAACGAATGCAACGGAGACATTCTGACCACAACACTGTAACGAATGCAACGGGAGACATTCTGACCACAACACTGTAACGAATGCAACGGGAGACCGTCTGACCACAACACTGTAACGAATGCAACAGGAGACATTCTGACCACAACACTGTAACGAATGCAACAGGAGACATTCTGACCACAACACTGTAACGAATGCAACAGGAGACATTCTGACCACAACACTGTAACGAATGCAACGGGAGACATTCTGACCACAACACTGTAACGAATGCAACGGGAGACAGTCTGACCACAACACTGTAACGAATGCAACAGGAGACATTCTGACCACAACACTGTAACGAATGGGAGACATTCTGACCACAACACTGTAACGAATGCAACGGGAGACCGTCTGACCACAACACTGTAACGAATGCAACAGGAGACATTCTGACCACAACACTGTAACGAATGCAACGGGAGACATTCTGACCACAACACTGTAACGAATGCAACAGGAGACATTCTGACCACAACACTGTAACGAATGCAACAGGAGACATTCTGACCACAACACTGTAACGAATGCAACGGGAGACATTCTGACCACAACACTGTAACGAATGCAACAGGAGACATTCTGACCACAACACTGTAACGAATGCAACAGGAGACATTCTGACCACAACACTGTAACGAATGCAACAGGAGACATTCTGACCACAACACTGTAACGAATGCAACGGAGACATTCTGACCACAACACTGTAACGAATGCAACGGGAGACATTCTGACCACAACACTGTAACGAATGCAACGGGAGACATTCTGACCACAACACTGTAACGAATGCAACAGGAGACATTCTGACCACAACACTGTAACGAATGCAACGGGATACATTCTGACCACAACACTGTAACGAATGCAACGGGAGACATTCTGACCACAACACTGTAACGAATGCAACGGAGACAGTCTGACCACAACACTGTAACGAATGGGAGACATTCTGACCACAACACTGTAACGAATGCAACGGGATACATTCTGACCACAACACTGTAACGAATGCAACGGGAGACATTCTGACCACAACACTGTAACGAATGCAACAGGAGACATTCTGACCACAACACTGTAACGAATGCAACAGGAGACATTCTGACCACAACACTGTAACGAATGCAACAGGAGATATTCTGACCACAACACTGTAACGAATGCAACAGGAGACATTCTGACCACAACACTGTAACGAATGCAACAGGAGACATTCTGACCACAACACTGTAACGAATGCAACAGGAGACATTCTGACCACAACACTGTAACGAATGCAACAGGAGACATTCTGACCACAACACTGTAACGAATGCAACAGGAGACATTCTGACCACAACACTGTAACGAATGCAACGGGAGACATTCTGACCACAACACTGTAACGAATGCAACAGGAGACATTCTGACCACAACACTGTAACGAATGCAACAGGAGACATTCTGACCACAACACTGTAACGAATGCAACAGGAGACATTCTGACCACAACACTGTAACGAATGCAACGGGAGACATTCTGACCACAACACTGTAACGAATGCAACAGGAGACATTCTGACCACAACACTGTAACGAATGCAACAGGAGACATTCTGACCACAACACTGTAACGAATGCAACAGGAGACATTCTGACCACAACACTGTAACGAATGCAACAGGAGACATTCTGACCACAACACTGTAACGAATGCAACGGGAGACATTCTGACCACAACACTGTAACGAATGCAACAGGAGACATTCTGACCACAACACTGTAACGAATGCAACAGGAGACATTCTGACCACAACACTGTAACGAATGCAACAGGAGACATTCTGACCACAACACTGTAACGAATGCAACCGGAGACATTCTGACCACAACACTGTAACGAATGCAACAGGAGACATTCTGACCACAACACTGTAACGAATGCAACGGGAGACCGTCTGACCACAACACTGTAACGAATGCAACGGGAGACATTCTGACCACAACACTGTAACGAATGCAACAAGAGACATTCTGACCACAACACTGTAACGAATGCAACAGGAGACATTCTGACCACAACACTGTAACGAATGCAACAGGAGACATTCTGACCACAACACTGTAACGAATGCAACAAGAGACATTCTGACCACAACACTGTAACGAATGCAACAGGAGACATTCTGACCACAACACTGTAACGAATGCAACAGGAGACATTCTGACCACTACACTGTAACGAATGCAACAGGAGACATTCTGACCACTACACTGTAACGAATGCAACAGGAGACATTCTGACCACAACACTGTAACGAATGCAACGGGAGACATTCTGACCACAACACTGTAACGAATGCAACAGGAGACATTCTGACCACAACACTGTAACGAATGGGAGACATTCTGACCACAACACTGTAACGAATGCAACGGGAGACATTCTGACCACAACACTGTAACGAATGCAACAGGAGACATTCTGACCACAACACTGTAACGAATGCAACAGGAGACATTCTGACCACAACACTGTAACGAATGCAATGGGAGACATTCTGACCACAACACTGTAACGAATGCAACAAGAGACATTCTGACCACAACACTGTAACGAATGCAACAGGAGACATTCTGACCACAACACTGTAACGAATGCAACGGGAGACATTCTGACCACAACACTGTAACGAATGCAACAGGAGACATTCTGACCACAACACTGTAACGAATGCAACGGGAGACATTCTGACCACAACACTGTAACGAATGCAACAGGAGACATTCTGACCACAACACTGTAACGAATGCAACAGGAGACATTCTGACCACAACACTGTAACGAATGCAACAGGAGACATTCTGACCACAACACTGTAACGAATGCAACGGGAGACATTCTGACCACAACACTGTAACGAATGCAACGGGAGACATTCTGACCACAACACTGTAACGAATGCAACAGGAGACCGTCTGACCACTACACTGTAACGAATGCAACGGGAGACATTCTGACCACAACACTGTAACGAATGCAACAGGAGACATTCTGACCACAACACTGTAACGAATGCAACGGGAGACCGTCTGACCACTACACTGTAACGAATGCAACGGGAGACATTCTGACCACAACACTGTAACGAATGCAACAGGAGACATTCTCACCACAACACTGTAACGAATGCAACGGGAGACATTCTGACCACAACACTGTAACGAATGCAACAGGAGACATTCTGACCACAACACTGTAACGAATGCAACAGGAGACATTCTGACCACAACACTGTAACGAATGCAACGGGAGACATTCTGACCACAACACTGTAACGAATGCAACGGGAGACATTCTGACCACAACACTGTAACGAATGCAACGGGAGACATTCTGACCACAACACTGTAACGAATGCAACAGGAGACATTCTGACCACAACACTGTAACGAATGCAACAGGAGACATTCTGACCACAACACTGTAACGAATGCAACAGGAGACATTCTGACCACAACACTGTAACGAATGCAACAGGAGACATTCTGACCACAACACTGTAACGAATGCAACAGGAGACATTCTGACCACAACACTGTAACGAATGCAACGGGAGACATTCTGACCACAACACTGTAACGAATGCAACGGGAGACATTCTGACCACAACACTGTAACAGTGTACAGTGTACACAAGACGAGGAGAGAGACATGGAGGAGGAAGACGAGGAGAGAGACATGGAGACGTTAAAGACGTTGGAGACATGGAGACTTTTGCACACACACACACACACACACACACACACACACACACTTAACATCTTTATTTGCATTCACATTTTACAAGAAATGTCTTGAACACAAAACAATAGTGGATGCGCAAACTTGAAAGAAACTCTACAACAAGTGCTTCGGGTTCAGGATACAGATCACGGGTACAGAAAGGATCTCCTTCTGCATATATGGTCGACTGACAATTATTGCAGACACTGAACAGAATTTTGCCGATGCCTGATCATCAGCTCTCGGCTTATTGGGCATGGCTGCAATCTGCAGGCCCCTCACCACTGATTTGTGGACACACACACACACACACACACACACACACACACACACACACACACCCCCCCTATTGGTCCCCCCCCCCCAAACCATCGGCTTCACGGATTGGACAGACTTTGTCTGGTGTTTGTGTCTCTGAACGAATATAAGTGAAGACGCAAAATGTTCCATGAATTTACACATCAGGACTCGACCAATAGGATACCATTGAGCAATAGGATACCATTGACCAATAGGATACCATTGACCAAGAGGATACCATTGACCAATAGGATACCATTGACCAATAGGATACCATCGACCAGTAGGATCTCATTGACCAATAGGATTTCTCCACTGTGGTACTGCTGTGAGTAATGTTACGCTGGGTGGTGAGTCTGAGAGGACCAGGAACAGCCAATCAGAGAGCTGTGACAGTGAGACACTGTGTGTACTCCTTTGGAGGTGACGAGGATCACATTGATGTGCACGTCTTCAACACAGTGTCTTTGACCTGGAGGAAGTTGACCCCAGTGACCCCTGGAAGAGGAGAAAGCCACCTTGAGGTCCCCTCAATGCGTGAGGACCACACAGCTGTGCTGATTGAAGACACTGTCTACCTCTGGGGAGGATGTCCTGACCAAGGTTATGATTACTGCAATGTCCTTCATGCATTTGATGTCGACGCCCACACATGGTTCAAACCACAGGTTTCTGGGACCGTTCCAGAGGGGAGGGACCACCACTCAGCCTGTGTCTTGGGGAAGGTCATGTTTATCCATGGAGGATACAACCACACTGGAATCACTAATGACATCTACAAGTTGGACTCCACCACAATGGTCTGGACTTTAATCAACACCAGAGGAACTCCATCTCCTGCTTCATGGAGTCACTCTGCTACAATCATCGGGTCAAAGATGTTTGTAGTTGGGGGCTGTGAGGAGGATCAGCACCACAAAACCATAAGAGTGTTTGACACAGAGACCAACCTCTGGATGAGCACACCTTCTGCACAGCTGTTTCTAGACGGACGCTGTGGTCATTCAGCCTTTACCTACAATGGAGAGCTGTACATATTTATTGGTTACAATAACCAGACCTTCAATGGGTGGAAATTCAACCCAGAAACCTCCTCCTGGAAGAAGGTTGAGCCCAAAGGCCCGCATTCAGGGAGTATTAATATGTGCTGTTGCATGCTGGGAGATCGTGTCATCCTCTTTGGAGGAGACTACAGACCAGGTGACCTGTATGTCTTAGACTTCAGTCCTAACCTCAAGACATTATGTAAGCTAGCAGTTATTCAGTACGGTCTGGAGCAGTCTGGACTCACACACGACATCATGTGGGAACTGGCAGCCATGACTGGCAAAAATTAACCCACTGGGAGGAGACCCCGGGGAAGACCAAAGCGCAGTTGGAGGAAACATCGGCCTTCGAACGTCTCGGAATCCCCCAGGAGGATGAAGTCACTAATGTTGCTCTGGAGAGGGAAGTCTGGAGCTCTCTGGTGGAGCCGTTGCCCCCGCGACCCGACTACGGATAAGCGGTTGAAGATGGATGGATGGATGGATGGATTATAGCCCATGCTATTTAGTCTGGAGTTGTCCTTCAAGGCTTAAACTGTAAGGTTTTCATGAATGAAAATACAGTCGGCACTCGGTGGCGCGCTGTGAGCTTTATAGATCTGGTACGTTTCAACAGCTAAAGCATAACATAATGCTTAAAACACCTAAAGGGGTTCCCACCCAGAATGGGTTAAGGCAGCCCGCGGTTCCACACAACATGTCTGTGCACGTCACTGGCAGATGATTTGATTGGCCGGCAAAAGCGATTGGCTGCCAATTGGCTGTGTGGTTTTTTTTTCATTTATTTGTTAGATGTTTTTTTGTTTTTTTAAAGTGAAATAGCGCTTGATCTGCTTTCCACCACTGAGCTCATTAAAGATGAATGGCAGTATAATAAAGAGCTGAGGAAGTGAATCGCAGGTGATTTCTGAGAGCTCCGAGTGTAAAGAGATCAGGAGCACAGCTCTGAGATCAGCTCTGTGTGGAAGCAGAGTGTAACGAGATCAGGAGCACAGCTCTGAGATCAGCCATTATCCCACTCTGGGCTCATTAAAACGCTTTATGCTAATTCTAGAGCTTGGCGTCGTGGCACAATCGCCCTTTAACCCATTCTGACCTGAGATCAGATTCTACAAATGTTCTTCTACATCCCGACAGTTTTCTGAAAAGGATATGTTTCTATATGTCAGTCGTTCTTCGATTTTTCAAAAACAGCAGACCTACAAGCTCGTAGCGCGCCACTCGGTGGCGCGCTATGAGCTTGTAGATCTGCTATTTTTCAATAGCTAAATTATAACATAATGTATGTAAAACCACCGAAAGGGGTTTCCGCCCAAAATGGGTTAATCTCAATCTACTTTGCGTGGAGTGTGTATTGAAGACGGCACGTTTTGATACGACTGGGAGAACTTTGTCATATCCGTTTAAAGCTAGCTCTGTAGTTTGTTAAGAGCCGTTCAACCCCAAACACCCCACCAGGTTTTTTCCCCCGTTTTTGTTACATTCCTGAGAAAATAGACTCAGCAGGAGACTGGAGGCTTGATAGAAGAAGAAATGTTTTTTTTTTCCAGGGTTTTTTTGTATAAACCCTTGGACACCGCAGTCTTTATGTGCATCGCTGCGTAAAATGCGATATTTTGGGATGTTTTGGGCTTGATTTGAGCTTAATTTTACTTGGTTATGGAAAAGACGATGGTAGTTTAGCATCCCGGACAGCTAAGCTAGTGACTCAGGGTCAAACTACAACCGGATGTTTGCGACCGTTGAACCGGAAGTGACTTCGCCAGATTAGTCTATTTGGTCAAAATCGGCATAATGGTGCGTTCCCGCCATCTGGTGGCAATACTATAGATTACACTAGCCTTGCCCTGTGAAAATAATCCATAGTATGTATATCGCGGATGTTTCTATTGGCATTAAAATGATGAATTAAAAATATGCCATTGTGTTACCCAAACAAAAACATTGGGAGTGGCAGTCCAAGGGTTTACCTTTGCCATCGATGCCATGCCCGGCATATACAGAGGTTGGTTTTCTTCCCCATAATTAAAATAAATTAGCATGTTTTAGCATTTTTAGCTAACGATCGATCGAATGCACCTAAAAAACGGACAGAATCCTCGCACGCACGCACGCAGTCTTTATGTGCATTATGGCTCATAATCTGCTCAAAATGCGATATTCAGGGCTTGATTATAGAGCTTAACATGACTTAGATATGACAAAAACTATAATATCCTGGACGATCCATCACTGCTGCACCGGATGTATACTCCAGTTTGAACCGGAAGTGATCGTCAACCTTTGTGGCTGTTTTGTTAAAAAAAAACGTCTGTAGCGCCACCTACTGTACTGGGGTGGCATTGAACCAGGATTACTGTGATTAAGGTTAAGCTCACATTATATCACACATACCATAATTCATAATTTGCTCTAAAGACAACGTAGCTATGCCAAGTAACACCATGTCTGCAGTGAGGATGGCTCTGCACCGCGCTGCGCTGAGCTGAGCGCTACAGAGGAGCAGAGAGCAGCAGCACACACCCCTATTGGTCCCCCCCCCCCCCCCAAACCATCGGCTTCACGGATTGGACAAACTTTGTTTGGCGTTTGTGTCTCTGAACGAATATAAGTGAAGACGCAAAATGTTCCATGCATTTACACATCAGGACTCGACCAATAGGATACCATCGACCAGTAGGATACCATTGACCAATAGGATTTCTCCACTGTGGTACTGCTGTGAGTAATGTTACGCTGGGCGGTGAGTCTGAGAGGACCAGGAACAGCCAATCAGAGAGCTGTGACAGTGAGACACTGTGTGTACTCCTTTGGAGGTGACGAGGATCACATTGATGTGCACGTCTTCAACACAGTGTCTTTGACCTGGAGGAAGTTGACCCCAGTGACCCCTGGAAGAGGAGAACGCCACCTTGAGGTTCCCTCCAGGCGCCGGGACCACACAGCTGTGCTGATTGAATATACTGTCTACCTCTGGGGAGGATGTACTCTACAAGGTTATTACTGTAACATGCTTTATGCCTTTGATGTCGACGCCCACACATGGTTCAAACAACAGGTTTCTGGGACCGTTCCAGAGAGGAGGTACGACCACTCAGCATGTGTGTTGGGGAAGGTCATGTTTATCCACGGAGGACACACCTGGACTGGATCCACTAATGACATCTACAAGTTGGACTCCACCACAATGGTCTGGACTTTAATCAACACCAGAGGAACTCCACCTCCTGTTTCATGGTGTCACTCTGCTACCATCATCGGGACAAAGATGTTTGTATTTGGGGGCTATGGGTGGGGTCAGCACCACGACACCATCAGAGTGTTTGACACAGAGACCAACCACTGGATGAGCACACCTTCTACACATCCTCTTCCAGAAGGACACTATGGTCATTCAGCCTTTACCTACAATGGAGAGTTGTACATATTTATTGGATATAAAATATATAATATAAAACAGACCTCCACTGATGTGTGGAAATTCAACCCAGAAACCTCCTCCTGGAAGAAGGTTGAGCCCAAGGGGAAACTCCCACATGGGATGGAGGATATGTGCTGTTGCATGCTGGGAGATCGTGTCATCCTCTTTGGAGGAGACAACACCCCATGTGACCTGTATGTCTTAGACTGCAGTCCTAGCCTCAAGACATTATGTAAGCTGGCAGTTATTCAGTACGGTCTGGAGCAGTCTGGACTCACACACAACATCAGGTGGGAACTGGCAGCCATGACTGGCAAAAATGTACAAAAAAGAAAATAAATCCCAAAATATCAAACACCGAGGCCGAAGAAATGTGTGAACCGTCACAGAATAAAATCAATCAATAAAAAAAAAGAATAAATAACAATGAAATGCAACCGATTAAAAACAAAAGTGACACAGTAACAACATCTCAAGAAGACCTGTCTGTCTCTCAAGGAGTGATAGACCTATCAGAAAAGACCTGTCTGTCTCTCAAGGAGTGATAGACCTATCAGAGAAGACCTGTCTGTCTCTCAAGGAGTGATAGACCTATCAGAGAAGACCTGTCTGTCTCTCAAGGAGTGATAGACCTATCAGAGAAGACCTGTCTGTCTCTCAAGGAGTGATAGACCTATCAGAGAAGACCTGTCTGTCTCTCAAGGAGTGATAGACCTATCAGAGAAGACCTGTCTGTCTCTCAAGGAGTGATAGACCTATCAGAGAAGACCTGTCTGTCTCTCAAGGAGTGTTAGACCTATCAGAGAAGACCTGTCTGTCTCTCAAGGAGTGTTAGACCTATCAGAGAAGACCTGTCTGTCTCTCAAGGAGTGATAGACCTATCAGAGAAGACCTGTCTGTCTCTCAAGGAGTGTTAGACCTATCAGAGAAGACCTGTCTGTCTCTCAAGGAGTGATAGACCTATCAGAGAAGACCTGTCTGTCTCTCAAGGAGTGTTAGACCTATCAGAGAAGACCTGTCTGTCTCTCAAGGAGTGTTAGACCTATCAGAAGTCTAGAACCGATGTCTCCGCCTCAGACTTTAGGATCACACACACGCACACGCACACACACACACACACACACACACACACACACACACACACACACACACACACACACACACGACTTTACATTGCAACATGTGAATTTACAGATAGGCTCTTAAACTGAAAAAGCAATACTGATGTCAATCAATACATCAGACAGATGTACAGTATTTGACGGTGAAAATAATAATATCGTGGGTGTGATTTGGGTTGTTTTTTTTTTTTTTGGGGGGGGGGGGGGGGTGTACCAAATTATTAGGTTTCTGCCATAATTCCATCTGTGACAGAAGTGTCCTTATGACAGTCCCCTGTGGTGTAACGCATTCTGACCTGAGATCAGATTCTAAAAATGTCTTCTACATCCTGACAGTTTTCTGAAAAAGCTATGTTTCTATGTCAGTCGGTTCTTTGATTTTTCAAAAATAGCAGACCTACAAGCTCGTACGTCTGCTAAAGTACAGCTAAAGTATAACATGATGCTTAAAACACCAAAAGGCGTTCCCGCCCAGAATGGGTCAATAAGGCTGTTTTATATTAGCCTGCAGCTCTACACTGTCTGAGTCAGTCATTAACCCATTTTGACCTGACGGTGAAATTTAAAAAAAAAAGTCTTCTAAATCCTGAAAAACCCCATGTTTCTGTATCAGTGATGCTCAATATTTCATGTCAAGGACCCCAAAAATGATATGTAATTGGCCGCCGACCCCCATCTGAAAAAATGTTGTTCCAGTGACCCCCCCCCCCGAAGCAAAGATTTGCGTCTGCTCATGACAGAATATATATTCAAAGATTTGTGCCACATTTTCACGATTTTCTTTTAAAATAGCAGACCTACAAGAAGACATGTCTGTAATAGCAGAACTACAAGCTCATAGCGCGGCACCGAGTGCCGCGCTATGAGCTTGTAGGTCTGCTTTTTTTCTCCCAATAGCTAAAAGTATAACATAATGCTTAAAAGTTAAAACACCAAAAGGGGGGCCCAGAATGGGTTAAAAAGTGCACTCATCCTTAATGGCTGTACAGCTCGGAGCGCTCCAGGGACAATTCTCGCATTTCTCTGATTAAGGCTGAAGTTTGAAGGCTTATTTCTAATCATTTGAATTAGCTCAATTGGTATCAATCAATTTACAAAGTTGAAGGAACCCTGAGCACCTATGCTGCATTATGCTTTGATAAGCGGTTGTCTCATTCCATATAATACTCACAAACAACGTCTAACCAATGACTAGTCTAAACTAAGAATGCACCCTAAACCTAACCTTAAAGGAGAATGCCATAATAAAAGGCTTTCTTACCTTTCTTTGTAGTTGTTACGTCCCCATCAAAGAGGTCCAGGTGTTATTTTGTGCAAAAGCTCCTTATTGGCTGTTTCCCCTACCATAAGCCCTAAATGAATTGCATTGCATGGGAATTGAATGGGGCTATGGGGTGTTGTGCTAATTTGCTTATTTCCATCGCTCAAAATTATAATTTCTTTGTATATATCCTCTCTTCATAATGTAAATAATATCCCAAGCGGCACACTTTACTACTTATTTCGATGGAAATAAGCGAACTAGCATAACACCCCATAGCCCCATTCAATTCCCATTCAATGCAATGCAATTCATTGAGGGCTTATGGTAGGGAAAACAGCCAATAAGGAGTTTTTGCACAAAAAAACACCTGGACCTCTTTGGTGGGGACGTAACAACTACAAAG
Source organism: Protomyctophum bolini (assembly GCF_963924005.1). Taxonomy (NCBI): domain Eukaryota; kingdom Metazoa; phylum Chordata; class Actinopteri; order Myctophiformes; family Myctophidae; genus Protomyctophum; species Protomyctophum bolini. Next base: position 1,192,124 of record NC_137877.1, on the reverse strand, counting down.
AAAGGTAAGAAAGATAAGAAAGCATTCTAGCATGGAATTCTCCTTTAACCCATGTCTAACCAGTGACTAGTCTAAACTAAGAATGCACCCCAGTAAAAGTACTCTGCCCTTTCCGTCTGCCCCCTTATCTATCCCCCCCCCCTCCTCCCTCTGCCCACCCCCCCCCCCCCTCCCTCCCCCCCCCCCTCCCTTGTCACACGGTAATAGAGTATTCATTAGCGCAGACAGCTCGGTAAATGTCAGCGCTCCTGGCCGTGTCACACACACACACACACACACACACACACACACACACACGTCGCCGCGTAACTGAATATAACTTATTTATTTTCATAAGTCATGTGGCCACTTAATTATAAATGACATCACCGGCTGCTCCCTGAGTGGCCTGGTGCATGCTGGGATATGTCCTCCTCATCACTGTGTGTGTGTGTGTGGGGGGGGGGGCATGACCGGCAGATACATTGGTCTGTCTGTCTGTCTGTCTGTCTGTCTGTCTGCCTGCCTGCCTTCCTGCCTGTCTGTCTGTCTGTCTGTCTGTCTGTCTGCCTGCCTGTCTGTCTGCCTGCCTGTCTGTCTGCCTGTCTGTCTGTCTGCCTGCCATGATACACACCATGAACTGACCATAGACAATATCCCCTTTACAGCTCTCTTTATTAACGAATATAAATCGCCACAATCGCCAGCCTGTACACATAGGACTGGACAGAAAGAGCTAGTGCAGAGAGTACAGACAATACCATACTAGGCTGTTGCGCTGCGCTCTGATGCCCTCTCCACGCCGCGCACCGTGGCCCATGAACAACAATAACAACTCCACGTGGACCCACGACGACCCACGTATGAATTAGATAGTGTATAAGAAATGGCACGGCGGCCATCCTTGCAGGCAGTGACAGTAACATAATGAGAATCCTGTAGGCTGTGTAAACCTAACCCGGGGCATCATCAACAACAGCCTGATGACGTCTCTGAGTCGCCTTTGTTCATGTTCATAGATCTGGTAAATGAGGGTCTCCCTCAATGAGTTCTCTGAGGTTTTAAATATAGGTTGAGGTTTCTGTGTAAACTGTAAACCACAGGGATAATGGTGCTGCAGAACGGGTTCTTACCTGGGAGGGTTAGGGTTAGGGGTAAGGGGATAGGGGTTAGGGGTTGGGGGTTAGGGGTTAGGGGTTGGGGGTTAGGGTTAAGGGATAAGGGGTTAGGGGTTAGGTGTAAGGGGTTAGGGGTTGGGGGTTGGGGGTTGGGGGTTAGGGTTTGGGGGTAAGGGGATAGGGGTTAGGGGTTGGGGGTTGGGGGTTGGGGTTTGGGGGTAAGGGGTTAGGGGTTGGGGGTTAGGGTTTGGGGGTAAGGGGACAGGGGTTAGGGGTTGGGGGTTGGGGGTTAGGGGTTAGGGGTTGGGGGTTGGGGGTTGGGGTTTGGGGGTAAGGGGTTAGGGGTTAGGGGTTGGGGGTTGGGGGTTGGGGGTTAGGGTTTGGGGGTAAGGGGATAGGGGTTGGGGGTTGGGGGTTGGGGGTAAGGGGTTAGGGGTATTTAAACTTTGGTGCTCCAGAATGGGTTCTTGTCTTACCTGGCAGGCCGTGGAGTTTGGCTTTCTTCACTGAAAAAGAAAGGAAAGACAACAGGTTAGTCTACACTACAGGTTACATAAAGACAACAGGTTAGTCTATACACTACAGGTTACATAAAGACAACAGGTTAGTCTACACTACAGATTACATAAAGACAACAGGTTAGTCTACACTACAGGTTACATAAAGACAACAGGTTAGTCTACACTACAGGTTACATAAAGACAACAGGTTAGTCTACACTACAGGTTACATAAAGACAACAGGTTAGTCTACACTACAGGTTACATAAAGACAACAGGTTAGTCTACACTACAGGTTACATAAAATGTGTAATGTACAAATGAGTGTGGTTATCTGTCTTTCAGTCTCAAAGCAGCACGGTGGAATATGACCTGATCGTCACAAGGCCTGAAAAATATTTGCTGTATAAATATCATCATCCCAGGGCTCGTTGGTGAGAGCCAATGAGAGCGAGGGCTCGTTGGTAAGAGGGTCACTGAAGCAGGCCTCATAGTAGACACGTGCGTGTTGTTTACTGTGTGTGTGTGTGTGTGTGTGTGTGTGTGTGTGTGTGTGTGTGTGTGTGTGTGTGTGTGTGTGTGTGTGTGTGTGTGTGAGATAGATAATCCTCTAATGCTTTAAGCAGTAGCTCCCGCTGCATTGCGAGCAGTGGTGTTGCCATGTATGCATGCTTATTCCAAGCGACTTTGGGCTTGTTTTTCCTGTAAAGTATATATAGCTTATAAACATTGATAGTTTGTGGCCTATAGGGGGCGGCGGTGGCAAATAATACAGCAGCAGATACAGTAACACAGTATGACATACAGCAGCAGATACAGTAAACACAGTACAACATACAGCAGCAGAGAGCAGAGCTGCACAGAGCAGCAAATCAAATCACTCCAGGGCAGGAAATGCAGAAGATTATTTGATCATGCTTGCCTTCCTCTGGAACATGTGATGTATGTGTATGGCCTACTGTACTGTCCTGTCCTGTCCTGTCCTGTACTGTACTGTACTGTACTGTACTAGTAACAGATGTTACGGTCCAGACAAAAGGTCGTCACCAAATCAGATTTGAAGACGTAATCAACATGTATATACGATATGGCTGCATGTCATCTTTCCTTCGTTAAACCATTTTTTGGGTGGGAATCCCTTTTGGTGTTAGCATTATGCTATGCTTTAGCTATTGGAAAAATAGCAGATCTACAAGCCCGTAGTGCGCCACTCTTGTAGATCTGATATTTTTAGAGAAAAGAAAACAGAAAAAACGACTGACATAGAAATATAGCTTTTTCCAGAAAACTGTCAGGATGTAGAAGACTCTTTTTTTTTAGAATCTGATCTCAGGTCAGAATGGGTTAATGTCAACGTAAGTCCACGATCAGAGGGAGTTCCACAAACCACATTCAATGTGAATCCCTAGACTCTTTGAAAACCTGCTCTCAAAGAGCATTTACGGGCGTCTGCAAAGTGTAGAAACTGGCCCCTCTAAAAAAACCTTAAGGGGGCGCTATAGCCCCTCCTATATTCAGCTTTTATCCCCACAAATTGTCCGGCAACACAAGAATTAAAAGGGATAGTTCAGATTGTTTTCCATTCTGACCTGAGATCAGATTAAAAAAATGTCTTGTATACACCCTGACAGTTTTCATTCTGACCTGAGATCGGATTCTAAAAATGTCTTCTATGTCAGTCGCTCTTCGATTTTTCAAAAATAGCAGACCTACAAGCTCGTAGCTAAAGCACGACATGATGCTAACAACAAAATGGGTTAATCCAGCTGTGGAATATTATGAATGGAAACCGTTCTAAAATGATGATGATGCGAAAAATAATAGCGATTAGCTCATAATAATTGCGAGCAGACGATTATGTAAATCACTGTGAGTGACAGGCTTAGTAACGGAGGCTGACAAAGAATCTGTGTGTGTGTGTGTGTGTGTGTGTGTGTGTGTGTGTGTGTGTGTGTGTGTCATGGCAGGTCTGTGTTTCAGCACAGATTAATTTTCTTCCAATGGGGTCAGCCCTCGTTGTGTTTCTCCTCCTGTGACGATAAAACTACGATAAAACTACGACGAAAAGGTTTTTCTTTTGTGTAGGACTGTGAGATGAACGGGGGTGTGATTCTGAGCAGGATATGAGCTATACTTCCGGGATGAGAGGAGTTATGAATCAGGTTATGAATCATTATGTAATTCCACATGAGCCGAGATGACACCAGATGGATGTGTGTGCGTGTGTGTGTGTGTGTGTGTGTGTGTGTGTGTGTGTGTGTGTGTGTGTGTGTGTGTGTGTGTGTGTGTGACTGTGTGTGTCTGGGAGTCAGAACGTGCTACAGTAGATTGGCATCAGCTGCTGAAGCACGTTTAACCAGTTCAGGGCGGGAAGGGAACCCCTCTTGGTTGTTTTCAGCATTACGATATAGTTAAGCTATTGAAAAATAGCAGATCTGACCCACAGAGTTGACCCCCAACTAGAGACACTAGTTGACCCCCAACTAGAGACACAGTTGACCTACAACTAGAGACACAGTTGACCCCCAACTAGAGACACAGTTGACCCCCAACCCACAACTAGAGACACAGTTGACCCACAACTAGAGACAGAGTTGACCCACAACTAGAGACACAGTTGACCCCCAACTAGAGACACAGTTGACCCCCAACTAGAGACAGAGTTGACCCCCAACTAGAGACACAGTTGACCCCCAACTAGAGACACAGTTGACCCCCAACTAGAGACAGAGTTGACCCCCAACTAGAGACACAGTTGACCCCCAACTAGAGACACAGTTGACCCCCAACTAGAGACAGAGTTGACCCCCAACTAGAGACAGAGTTGACCCACAACTACAGACAGAGTTGACCCACAACTAGAGACAGAGTTGACCCCCAACTAGAGACACTAGTTGACCCACAACTAGAGACACAGTTGACCCACAACTAGAGACACAGTTGACCCACAACTAGAGACAGAGTTGACCCCCAACTAGAGACACAGTTGACCCCCAACTAGAGACACAGTTGACCCACAACTAGAGACAGAGTTGACCCCCAACTAGAGACAGAGTTGACCCCCAACTAGAGACACAGTTGACCCCCAACTAGAGACACAGTTGACCCCCAACTAGAGACAGAGTTGACCCCCAACTAGAGACAGAGTTGACCCCCAACTAGAGACAGAGTTGACCCCCAACTAGAGACAGAGTTGACCCCCAACTAGAGACAGAGTTGACCCACAACTAGAGACACAGTTGACCCACAACTAGAGACACAGTTGACCCACAACTAGAGACACAGTTGACCCCCAACTAGAGACAGAGTTGACCCCCAACTAGAGACAGAGTTGACCCACAACTACAGACAGAGTTGACCCACAACTACAGACAGAGTTGACCCACAACTAGAGACACAGTTGACCCCCAACTAGAGACACAGTTGACCCCCAACTAGAGACAGAGTTGACCCCCAACTAGAGACACAGTTGACCTACAACTAGAGACACAGTTGACCCCCAACTAGAGACAGAGTTGACCCCCAACTAGAGACAGAGTTGACCCCCAACTAGAGACAGAGTTGACCCCCAACTAGAGACACAGTTGACCCCCAACTAGAGACACAGTTGACCCCCAACTAGAGACAGAGTTGACCCACAACTAGAGACACAGTTGACCCCCAACTAGAGACACAGTTGACCCACAACTAGAGACACAGTTGACCCCCAACTAGAGACAGAGTTGACCCACAACTAGAGACACAGTTGACCCACAACTAGAGACAGAGTTGACCCACAACTAGAGACACAGTTGACCCACAACTAGAGACACAGTTGACCCACAACTAGAGACACAGTTGACCCCCAACTAGAGACAGAGTTGACCCCCAACTAGAGACAGAGTTGACCCACAACTAGAGACAGAGTTGACCTACAACTAGAGACACAGTTGACCCACAACTAGAGACAGAGTTGACCCACAACTAGAGACAGAGTTGACCCACAACTAGAGACAGAGTTGACCCCCAACTAGAGACAGAGTTGACCCACAACTAGAGACACAGTTGACCCCCAACTAGAGACAGAGTTGACCCCCAACTAGAGACACAGTTGACCCACAACTAGAGACACAGTTGACCAGAAGGGTCCATGATTTGGTTCCATTTGTACACTCTCAGAGTTACAGACCTATAATGGGTCCATTTGGAACCCCCTCAAGGAACCATGAGGGTCCCTGGATCACACCTTTGAGAGCCACTGCTTTAAATAAATACATAACTAACTAACTAACTAATCTTAACAGCTTGTTTACAAATCAGACTTCTCCTCAGGAGACTTAGGTCAGATCTGAAGCCATTTTATTTGGCGTTAGGAACCCGTTGTGACAGCATGCCCTTGCTGACGTCCACGATACCCCATCTGAAGATATTTAAGGCCCTATTTTGAAAAACATTTTTGAATAGTTCAACTAGCCGATTTACAAGCTCACGTGTGGATGTAGATCAGCCCCCTCAAGGAACCATGAGGGTCCCTGGATCACACCTTTGAGAGCCACTGCTTTAAATAAATACATAACTAATATAGAGCATAATATTTGATCAAATTTAGGAGCCAAACTTTTTTGACAAATTAATTTAATTCAAACAGAACCGCGCACGCACGACACATGCACATCCACGACATGCATGTGCACGCGCACATGCATGTGCACATGCATGCGCACATGTGTCCTCCTTTTGGTGATTCAGAATATGGTATGCCTACACTACATGACAATATGACCCACACCAATGACTCCTTTGAATTGCTATTATTGTTCACACAAACACAACAGAAACCAAAGCACCCTCGAGCGATGGGAGCATAATAAACAGAGCAGGGCAAGTATTGAGGAAGTGGCAAAACTCTGTGGCATGGGAAGCACACACACACACACACACACACACACACACACACACACACACACACACACACACACACACACACACACACACACACACACACACACACACACACACACACACACACACACACACACACACACACACACACACACACACACACACACACACACACACACACACACACACACACACACACACACACACACACACACACACACCAGATGGCCGAGGGATTATTGCCCCCTCTATCCCCCAGCCCCCCCCCCCCCCTCCTCCTCTTCCCAGGCAGAACAAGTATAATTCCAACACTCTCCCCTGTGCATCTGTCTGTCTGTCTGTCTGTCTGTCTGTCTGTCTGTCTGTCTGTCTGTCTGTGTGTCTGTCTGCGTGCGTGCGTGCGTGCGTGCGTGTGTCACCTACATGTATACAGTCCCTCCCCACCTATGGCATCTGGTGGCCTATATATTGCTGCTTTCATCATGAACCAATCAGCATGCAGGGCTGAACCGCTCAGCCGAGTCATTTCGAATGTGTTCAGAAATCATGAGAGTTCTGCAGAACTCGACTGTGGAACCAGAACTCAACTGTGGAACCAGAACTCGACTGTGGAACCAGAACTCGACTGTGGAACCAGAACTCAACTGTGGAACCAGAACTCGACTGTGGAACCAGAACTCGACTGTGGAACCAGAACTCAACTGTGGAACCAGAACTCGACTGTGGAACCAGAACTGCCCTCTGTCTGTCGGGCTGAACTGAACCAACGTGCGCTTTGCACACAAAGCATGAAAATACGGATGTGTGTATATTACAGGAAACTCCCGTGAAACTTTCCAATAACCCCCCCCCCCCCCCCCCCCCCCCCCGGAGGCAAAGATTTTAGTTAAAAACGTTCACTCTGTAATAATATATATTCAAAGATTTGCTGCACATTTTCAAGATTTTTCAAAAAAAAATAGCAGATCTACAAGCCCATAGCACAGCACTCGGTGCTGCGCTATGGGCTTGTAGATCTGCTAGCCCTAACCCTATAACCCTAACTGAATGTGAAGGTAGAGCCTACTGGGGGTCATAGGATCAATATGTCACTTTGACACATTCAGTAGATCTCGTGATCTTTTGTGGCAAAAATGTAATTTATTTGGGGTCTAGTAGGACTACAGTAAAGTATAAATAATTTTCCCTTTTTTTCCTCCATTGTTCATAATTATTATATAATAATTTGTATTTCTTGATGACATGTATGTATTATTGTGTTATATTGTCATGCCATGTTGATGAATTGAATACATACAGTAGTAGGCCTTAATATCTGACTGCACCACCTGACCTGGTGTTAGCATTGTTATGCTTTATAGCTATTGAAAAATAGCAGATCTACAAGCTCATAGCGTGCCACCGAGTGGCGCGCTACGAGCTTGTATAGGTCTGCTATTTTTGAAGACTCGAAGAACCACTGACATAGAAACATAGCTTTTTTCAGAAAACTGTCAGGATTTAGAAGACATTTGTAGAATCTGATCTCAGGTCAAAATGGGTAATCTCCCCCTGGCCAGCCGGGGCGCATGATGGAGGGGGAAGGAACTGGTTGGAATAACGTGTTCCTTCCACGCGCTACGTCCAACCAGGGAAATCCCCCCTGTCAGGTGTAAAGGAGACACTTGGACACTCAGGCATGAAGGGAGCATGAGTTCAAGTCTGTTGCTCTCCCCTTGTCCCCCATATATGGGGACTAGGTTGGTCTCCCCTTGTCCCCCATATATGGGGACTAGGTTGGTGGAGGGTGTGTAGAGCCCAGGATCACATTATTGACACAGGGGTGAAAATGGGTTACAAAATCGTGGGATAAAAAAATAATATAAAAACAAATAAATGGGTAAACTCTGAGCGTGTACAAATGGTCCATTTGGTTCCATTTGCAAACCTCTCTGACTCACAGACCCGTAGTGGTTCCGTTTGGACCCCGTGGGGGGCCCCAGACCGGACATTGAGAACCAGTGAGTGAAGACACAGCACAAGGAACAAGTACAGTACAGTACAGTACAGTACAGTACAGTAAGTACAGTACAGTACAGCACAAGGAACAAGGAACTAACGCTGCCATCATGCCAGCCATGAGTCAACCAACCGGTTCTGTCACTGTGGGGATTTAAAACCACTGGGGGAGAGATAAGGCTGCATGCCAGGCAGCATGAGAGGCCTGGGATACACCTGGGATACACCTGGGATACACCTGGGATACACCTAGTATACACCTAGTATACACCTAGTAAACACCTAGAATACACCTAGAATACACCTAGTATACGCGCGCCACGCGTCACGTTTCCTTGTCTTCTCATCAGTAACAACAGGGAGAACGTCATGGACGCCACTCGGTCTATTCGTTGTCTTAATCGCCAGCATATAGAATTATAGACGCCAGATCCATAATATGAACGCAGGAGAGAAGAGAAAGCTGCACGTGTGCTCAGAGTACATTGTGTGTGTGTGTGGGTGTGCGTGCATGTCTAGAATATGACGCACGCACACACGCACACACGCACGCACGCACGCAAGCACGCACGCACGCACGCAGTGGAGAGGGAAACTAAACTTCAGCATCAGATCACCAGACGAAGCACGCACGGCAGTCAGACAGACAGACAGTAGTCGTGCAGCATTCTCCTGACTGACAGGCTCAGCTCGGCTGTTATGTCACGTTATTAAGCCATTCTGACCTGAGATCAGATTCTAAAAATGTCTTCTATACATCCTGACAGTTTTCCATTCTGACCTGAGATCAGATTAAAAAAAATGTCTTCTATGACAGTCGCTCTTCGATTTTTCAAAAATAGCAGACCTACAAGCTTGTAGCGCGCCACTCAGTGGCGCGCTATGAGCTTGTAGATCTGCTATTTTTCAATAGCTAAAGCGTAACATGATGCTAACACCAAAATGGGTTCCCGTTCAGAATGGGTTAAGACGATGATGCGTTTGTGTCGACAGTCACGGGACGCGTTCTCTGTGGACTCCAATGTTTCAATCGCAGGCAGTTTGGTACTAATCGTGTTCCTGATAATAACACTGCTGTATAAACACGACCACAGCAGAGAGAGGCTCTCTAAATACACTAAGAGTTGTGTGTGTATGTCAAGGACCCCCAACTAATGACACTAATTAGCCCTACAGGACCCCAATTTGAAGAGATATGCCATGTCATATGAAAGCAGGGAATCATAGCTTCAAATTGACATATTGGTTGTTCAGTTTGACCCACCAGTTTTGGAGATATGGCTTATAGAGTAATGTCTTGCAGAGAAACAGCGAGTTGAGAAAACAGGCTTGAAAAGGTTCACTTCTGTGGTCTCTAACATTACACCTATAGCTACATGTTTAAGCATTTATTTCTTATTTACATGTCTTCTGTGGTCTCTAACATTACACCTAGCTACATGTTTAAGCATTTATTTCATATTTACATGTCTTCTGTGGTCTCTAACATTACACCTATAGCTACATGTTTAAGCATTTATTTCATATTTACATGTCTTCTGTGGTCTCTAACATTACACCTATAGCTACATGTTTAAGCATTTATTTCATATTTACATGTCTTCTGTGGTCTCTAACATTACACCTATAGCTACATGTTTAAGCATTTATTTCATATTTACATGTCTTCTATGGACTCTAACATTACACCTATAGCTACATGTTTAAGCATTTATTTCATATTTACATGTCTTCTGTGGTCTCTAACATTACACCTATAGCTACATGTTTAAGCGTTTATTTCATATTTACATGTCTTCTGTGGTCTCTAACATTACACCTAGCTACATGTTTAAGCGTTTATTTCATATTTACATGTCTTCTGTGGTCTCTAACATTACACCTATAGCTACATGTTTAAGCATTTATTTCATATTTACATGTCTTCTGTGGTCTCTAACATTACACCTAGCTACATGTTTAAGCATTTATTTCATATTTACATGTCTTCTGTGGTCTCTAACATTACACCTATAGCTACATGTTTAAGCATTTATTTCATATTTACATGTCTTCTGTGGTCTCTAACATTACACCTATAGCTACATGTTTAAGCATTTATTTCATATTTACATGTATTCTGTGGACTCTAACATTACACCTATAGCTACATGTTTAAGCATTTATTTCATATTTACATGTCTTCTGTGGTCTCTAACATTACACCTATAGCTACATGTTTAAGCATTTATTTCATATTTACATGTCTTCTGTGGTCTCTAACATTACACCTATAGCTACATGTTTAAGCATTTATTTCATATTTACATGTCTTCTGTGGTCTCTAACATTACACCTATAGCTACATGTTTAAGCATTTATTTCATATTTACATGTCTTCTGTGGACTCTAACATTACACCTATAGCTACATGTTTAAGCATTTATTTCATATTTACATGTCTTCTGTGGACTCTAACATTACACCTATAGCTACATGTTTAAGCATTTATTTCATATTTACATGTCTTCTGTGGACTCTAACATTACACCTATAGCTACATGTTTAAGCATTTATTTCATATTTCCATGTCTTCTGTGGTCTCTAACATTACACCTATAGCTACATGTTTAAGCATTTATTTCATATTTACATGTCTTCTGTGGACTCTAACATTACACCTATAGCTACATGATTAAGCATTTATTTCATATTTACATGTCTTCTGTGGTCTCTAACATTACACCTATAGCTACATGTTTAAGCATTTATTTCATATTTACATGTCTTCTGTGGTCTCTAACATTACACCTATAGCTACATGTTTAAGCATTTATTTCATATTTACATGTCTTCTGTGGACTCTAACATTACACCTATAGCTACATGTTTAAGCATTTATTTCATATTTACATGTCTTCTGTGGACTCTAACATTACACCTATAGCTACATGTTTAAGCATTTATTTCATATTTACATGTCTTCTGTGGACTCTAACATTACACCTATAGCTACATGTTTAAGCATTTATTTCATATTTACATGTCTTCTGTGGTCTCTAACATTACACCTATAGCTACATGTTTAAGCATTTATTTCATATTTACATGTCTTCTGTGGACTCTAACATTACACCTATAGCTACATGATTAAGCATTTATTTCATATTTACATGTCTTCTGTGGTCTCTAACATTACACCTATAGCTACATGTTTAAGCATTTATTTCATATTTACATGTCTTCTGTGGACTCTAACATTACACCTATAGCTACATGATTAAGCATTTATTTCATATTTACATGTCTTCTGTGGTCTCTAACATTACACCTATAGCTACATGTTTAAGCATTTATTTCATATTTACATGTCTTCTGTGGTCTCTAACATTACACCTATAGCTACATGTTTAAGCATTTATTTCATATTTACATGTCTTCTGTGGTCTCTAACATTACACCTATAGCTACATGTTTAAGCATTTATTTCATATTTACATGTCTTCTGTGGTCTCTAACATTACACCTATAGCTACATGTTTAAGCATTTATTTCATATTTACATGTCGATTTCAGATCCGACATTTATGTCAGACATGCTCTAGTATGTGAAGAGTCTGCCTGTGATATTAACTCATTCTGGATCAAATATGATCAGTCAAATCTGGTCACACAAATTGGCAAAAAATTGGCATAAAATACACACATAAATGTAAGTGCATCACTTAACCACTTTAGCCCTATAGAGGGTATGAGCATGCTTAAAGTGATTGGCCCATCGCGTGGCAAAGCAACATGCAAAGTGAGTTTAACATTGTTTAATGTTGTTTAATGCAATCAGAGAGGACTTTTCTGTGTGGATTTATAAGAGCTGTCGAGGCCAGAAAGTAGTTTTTTAAGATCTAGATCACCTATGTAAAGGTGTGTGAATGTGTGTGTGTGAATGAATGGGTGAATGTAATGCACCATCTATGTAAAGCGCCTTGGATAAAAGGCGCTATATAAATGCACCATTTACCAATGGCCGATACAGATATAGATATATGTATCTGGGCCACCGCCGCCACACCGACATGGGTCTGGTTCTGATTGATTGAGACCCACCTGCGGTCCCTCTCCAGCCTATATCACTTCTCATCGTACCGAGAGGCGTTCCGGTCCACAGGCGACAACAACACTCCCACTCCCATGATGGGAAAAACAACACGACGGAAAACCACCGATGGGGAAAACAAGGCTGCTCCGTCAGAGAGAGGAGAGGAGAGGACAGAGTTGGTCTGAGCTGCCCGTTAGAGAGAGGAGAGAGAGGAGAGGACAGAGTTGGTCTGGGCTGCCCGTCAGAGAGAGGAGAGGAGAGGACAGAGTTGGTCTGGGCTGCCCGTCAGAGAGAGGAGAGGACAGAGTTGGTCTGGGCTGCCCGTCAGAGAGAGGAGAGGAGAGGACAGAGTTGGTCTGGGCTGCCCGTCAGAGAGAGGAGAGGACAGAGTTGCTCTGGGCTGCCCGTCAGAGAGAGGAGAGGAGAGGACAGAGTTGGTCTGGGCTGCCCGTCAGAGAGAGGAGAGGACAGAGTTGCTCTGGGCTGCCCGTCAGAGAGAGGAGAGGACAGAGTTGCTCTGGGCTGCCCGTCAGAGAGAGGAGAGGACAGAGTTGCTCTGGGCTGCCCGTCAGAGAGAGGAGAGGAGAGGACAGAGTTGCTCTGGGCTGCCCGTCAGAGAGAGGAGAGGACAGAGTTGCTCTGGGCTGCCCGTCAGAGAGAGGAGAGGAGAGGACAGAGTTGGTCTGGGCTGCCCGTCAGAGAGAGGAGAGGACAGAGTTGCTCTGGGCTGCCCGTCAGAGAGAGGAGAGGACAGAGTTGCTCTGGGCTGCCCGTCAGAGAGAGGAGAGGACAGAGTTGCTCTGGGCTGCCCGTCAGAGAGAGGAGAGGACAGAGTTGCTCTGGGCTGCCCGTCAGAGAGAGGAGAGGACAGAGTTGCTCTGGGCTGCCCGTCAGAGAGAGGAGAGGACAGAGTTGCTCTGGGCTGCCCGTCAGAGAGAGGAGAGGAGAGGACAGAGTTGCTCTGGGCTGCCCGTCAGAGAGAGGAGAGGAGAGGACAGAGTTGGTCTGGGCTGCCCGTCAGAGAGAGGAGAGGACAGAGTTGAGAAAAGCACACTTCCATGAAAGAACAGCAATTTAATTCTCTGGACCTGCATGGGCCACGTTGTCTTAACCCATCCTGGGGGCGGCGGGAACCCCTTTTGGTGTTAGCATTATGCTATATGCTTTGTTTAGCAGATCTACAAGCTCGTAGTGGCACTTGTAGGTCTGCTATTTTTTGAAAAATTGTGGAAATGGGCCTCAAATCTTTGAATATTATATTTCAAAGTTTCAGTTTTTTTTAACTCAAATCTTTGCTCCTGGAGAGGTCCCCCACAAACAAAGAACGCTCTCTGAAAGAATATATATATATATATATATATATATATATATATATATATATATATATATATATATATTCAAAGACAGCAGACCTACAAGCTCATAGTACGGCACAGTGCCGCGCTATGAGCTTGTAGTTCTGCTATTTTTCAACAGCTAAAGTATAACATAATGCTTAAAACAACAAAAGGGGTTCCCGCCCAGAATGGGCATTCTTTTGGGGCTTGGGTATACCTGCCCTTTTGCCACAAAGTGCCCATTTCCTGCCCAAGACGTGTGGCCCTTTTCATGCAGTGTTGTTTTACTGAATGGGAACTAAGTGAAAACTAAGCTATGATGACTAAAACTAAGACTAAATATACTGACAATTTCGTCAACAAATAAAAACTAATGTTGGGAAGGGACCACTAGTGGACAAGAGATCCAGTATAAGTTATTTGACTATTAGTTGCATGCTGAAAATAGCCGATCTACAAGCCCACAACGTGCATGTCGCGCTGCGAAGGGCTGACCACCGAACTACAACATGACGTCACTGAGGTGACCACCGAACTACAACATGACGTCACTCAGGTGACCACCGAACTACAACATGACGTCACTGAGGTGACCACCGAACTACAACATGACGTCACTGAGGTGACCACCGAACTACAACATGACGTCACTGAGGTGACCACCGAACTACAACATGAAGTCACTGAGGTGACCACCGAACTACAACATGACGTCACTGAGGTGACCACCGAACTACAACATGACGTCACTGAGGTGACCACCGAACTACAACATGAAGTCACTGAGGTGACCACCGAACTACAACATGAAGTCACTGAGGTGACCACCGAACTACAACATGAAGTCACTGAGGTGACCACCGAACTACAACATGAAGTCACTGAGGTGACCACCGAACTACAACATGACGTCACTGAGGTGACCACCGAACTACAACATGACGTCACTGAGCCGCGGTGAAGAGCAAACCACCGCCACCGCTCCAGCCCTTCTCTCTGTTTTTACTCACCACCGCTCAACGTTATTTCAGCTCCGGTGGTCAGCTCACCACCGGAGCGGTGGTCAGCTCACCACCGGAGCGGTGGTCACCTCACCACCGGAGCGGTGGTCACCTCACCACCGGAGCGGTGCACCACCGGAGCGGTGGTCAGCTCACCACCGGAGCGGTGGTCAGCTCACCACCGGAGCGGTGGTCAGCTCACCACCGGAGCGGTGGTCAGCTCACCACCGGAGCGGTGGTCACCTCACCACCGGAGCGGTGGTCACCTCACCACCGGAGCGGTGGTCACCTCACCACCGGAGCGGTGGTCAGCTCACCACCGGAGCGGTGGTCAGCTCACCACCGGAGCGGTGGTCAGCTGACGGTGGTCACCTCACCACCGGAGCGGTGGTCAGCTCACCACCGGAGCGGTGGTCAGCTCACCACCGGAGCGGTGGTCAGCTCACCACCGGAGCGGTGGTCAGCTCACCACCGGAGCGGTGGTCAGCTCACCACCGGAGCGGTGGTCACCTCACCACCGGAGCGGTGGTCAGCTCACCACCGGAGCGGTGGTCAGCTCACCACCGGAGCGGTGGTCAGCTCACCACCGGAACGGTGGTCAGCTCACCACCGGAGCGGTGGTGAGCTGACCACCGCTCCGGTGGTGAGCTCACCACCGGAGCGGTGGTCAGCTCACCACCGGAGCGGTGGTCAGCTCACCACCGGAGCGGTGGTCAGCTCACCACCGGAGCGGTGGTCACCTCACCACTGGAAATCCAGACAATGAATAGGCCTTAAAACCAAATTAAAACTCTTCAAGTTTTATGACTAAAAACTAAAATCTAAACAACAACACTGTTTACACATGTTTACCTTCATGGTAAAGAGAGTTTACACATGTTTACCTTCATGGTAAAGAGAGCGCAATTGCTCATTTATTTTACTGTCCAAATGACATGGGCCAAGTTATTGTGGAACAGCTCTCTCCATTTAGCATAAGACATTCCTACGTAGACCTACTAACTACATTACTGCCCCCCCCCCCCCCCCCCCCTCTTAAAACCACTGTTTTAAGAAGTTGTCCATCAACTTAACTATCCAACTTGTACAAGTCTACTGTAAACGTTATTGGTGTAGCAGACTACTCCATGATTGTAAAACATAAGATTGGTTACGTAAACAAAACAGCCAATTAGCTACTACAAACGTTACGCAAATCTCGGCAAATCACAGCGGAAGGTACGTATTACTGTGACAACAACTATAGTGTGGTTTCCCTTTAAACCACATTAATAATAATAATAATAAACACCACATGGATTCATCCTTCTCCAAGTTCTCCCGAGTCCCAATTAATCAACATCAAAATGAAGTCAGCTGGTCGCTAAAGATACACTTCCATGTCCATGAATGAGTTCAACTAGAGCTCGAACCCCAGCGCCGTCTACACGACAAAGTCAAACTAAAATAAACTAATCTTGGTGAATGAATAATAATAATAATAATAACAACGGTGTTAAATGTCTTAAAGCAGCGGACGCACCTCTCACACACAGCAGAGACATCTCAGAGCAGAGGCGCAACAGTTCTCCTCCTCAGCTCAGCGGATCCAGAGATTTGTTTGTTATTATAATGATATAGTCCAACAGTCTGTCTTCTCCTCCTCCTCCGTGCGGGTTGTTGTCATAATTCGGGACACTTCTAGAGGGTTGTTGTCGGTGTTTGTTTGGCCTCCAGTTCAGCGCAAAAAAAATAAATAAACGATTAAAAAAGGGGGGAGTTGTTCAGGTTAATTCTAAAAGCAGCTACAGCTGGTTATACAGAGAGAGGCTCCGTGTCTGTTTGAGAGGACAGGCTCACTGGAGAGAGAGAGAGAGAGAGAGGCTTAACGTCCACACCGACCTGACGGAGGGGCGGGTCTCTGTCTCTGGGACAGAGACATGCGACAACTCCGTCCACGTCATGGGGCCAGGCCAATGGCGGCTCTCCTCTGTATGCACTGGACACGGCTTTAGTTTAATGATCTTAAGTTTAGTTAAATCCCTTCATTTTAGTAAGAGTAGTAGTAGTAGGCATACAACATAAACATTACAGAGACTTTAGTTGTCACTGTACAATGCTTTAAAACAGTTGTCATGTTGATGTTTACAACACATTAAGCTCGTGTTGATAAATCAATGCATTTCCAACTCCGGCTTGTCCCAGTTCTATGCAGTCCATTTCTGCCCCCTGAATGTCGTAACTCTGTGTTACCTCTATGGCTCTGGGCTCTCGATCTGCGTTTATAATCCGCTCGTAGCTATACGTACGACAGTGTCGCGCGACTCGCGCACGCCGAAAATAGCCGGAGTAGGTCTACCTATTTATTAGTGTGACGAGCCGAAGAGTTCTGAATGATGATCCTCATGGGGGCTCCCCGCAGTTTATTGAACCCTGCGCTCGTCTGTTTTTGAGACCTTTATTTAGTTTATGTCTGGAGCCTGTTCTTGTTTTGTTTGCCCCGTTTATTTTGAAACCATTACACTCACACGACACAAACTCCTACCATAATATCAACCTGTTAGTCACTGCAGTCACTCGATCATCATCAATCACCATCGACAAACAACTACAAGTGAGTAAACAACAAGACGCCCAAGTCCCAAAGTGTAAGCACGTTGTTAAACCGTATATCTCTGGTGATAAAAGAAAGAAAGGCATATCATATTGGCCCTACATTAAAGTTGAAATCTTTACTCTAAGACAAGTATTGAAATTGGATCGATTGGAAGGATCTAACCATAATGGATGTGTCACGCAGGTCACGCTATTGAAGCTAATGAAATGAGCCATACCATACGGATGAATGAACGCGCAGAGCGCGACATTTAATGTGGATTGGAATGAATTGATGTCGCTATTAAGCAAGCTTTGTGCAACGCTAACTTTGGATCTGGAAAATAAGCGCTGCTGTTGTATTCTAAATACGGACGTCACGTCACGTTTTACTGATGTCTGTAAATGAAGCGGATGAATTACTCCAGTATGAAAGAGGCCTGTCCGTGTGTTTGCTAATACAAAAACAGCTTAATTGATATAAGCATCAAAGCAATATTTTAAGTACTTTTTATTAGCAAGTGTAACCCAGGTTTACTGTATGTCTTTGTATCTGGTTGTATGCATCAGTATGCATGCATTTGTATCTGGTCACAGGTACTGCATCAGTTCACAGCTCATCACTCACTCACTCACTCAATCACACAAGTCACACCAGTTTCAATCAGCAATCATCACCACACCCTAGTCATCACCACACCCTAGTATAAAGAACAGCCATTTTGTCTCAGTCAGTGAGGTGCACATCACTGGCTGGTCTGTATCCACTTTCTTCTGCAAACATTTTACCATTTTACTCTTCCTCACAATACATGATATTAACACTGACCCTGATCATTGATTTTAGACTCCAAATACAATACTGAACTGAACTGATGAACTGAACTGATGAGCTGAACTGGTTGAACTGAATTGGTGAGTTTATCTTTTCGAAATGAGTTTGTTTGAAATGATGTTTGTTTGGTTTTGTTTATTTTCATTTTTGAAGCTTAAACGGATTAACGGATGGACAGCTACTTTAATTATTATTTTGATAATATATTTAATTTGGCCTCTTTTGTGTTCAGGCCAGGTTTTTTCCTATAGCTCATAACACCCATGACGATGATGTTGATTTGCTGAACGAACACAATGGCGAGCTAGCCCCCAGAGCGATCCAGAGCCCCTTGCTGTCCTACCTGGACGGTAGGAATCACTGCTCACTCACACATAGCCGCAATTTGCAACTCTAGATTTTTTTACAATTGGTTGAATCTAGAGTTGCAATAACCTCCATCGACTTCCTATGCATGTTTTTTGGTTTGTGACCTCCTGGTCTTAAATTACGTTAAACTCACCAACATTGCAGCTGTAGTCCAAGCTTGAATTATCCTCTTTCGATCTGGTGTCGCTTGTTTATCATAAAAGTCCCCATAAAAAAAGTTATGAGCTACTGTCTGTCCAAAATATTCCACAACTATTATTCCGAGCCGCCATCTTGGATTTTTTTCAACGTGCCATAAAACAAGACGTGAGGGGGAGCGCTTGTTTAATAGAATCTTACCTGCGCAGGTAAGACACCCAAAGAAGAGGCCGACACCCTAGGGAGGGAGGGACGCTATTAAACAAGCGCTCCCCCTCACGCCTTGTTTTATGGCACGTTGAAAAAATCCAAGATGGCGGCTCGGAATAATAGTTGTGGAATATTTTGGACAGAAAGTAGCTCATAACTTTTTTTATGGGGACTTTTATGATAAACAAGCGACACCAGATCGAAAGAGGATAATTCAAGCTTGGACTACAGCTGCAATGTTGGTGAGTTTAACGTAATTTAAGACCAGGAGGTCACAAACCAAAAAAAATGCATAGGAAGTAGATGGAGGTTATTGCAACTCTAGATTCAACCAATTGTAAAAAAATCTAGAGTTGCAAATTGCGGCTAACTCACACACACACTTCCCCTCCATAACTACTGCACACATTCCAAGAACTGCCTCACATTCCCCCCTGACTTGAGTGACTATGAACAATTGACTTGGACGACTAAATCTATATTTTGGGTTGAATTAATTGTTGAATTGTTTGTTGTTGTTTATTTTTCTTTTGTTTTTTCAATAATAATATCATAAAGTATAATTTTCAGTCTCTTGGTTCTTTATGTTCTTCAATGCAAATTCCTTTCTACCATATACCTACTTCTGACAGCAGTACTGGTCCAGTCATATTCCCATATCACTAACAGTATATGCTACACAAGTGCATTCCATAGCGCTGGACCACACATGGACATCATAAACCTGCGACGGGAACAGTTCCTGTAAAAGATTATATGAAAGAAATAAAATATTTAACTGGTTTATATTTTAGTTATAGATGGCAAGTATAATGTTAAGGAATATTTGTCTTATTAGCCAGAGATCCTTTTAAAATGTTTCTATTACTGTGAGTGATATGGTCAGCTTCTGATGTCTTTCTTTCTAGATGTAGATGGAGATGACCGTAGATGCTGCTGGAACACTGAACCTGGTCTCCTGTGTGAACCACCCCATCCTGGCTGCTAAGATATCCATGTGGACATTATGAGTGTTTGTATAGAGAGAAGCATGGCTGAAGAGCTTTGCATATCAGTCGTTTCTTGCTGCTGCCAAAGTCAAATTGTGATATCTGTAGTGTTTAGTTCATGGCCGCTTATGAGATGTAGATATAAGTACACCTGACTGGTGGAAATAGCCTTGTGATACATACTGGGTGTGCTCTTTGGTCGTTCACAAAACAAACAAACAAAAGCTGCCCAAAATGCCACAAAAATCACACAAATCAAGGGATGTCCGACAGTCAGTGTTGGATATTGTCCAACTCCTAATTGCCGATATCAACAGATACCGATATATATATTATATGCAGGCTTTTTCCAGTGGTGGAAACATAACTCAAACTTTTTACTTAAATAAAAGTAGGCAATACTGCAATATAGAAATACTCCGTTACAATTCAACATGTACTCGAGTAAAGGTACAAAGGTTTTGGTATAAAATGTACTTAAAATACCAAAAGTAATTATTAATAATTACTCATTATGCAAAATGTCTCATCTAAAATGATCTAATCTCTCATCTCAAGTTTTCAAATGTATAAAAATATTTTGAAAATAGCAGATCTACAAGCTCACATGTGTCTTGTAGATGTTTTTAATGTAAAAGAATAAATAAAGTAAAAGTAAGGGTTAGGGTTATTAATTTTTAATGCCTTTATCGGCCGATAATATCGGACATCCCTAACAAAAACAAATATCAAACGTGTCAATACATTTCAAAGAATGCCACAAGTGGCACTAAAACTTCACCAATAAATAAAGAAACATCCACATGTTCCATAAATTAAATGCCACAAAGGTTTGCCGAAAAAATGAAGAAATTACAAAAAATACATTTCTTAAACAACTTCTGCCGTATGTCCATAGAACGTCAGCTCTGTTGCAGCAAGCCAGTACAATGTGTCATTGTCTAGGTCACCTAAGCCACGATCACCATTCGGTGGCCGGTATTTGGGGCAAATGGTCATTACGTGTTCCACAGTCTGTAGTGGATCCTCGCATTCACAGTGGGCACTGTCCGAGATGTCCCACTTCTGCTTTGAGGGTTGTCCACTCCTTGCAGGGGAGGTGCTGGCAAAGAAAATATTTGGGGTCCTCGATGTATTCCACTGCTCCCTCTGTCTTGCCTTCAACCAGGATGCCTTGGAGGTGTCAGCTGGTGTTGTGTGGAGCAGTGTCTGGGCCTGTGTGGCAAAGGGGCACAGTGACTTGAGGCACGTGTGCTGTGGCAAAGGTCGCCGTGACTTGGTGTGTGTGCGTGTGTGTGTTGTGGCAAAGGGCACCGTGACTTGAGGCACGTGTGCTGTGGTGTCTCTGACGACCTTGTGGAGGAGATGGCTGGGATTCACTAAGCTGTGCCTTCCCGGTGAGGGCCAGCGTGGCTGCTTCTCGTCTGACCTCTGTTGGAGTGATTCCAGCGAGAACAGGCAGGCAGTTTGTTTGGGGTGGCCCATCCGGTGTTGAGGGCAGCATCCAGCTTCTTGACATGAGAGCTACGGCTCCAGACTGGGACACAGTACTCGGGTCGTCTGCATAGCCATACTTCATTGATGTTGTTGCAGGGAGGTCATGGATGTAGCTGTTAGTGTTGAACAGCAGTTACTGGTGTGGAACCGAAAAGCTTCACAAACATGCCAAAAAATTCTAGTTTTGAACCTTTTTATTTTCAAATAAATTTGTTTTTACTGTTTTGTGAAGCAACTTTGGGTACCTTGAAAAGTGCTATATAAATTGTATGTATTATAAAAAAACAGCCACAGCAATTGTCGCCACACAGACATCACAAATTCCTATTGGCAGCAGCAACAAGTGAGTGATGTGCAAAGCCATTCATAGACTATAACCACCATGTCTTCATTCCAGATGCTGCGAGGCTCAACCGGAGCCCCTACAGGTGGACATCTGCAGTTCTCGCAGTCCATGGATGAATCTGCATGGTGGTCTCTGAAGGCGGCTCAAAGTATGAAACCACTTAGACTTTTCTATTACTGCGAGTGGTATGGTCGGCTTCTGTTTTAAATGTTCTCTATACATTTTGTGTATGATGTGAAAGGACACAATGTACGTATATCTGGCTCTTGGTCACTTAAATTAATCTTTCGTTCTTTCTTTCTTAGGGTGGATGGGTCGTGGAAGGACAGATCCGTTCCAAAGCTTCCCTCCCGGGGTTTTCCTCTGAGGACTTCTGATGAGCTGTGAGTAGGAATATTTCTTGTTGGGATGGATATCTGTTGTACTGTTATGGTACGAAGTATAGCATGGCAGTATGATTCCTCCTAGTGGCACTGGTTGACTGTCTGTCAGCTCTCCAAGCTAATCAAAGTCTTAATGACACTTTTTTTAACCACTTCAACCCCAGCATCTCTATTCTGGGGGGAGCGTTCAGCCAAATTAGCAGATCTACAAGCTCACACCGCATTGCAACGTGTTGTGAGCTTGTAGATCTGCTATGTTTGGCAAATCAATTTGTGTAGAGTGAAATCTGAGCATATACCAAATGCTCTCTTTAAAGGTCTGTTTTATCAAATCTATAGAGGGTTTAAGTGGTTCTGAATATGCAGCTCAACAAAAGCTAATTTAGTCCTTATTTCTTTCTTTCTTAGGAGGGAGATCTGTGTAGATGCTGGAGGACTTCGGACATGGGCCTGCCCGGTGAGGAACCGCACAGTAAGAACCGCTCTAGGCCTTTCACGATTATGAGGTTTCTTTTTACTGGATGATTATTGTCGCTCAAATAAATTGCAATTAAATATTTAAGTGTGGCCCGGATGGTTAGCTCAACTGTCTGGGCACCTATGCTGCCAAGCCAGCCGGACGGCGTGCTGCGGGTTCGACTCCCGACGGCCTTTGCCGCGTGTCACTCCCCATCTCTTCCCCCTTTCCTGTCTATATACTGTTCACTATCAGTAAAGGCATAAAAAGCCCCAAAACCAACATGAGGGCTACGGCTCCAGACTGGGGCACAGTACTCAGCGGTGGGGAACACCAGAGCCTCGGTACCGGCTGGACGCCGTATCGGTGCGGCACAGGCGGTGGTCTTTCTCTTGACGCTGTCAGGTGTTGTTTAAAGGACAGTGTTCTGTCCAGCTTCACCGCAAGATATGATGGGGAGGAGTGGGACTGTAAAAATATACAAATGACACCACTGCTATCACCGAAGAGCACACCCTATGACCCTAATTGATCACGTCTAGGAATTTCAACAATTTAGGCAGTTCTCACATCCAGAGTGACTTACAGTAAGCAACAACACATAGTAATGCATCAAATTCATAAACAATTGTCATCAAGAATAAGAAGTATAGACTATCCAGACTATTGGCAGCAACAACAAGGGAGTGATGTGCGAAGCTCTTTTCTATGAAGCCATTCATAGACGATAACCGCCATGTCTTTCTTCCAGATGTACTGCAGGTCTCTCCAGGAATCTGCATTCCTCTGAAGACGACTCAAAGTAAGACCCTGTTAGGCCTGTCAAAAAGAACCCTAACTGAAACGTTTATTACTGTAAGTTATATGTTTAGCTTCTGTTTAAATGTTCTCTATAAATAAAAGTTTGATGTATATATGTTGTGACAGGATAGAATATATATCTGGCTCTTGGTCACTCTAATCAATCTTTCTTTGTTAGGATGAAGATCGCGGTAGACGTCGCTGGAACGCGGCTGCTGGACAGGGAGTGCACACACATACACACACACACACATACACACACACACAGAAAGGCTAATTTGGTGTGTGTTTTTTTTTTAGATAGACGAGTTGATGTTCCCTGGACAGAGATCCGTTCCAAAGCTCCCCCCCCCCCCCCCCCCGGGGGCTTCCTCAGAGGACTCTGATGAGCTGTGAGTAGGAATAGTTCTTGCTTGTTTCTGAGGATGGATAACTGCTTTTGTACTGTTATGGTACGAAGAATGGCATCATTTACAGTAATCCAAATGTTTTAAATATTTTAGGATAAATCTAAATGACTCTGCACAATAGTTTGAGAGTCAATATCTCATATCATGAGCGTGCCTCTTGGTCTTTGTAACAACTTGAATACAAATTACAAAAGATGTTGAGGACTGTACATCTGTTGATGCCTCCTAGTGGCACTCTGGTTGAATGTCTGTCAGCTTTCCAAGCTAATCAAAGTCTTTGACACTTTTTTTAACCACTTCAACCCCAGCATCCCTATTCCGTTCAGCAAAAATAGCAGATCTACAAGCTCACACTGCAACGTGTTGTGAGCTTGTAGAGCTAATGGTTTCTTTCTCTCTCAGGATGGAGATCATAGACACAGCTGGAGGCTGGAGCCTCTAGAGATGGAGATCTGCAGGTCTGTCCATGGATGGGAGGACGGAGATCTGGGTAGACGCTGGAGGACTTCGGACCTGGGCCTTCTCAGTGAGGAACTCAACGGTACGAACCGCTTTAGGGTTAGGGCTTTTTTAGGCTTCGTAAAAAGCCAATAATCGTCCGTTGCCGATAATTGGTCGATCCCTATTCTTAAACGTTACTGTAAGTGCATGTGTATGTTGTGACAGGACACGCGCACACACAGCAAAGCTAATTTGGGGTGTGTGTCTTTCGTTCTTTGTTAGAATGGAGATCTCAGCCGATGCCCGAGATCCGAAGCTTTCCCCGGGTGTTTCCGCTGAGGACTTCTGGGTCGCTGGGAGGCTCGGACGGAGCTAGAAGGTTCGGTAGACGCCACTGGAACCTGTTTAGGCCTGTCAGAATTTAAGGTTTTATAATGGCCGATTTTAATTGTCGCTCAAATAAATTACAAGTAACAATTTAATTGCGTCATACTAACATTCTAAATAAAACTTTGGCTTTTGTAGGCTTTGTAAACAAAAAGATGCACATGGCATAATTCAATAACTTTATACACTAAAAAAAGAGAAGTAAATTACAAAGTGACACATTTAGAGCTTGTAGATCGGTTGCTTGCATTATTTCTTTAAAATGTTTGACAATATATGAACATTTTCAACATGGAGACGATTATGACTCTAAAAAAGTATCTCAAATACTTGGCGATTAGGTAATTGTGACAGGCCTAAATCCTTCTAGTTGTGTTTTTTTATATCATGTTCTGTAATCAGTTAGGGTTGACTATAGACTTTTTTTAGGAACAAGATCATCATGCCGGTGAAGAGCACGTTTCTAGCCGATGGAGCAACTATTTCTGATCACCTTTGGAGTTGCATCACAGCAAGGTAACTATACAACACACGCGCACACACTATGATCATGACATGACATCAGCTTGTGACTGCAACTTGTTCCTGTTCGCAGATGACTCGGCACTGCTAGTCTCGGACAGGAACAAACTGCAGGTTGAAAAGGCCCTCAGCTCTGAACTCGGTAGAATCTGCACCTGGCTCGCTGATAACAAACTATCTTTACACCTGGGAAAAACTGAATCCATTCTCTTTGGATCTAATAGTAATCTCAGCAAGGCAAATGGCTTCTTGGTTAGAGTTGGTGACAATGTTATCACACGTAAAGATGAAATTACCTACCTGGGTTCCATCCTGGAGGCTAATCTTTCCGGTGATAAAATGGCCACCAACATAATCAAAAAAGTCAACCAAAGAACAAGATTCCTTTACAGGATCTCCTCACTGGTCAACAAAAACACCTTGAAGACCTTAACAGGAGCCCTCGTACAAGGTTTCTTTGACTATGCATGCACCTCCTGGTACCACAGCACCTCAAAGGCCCTTAAAACTAGGCTCCAGACCTCCCAAAACAACTGGTCAGGCTCCTACTTGGCCTCACCCCCCAACCCACCTCACTCCTGCCCACTTTGACAGGCTGGAATGGCTTAGGGTCAACGTCAGAGTACAGCATCTTGCAATGGGTCTGGTCCACAAGATTCGATACACCACCAAGATACCCATGTACCTGTCTAGATACTTCCTTTATGTTAACGAAGTCCACACCCACAACACCAGAGTGAGTGCAACGAACCATGTACAACCCAGATTCGGCACAAACATGGGACTAAATTATTTTCACTCCTATGCCACCAAAATGTGGAACGCCCTACCAACAGTCATTAAGACATGTGAATCCCTTGACTCCCTTTTTCCCCTCACTGTATAAGTTTATTTTCCCTTTTTACCTCCTTTATGATGAATTCCTGTTCTGTTCTTTGACTATATATATATTTGTACGTCTCTAAATGTTTTGATGAATTGAACATGGTGGACCCTCTTGTAACCGAGTGTAATGCTTAATTGGGTCGTCCACTTACAGTGAACAGTCTTTGTATTGAGTTTGTGCTTGACATGTACTGTAATTCTGCAAACTGTTAATAAATATTTCAATCAATATTGTTTTATGAACAAAGTAGTAATGAGCATTTTTTTCTTTTCTTTAGGACGTTGCTGGTCTCCTGTGTGGCTCCATCTGGAGGTCACCAGGGTTCTGAGTCACTCAGATCCTGACTGGTAGTGGTGATATGTAGATGTGATCAATCAGGGATCTAAACAATAAAATAATAAACCAATATAAATAACTAAATAATATAAATAAATGGATAAAATGAACGATAAAAATTAGATTATAGTAAAATAAAAGTAAATTAAAATAGTAAAATAAAAGTAAATTAAAATTAGTAATACATAAAATAAAATTAGTAATAGCATAGTAATGGATAAAATAAATATAATTAGTAATATAGACAATAATACATAAAATAAATTAAATTATCAATATAGTAATGCATAAAATTAGTAATAACAGTAATGCATAAAATTAGTAATAACAGTAATACATAAAATAAATAAATGCATAAAAAATAAAATTAGTAATAACAGTAATACATAAAACAAATACAATTTGTAATGCATGAAGTAAAATTAGTAATAACATAGTAATACATCAAATAAATACAATTAGTAATATAGTTATACATAAAATTAGTAATAACATAGTAATATATAAAATAAAATTAATACATAAAATGAATTCAATTACTTTGTGTTGTTGTTATAGAATGACTTAAAAAAACAAACAAAAAATATCAATCACATCTACATATCACAACCAGGCTATATTGCCAGCAGTCAGGTGGACTGTAGACTCACTACAGCCGTCACAATGTGGTGTACTGTATTTTGACCCAACTGGACTCCAAGGAGAGGCGAGCATGGAGCCGGACATCTGATGATACACGAGAGAAGACGCCATAGTCAAAAAAAATTGTAATAAAAGTAATATGTTTCATGTTGATTGTAATTTATGCATGATGCCATATATCTGTAAATATTAATTCTTTTCTTGTTAATAAATTATTGCATTTATACCCGGGTGTCCGTTATGTGTCCATTACCCTTAGATCGCGCCGCCGCGGATTTATTTATTTCCCAAATGGTCTAAAAATGAGTTATTTAGCGTACTTCTACCAATGAATTAGCCTATACACAGACAACGACTGATTAGCCTATTTTGGACGATATGGGTGTTTAGTCTCACTATAGTCTGTGTAGATTACCCGGCGGTGTTGCTGCCCCTCCCGGGAGTCGCGGCTCATGGCTCTTCACAGACGGCACAGAGACAGCAGTCACTCCGCTGAACGTGTCAGTGTTGCTGCAGTGGTGTGAACTGTGAACCGTGCGGGCACTGGTGGTGGTGCTGAGTTCTGACAGCCGAGTCACAGCTTCTTCTTCTGAATTACTTTATCTTTGCCTTGGAAAATACATTTTGCGTTTTGCTGTTTCCCGAAACAAACCAGCGCGCGCTACTGTTTGCTACAAAGCGACTGGAAGCAGACGAGGTTTACAGACATACCAATAGTAGCCAATCATATGCTGATTGCTGATTAGGCCAGTTGCTGTATAGCCTACCTACCCGATCACCAGGGAGCAGCAACAACACACACACACACAATAGCCTTCTATATAATGCTGCGCACATATATTATATATATTAAAAAAAATACCCAACATAATTTTTGGGAAGGCTAAGCCTTCCCTAGCCTTACACACCCGCCGCCTATGGGCACTGTACTGTAGGCATATAATACCTGGCTAGGTGAAAACAAAAGAAACCTGATTAGCATTTGAGTACTTTTAACACCTCTGAACTGCCGGCGGAGAGGTTCACATTTTCGGAATTTTGCGACAGAGGGTCAATAATTCCCAGAAAATCTGTAATGTTAATATAAAATGTCCACGAAAATCTTCATGGGGGCTAAAAGGGGCCATTTAATTCTTCATGGGGGCTACAGCCCCATAGCCCCCACAGACTCGACGTCGTTGGTATCACAGTAATAGTATGTACTATGTACATTAACTTAAGTAGGACTACTGTAGCCTACTCAATTACAATTTAGAGGTATTTTTGAGCAGTCTATTTGCTCCAATTTCCGATACTTTGTTCTACAGCAAGCATGTTTTACTCCACGATACATCTCAGGTCCAAGTATTGTACTTTATTTAGTTAAAAAAGAAAAGAAAAGCCCATCAGTTTCTATAGTTACATAGTTCAAAGCATGCATTACCATTACCTACTTCAGCCTATATACATTTTGGCCATTTTTAATTTATTTTTTATTCATGAAGTTATTGAATATATATATATATATATATAATATATAATTTAATCTGAATGATCAAAATGTTTTTATTTTAAAAAGGCAGGAATTCTGCATCAAATACTAATGATGTGTTTATGGTATACGGTTTAGGTCACTAGCCGGAAAAAGATACAAACTTAAACGGGTCAAGGAGATTTAACCCAATTCTGGGCATTATCTTATACTTCAGCTGTTGAAAAATAGTAATATTTTTGAATATTATATTCTTTCAGAGCAAACGTTTTCAACTCTAATATTTGCTTCTGATGGGTCAACATATTATCAGATTGGGGGGGGGTTGTCGGCCAAATACTATATCATTCTGGGGGTCCTTGACATGAAATAGTTTGAGAACCCACTGAGGGTTTTTCAGAAAAACCCATGTTAAGAAAACTGTCATGATTTAGAAGACATTTATTTTTTGTAGAATCTGGTTTTCAGGTCTAAATGGGTTAAAAAAAAATCAAATGGGGGTTCGTGGCCACATGCATATTATATATATGCATATTAAACTAGGGAGTGGCCACATGCATATTATATATATACATATTAAACTAGGGGTCAGGGGTCATATTATATATATATATGCATATTAAACTAGGGGTCAGGGGTCATATTATATATATGCATATTAAACTTGGGGTCCTTGAAATAAAACAAGGTTTCAGAACCAACAGTCTCAGGACGTGTCCATGGTCTCAGGACGTGTCCATGGTCTCAGGACGTGTCCATGGTCTGCACCGTCTCCTCCACCACCTCCAGGTCCAGCCGGGTGACGGCCGTGTTCAACACCCCGGTGGTCCCGCGTTTGTACCGGTACCCCCCGGCCCGCACGCCCTTCTGGTTGGCCACGCTGTGGGGCCTCAGGTAGTCCACGTCCAGCCTCGCGGGGCCCCTGGCGACCACGCACAGGTCCACGTTGCTCCCGGAGCCCAGGTCGTTGAAGATGCCCGCCGCCACGGCGTCGTGGACCAGCGCCATGGCCGCCTCCTTCTCCATGCCGGGCCGGTAGCGGTCCTCGAACACGGCCATGGCGGCCAGCGAGCCGGAGCCCATGGAGACGTAGGGCAGCGTGTCGGTGGAGCCGTGCGGGTGGACGCTGTAGAGGTGCGGCCCGTCCACGTCCACCCCGCCCAGCACCAGCGCGGCGCCGATGTAGCCCTGGTAGCGGAAGAGCGTCTGCTTCAGCATGCGGCAGGCCGTGGCCACGCGGGGCGGCCGCCCCGTGGCCAGGGCGTGCAGCTCCAGGTTGGAGGCGGCGAGCTCCGTGGTCATCTCCGTGTCGGCGGCCGTGCCGGCGCCGCAGCAGTAGATGTTGGGCGCGATGTAGTGGATCTTGGAGCAGTTCTTGTCGGCCACCACCTTGCCCTCGGTGGCCCGGGTGTCGGCGCCCAGGACGATGCCGTCCTTGAAGACCACGCCGCAGATGGTGGTGCCCGTCTTGCGGGCGGCGGGCAGGCGGCCGCCGCCGCCGCCCAGCTTATTGGCGACGCCGGCTTCCAACGCCGCGTTCCTCCTGCAGTTCTCGAAGTTGAAGCCTCCGGCGGGCAGCTGGCACACGGAGAGGATGGTCGCCATTCTTTTTCCACTCGATAAAAGTTATTTTAACCCTTTGGGAGAAGTCGGCAACTCGAAGCATACAGAATCTTATATTGCCTAAAACAGGACTCTAGTCTGACGTCATCCGCAAAACAAAGAAAACGTTGTCATGCGTGCCTCACGACACCGGTTTGCACTGCAGGCACCCTTCAGTTGATGGGTGGTCCAACCCAGAGCCATCTAATAGGAGAGTTACGACATTGAGGGGGCAGAAACCGAGCGCTGTTCTAATGCAGCCTGAACTGAGACGAGCTGGAGTTGGAAATACATTGTTTTCAACGAGGGGCGGCGCAATTAAGAGCTATTTTAGGCACGTGTGCAAACATGACAACTGTTTTAAAGTATTGTACAGTGACAACTAAATTCTCTGTAATGTTTATGTTGTACGATTGCTTCAAATCAATCTAAAATAAAGGGATTTAAGATCATTAAAGCACAGTATTATTATATTACTGTCACGGTTCAAGTCAGGAGAGCTTGCAGGACCCAAAGGCAGAGGCAGAGCAGGTCATTTCAACAAGTTTAATAACTCAAGAGAACTATAGAATACAAACAAAAACACTGGAAGCACAAAAGGTGTCAAGACAAGACACACGCAACATACCACAGTGACCTAGCAAGGAAACACTGGGATCAGGGGGGGTATAAATACACAAGGGCACTAGGTGAACAGCACTGGGATAGGTTGGGGAACAAACAGGGCAAGGTGGGAACAAGCTCCCACTGTACCTTCGTCAGGCAGCCTCTGTACACATTTTTAAAGCTCAGCTCAAGACCCACTTCTACAACATTGCTTTTAATTGATCCTTTATTTTTTATTTTTGTTATTCATGTCCTCACTGTAATGCATTACTGCTTGTTTTTTAATGTTGTTGCCTTGCTTTTCTTTTATTCTCCATTTTTCTGTAAAGCACTTTGAGCTGCATTTCATGTCATGAAAGGTGCTATACAAATAAAGTTTTATTATTATTATTATTACTAGGCTAATCACAGCACAGGTTAGACAAGGCAGGCAAACAGTTAACAAGGCAGACAGGAAACACTTGGAACAATTCCACAAAATAAAAGCACACAAGGGTATAAAGCAAAACTCAAACAGGAACTAGGAAACCAAAAACACAATATACTTCATATAAGTATAATAATATAAATCAGAGGAACACAACAGAAAAGTAAAACACCAAACCGTAACTGGAAAACATGAAAACACATGTCACGGATCGTGACGATTACTAGAACAGTCTTTATGCCCATATATAGAGATGTCTGTACGTGTTTTTTTCTCTGTGTCCCTTTTGTGGAGTTCTGTGTCCAGGCATGCCCAAATATGGAGTGTTGTGATGTCAGAGAACAGGCGAGCTCCACACATGGGGCCCTGTCGGAATCATTGCAGGCTGTCAGGGCCGGAACTTCCATAATGGGCACTTTGGGGCACGTGCCCTGCAGGGGCCCTTGGGCACCAGGGGCCCCTCAAAAGAAAAAGGGAAAAAAAAGTGTTTTTTTCATTTTTGTTCCACAGAGATTTACGTGAGCATGTAAGGGGGGGGGGGGGCCCTTGGAGCTTCAGTGCCATGGGGCCCTCAGGGGTGTTAATCTG
Organism: Protomyctophum bolini; assembly: GCF_963924005.1. Taxonomy (NCBI): domain Eukaryota; kingdom Metazoa; phylum Chordata; class Actinopteri; order Myctophiformes; family Myctophidae; genus Protomyctophum; species Protomyctophum bolini. The sequence continues at coordinate 1,160,318 of NC_137877.1, read as the reverse complement.
CCCACTAGCTCTGAGATTTACACCCTCTGTGGACATTTTTAACCCATTCTGTACGGGAACCCGTTTTGGTGTTGGCACCATGTTATGCTTTAGCTATTGAAAAATAGCAGATCTACAAGCTCATAGCGCGCCACCGAGTGGCGCGCTACAAGCTTGTAGGTCTGCTATTTTTGAAGAATCGAAGAACGACTGACATTTTTAGAATCTGATCTCAGGTCAGAATGGGTTAATCAGACCAGTGTGTGTCCAGTGGAAACCTCGTATGAATCTGATCTCAGGTCAGAATGGGTTAAAGAACTCCCTCAAGATGTTTCTTTTTGAACGAGCATTTTGTGGAGGATGTGATTTATGATGCTTTTCTTTATCGTTTTTTAGTTTGAGCTGAACGGCACATTTTATCTGCTTTAATTTTCTTTGCTTGTTTGTTTGTTTTGTTTTGTATTTGAATTGCATGTAAAGCAACTTGTGAGACGTCTCCGGGAAAAGGTGCTATTTCAATTAAATGCACTTACTTAGACATTTTGGTAAGTAGAACGAATGTAATGTCTGTGCGGAATCTGTGTTGAAATCAGTGGAGCTCCCTCTGGTGTCGTGCCTCTGTCCGCCTCTCTCACATTGTTGAGACTACCGAAGCCACGTGAGACTATACCGAAGCCACGTGAGACTATACCGAAGCCACATGAGACTATACCGAAGCCACGTGAGACTACCGAAGCCACATGAGACTATACTGAAGACGTGAGACTACTGAAGCCACGTGAGATTGAGACTACTGAAGCCATTGATTGGATTGATTGATTGAAATTGATTTATTAACAGTTTGCAGAATTACAGTACATTTCAAGCACAAACTCAATACAAAGACTGCTAACTGTGAGTGGACGACCCCAATTAAGCATTATACACTTGTTTACAAGAGGGTCCACCATGTTAAATTCATCAAAACATTTAGAGACGTACAAATAGACACTTCTATATAGTTAAAGAAAAGAACAGGAATTCATCATTAAGATTTTACGGGGGCCAGTTTCAAATTGCAGCCGTCCGTAGGTGCCATTTGGCAAATTGGATGTCAGCATAACTGTATAGCATCACTCCCAATCATCCGCCGTAGTCTGAAAACCCACCTTTTCAGACTCCATCATGGCCCATAGCACTTACCCTAGTACCCCCTTAGATAGCATTTGATACAGACTTATAGCATGTTATGTAGACAGCACTAGAATTGCATTGTATGTAGTATGTAGTCATAGCACGTCATAGTACATATGTATAGCATAGTAGTATAGATGTATAGTTTATATGTATAGTTTCATTATATAGATATTCCACTGTTACTTTCTTAGCTTACGCATGTTTCATGATAAATGTTTTTATGTGATGTATTCCCATGCTTTTGTTCTTGCTTAATGTAAGTCGCTCTGGACTAAGAGCGTCTGATAAATGCCTAAATTGTAAATTGATGTAATCAATGATGAGAAGTCAATTATCACTTTGTTGTTTATATTAACCTTACGTAGTCGTAGATGTATTGATGCCTCAGTCACCAGAGGCAGCACAGCAGTAGCATATACAGATACAGCAAAGAGTAGAGTGACACAGTGGCTAGGTGTAAAAAAAATCACACACGTGTGAACTGAGTGGTGTTTCTCCACTAGGTGAGGATGTGTTTCTCCACTAGGTGAGGATGTGTTTCTCCTCTAGGTGAGGATGTGTTTCTCCTCTAGGTGAGGATGTCGTGGGCCTGTCTCTCCACCAGCGTCGCCATGTTCTTCACATCGTCGCACCAGGCGTTCAGCCTCTTCTCCATGCCCTTGATCTGCTGCGCGTCCAGAACCCTGGGCTGGACCCAGGTCATCTGGACCTTCTGCTCCACCTCGTCGATGTTCCCCCGGATCAGGCCCGCGGCGAGGGCCTTCATCACCAGGAGCTCCACCTCGCTGACGGGGATCCGGGCGCTCTGGGCGATCTGGGTGAAGGCCAGCTGCCGGTGGTTGGCGGGGCAGGTGAAGGTCATCTCCATCACGCAGAGCAGCCGGAGCTTCTGCGTCAGCTGGGCCTCGTGCGCCGCCAGGTCCGCCTGCTGGCCCCAGGCCGACCGGAAGCTCTGGAACTTCTCCACGTTCCCTCCGTTGAAGGCGCTGAGCGTCTCGATGAGCCACTGCCGCTCCGTGTCCCTCAGCGTCTGGAGCACCGGGTGCATCAGCAGCTCTCCGAAGTTGTACACCCCGTCTCCCATGAGGCCGGCCCGGCCCAGTTTGAACGCCCTCTCCTGCTTCTCGGCGTCCGGCAGGTCCCGGACGTCCACGCAGCCCAGGTAGCGCAGGGCGTCCCGGTAGTAGCGGGCGTGGTCGCTGACGATCCAGTAGTATTTGCTGGAGAGGTCGTAGAAGTCGCCGTGCACCGACGTGACCCCGGGCAGCTGGTCCAACATCACGTCCACCTCCTCGATGAGCTTCTTTGTGGCGGGGAGGTCGTTGATCTTCAGCTTCAGGCTCCCGATGGACGTCTTGCAGAGAATGACCGCCTCCTCGCTCGTCTTCACCTTTTCGATGGTCTTCTCCAGGAAAGGAATGGCGTCCTTGGGATCCGACATCTGTCTGGCGACGTAGAGTATGATCTCCACGAGGGATAACGGATTGATCCGGTGTTCAAAGTCACAGAGGAAGTTCTGGTACAGCTGTATGAGCCCGTCTCCGGCTTGGAAACACGGGTCTTTCACGAACTCTCGGAGCTTCAACGTCAGCTGATGCCACAGTTTCTTTGCATACAGATCCTCCAGCACGTCCCATTCCGACGCCAACCCCGGGGTGGCGCTGTTGCTCTGTTGTTGCTTGAGGAATCCTGTAACGTCTCTCATTGTTGCTGTTTATGAATGCAATGTATTTATTTATCTTGTGTATTTATTATTGTGCTGCTCAGGAGTGTTGAGACGCCTTTACTCGGTCACTCTGTGTCAAAATCACTTTCACAGAAAAATAAATCTGGACTTATAAAGACTAGAGCTCCGCCCTGACGTCACACAACACAAACCATCTGGACTTATAAAGACTAGAACTCCGCCCTGACGTCACACAACACAAACCGTTGCCCTGCATGCCTGGCCTCAAGGTCCGACTGAAGTGATGTCACCAAAGGTTCTGGCTCTGAGTCGAGGCCGGTAACATGTCAATGGAAGGCTCACCAAAGGTTCTGGCTCTGAGTCGAGGCCGGTAACATGTCATTGGAAGGCTCCACAAAGGTTCTGGCTCTGAGTCGAGGCCGGTAACATGTCACTGGAAGGCTCACCAAAGGTTCTGGCTCTGAGTCGAGGCCGGTAACATGTCACTGGAAGGCTCACCAAAGGTTCTGGCTCTGAGTCGAGGCCGGTAACATGTCACTGGAAGGCTCCACAAAGGTTCTGGCTCTGAGTCGAGGCCGGTAACATGTCACTGGAAGGCTCCACAAAGGTTCTGGCTCTGAGTCGAGGCCGGTAACATGTCACTGGAAGGCTCACCAAAGGTTCTGGCTCTGAGTCGAGGCCGGTAACATGTCATTGGAAGGCTCACCAAAGGTTCTGGCTCTGAGTCGAGGCCGGTAACATGTCACTGGAAGGCTCACCAAAGGTTCTGGCTCTGAGTCGAGGCCGGTAACATGTCACTGGAAGGCTCCACAAAGGTTCTGGCTCTGAGTCGAGGCCGGTAACATGTCACTGGAAGGCTCCACAAAGGTTCTGGCTCTGAGTCGAGGCCGGTAACATGTCACTGGAAGGCTCACCAAAGGTTCTGGCTCTGAGTCGAGGCCGGTAACGTGTCATTGGAAGGCTCACCAAAGGTTCTGGCTCTGAGTCGAGGCCGGTAACATGTCATTGGAAGGCTCACCAAAGGTTCTGGCTCTGAGTCGAGGCCGGTAACATGTCATTGGAAGGCTCACCAAAGGTTCTGGCTCTGAGTCGAGGCCGGTAACATGTCATTGGAAGGCTCACCAAAGGTTCTGGCTCTGAGTCGAGGCCGGTAACATGTCATTGGAAGGCTCAACAAAGGTTCTGGCTCTGAGTCGAGGCCGGTAACATGTCATTGGAAGGCTCCACAAAGGTTCTGGCTCTGAGTCGAGGTTGGAAGGCTCAACACGAGTGCAGGCAGGGGGACTATCCGGCCTAAGGCTGCGCTGCAAGGGTTGGAGCCTGGCTTTGCTGCCCTGCTGGTCTGGGCTGGCTGGTTGTTTGGGCATCCGGAGTCTGGGCTTGTAAAAATGTTCGCTGCGCTGGCTTGCTGAGCTCAGCCTTTAGCTAAAGGTTCACAAAGTTTATTACACAACAGGAACATAATATAGTGCTGGATCATAATGACGTGACAATAACAAGATATGAGACATAGAAACGTGACATGATAAGGACTACTGGACTCGACACTACCCTCAGCTCCTCCTCAATCCATAAACTTCAACTAGTACAGAATACACAGCTGCCAGGATCCTAACAAACACACCCCGCAGATCTCCACCACAGATTACTCCCGTACTTGCTGCACTTCAATTGGTTGCCTGTCAAATCCAGGATCAATTCAAAATTCTCTTAATAACTTACAAGGCATTACACGGACTGGCTCCACTCTACATCTCTGAATCACTGCATGCTAAACCTAACACACGTTCACTCAGGTCCTCCGATAAAGGCCTTCTGTCTATCCCTACAACCAGACTCAAAACCAAGGGTGACCGACCGCGCATTTGGTAAGTGGTCGCCCCCCCACTCTGTGGAATGCCCTGCCCCTTGAACTGAAGAATGCAGAGTCTGTCGACGGTTTTAAGAGATTGTTAAAAACGTATTTATTTCGTCAGCACTTTATTTTATGATATATTTTTGCTTGATTTGTTGCATTTTAATGTTTTACCTTCTACTGTTTGTTCATGCCCTTGTTTTAACATGATTGTTTTTACTTGTTGTTCAGCACTTTGTAACATTGTTTTAATATGATTGTTTTTACTTGTTGTTCAGCACTTTGTAACATTGTTTCGAAAGGTGCTCTATGAATAAAATGTACTTACTTATTTACTTACTTACTTACTTACTTAGTACTGCAGCAGGGCTGACGGTGCTGGTGCTGAGATGTATCTCGTAGCCTGTATCCATAAAGTAGACTATACAGTAACAGGCAGTACACAATACATATCAAGTACACTACATGTATCTCAAGTTCCAGTATACACAGACTAAGATGTACTGTACATATGACTGATTATGACATTACTGTACTGTAACAAAACGCATTTGACATAACACTCTTTATTGTTCAGCCCCAATGGGCCCCTACCTATACTGTAGATCTCCATATATGGAGCTGGCATGTTCTGACATGCTGTGCTAGTAGACAGTATGTATATATATATATATATATATATATATATATATATATATATATATATATAGTCTTACTATGCTAGATCTAGATAGCACAAAGTGAGAAGACTTGCTTTATAGCTAGATATTCACACTTTGTTGTGCATAGATAATGGCTGTGCTGTCCCAGTTGTTCAGTTTATTAGATAGGTTTGACACCCCCCTCATGTGCGTGAATTTAGCCTAGCTTTGATGTGTAATCAGGAGCCAATCGTGCAGCCAATTGAGGTTCAGTAATTTCAGGTGTGCAGGACAGCAGAAGTCAGTTGTTCTCCAGCAGCCTATAGGAGCAAACACACACACACACACACACACACACACACACACACACACACACACACACACACACACACACACAGAAGCTTATTGAGCTGATTGTGTATTTTATGTTTTCTATTTTACAGTTTCACTCGTTGTTTATGAAAGTTTACCACCGGCATCTCAATAAAGGCAAACTGAGATGAATCCTGACTTTTATTGAACTGAGTTTGGCTGGCTGTTGATTTGATTTGTGTGAGAACAGTACAATGGCACTAACTTACTGCCTGCATGTTGTTACCAACGGTATTTGAAATCTAATATGTGACAAAACAGAAGCTTGACCTGATATAACCACTTACTTGCAAGGCCGTATTATTACCAGCAGATGGCACTGTGGTACATCTTTTGTCCCATTTAGAGCGTCGTCATAGTATTATTAAAGGTAGGGTATAAGTGATATTCTTTTGTTGTTGTTAAATAAGTATATATTCTGATATTATTTGTTGCTATAGAGTGTTTCTTTGTTCAGTAACAGAAAATGCATTTTCAGGTCAGGATACCACTTTTATCCAATCATTAGAGAGAGAGCTCATACAGGATAAAACCAAGGAAAGACACATTTTTGAAAATAAGTCAAAAAGACTTCGATGACAACTTTAGTTTTTTTTCAACTCAAGGTTCATTTTTTAGGTTGTTATTAGAGAAAGTAAAAGATGGGGGGGCGGGGGGCATTCGAGCATGGGGCTAAATATGTATTTGTTTACTTACTTTGTAGCGATTTTTCTTTAAATTATTTGTGTCAAACTGACATATTGAGCCTACTGTATGACAGACAGTTTGGCTTCCCTAAATCCCTATAAATACATATTTAGCCCCATGCTCGAATAATAATAATAATAATAATAATAATAATAATAATAACAAAATAACCACCACACCATTCCAATAGTCAAGAAGACACTAAATTAAAATGGAAAGCAAGACATTGAAGTAAATATTTAAATAATGACTTTTTTATGGATCTCATCATAGTGACGTAGGCCCCGTGGCCCCACCCCTCCCCTCCCTGGCCTGTTAACGTCAGAGAAACCGACAGAAGGATACCATGTTCTCCAGACGACATTACCGTCTGTATATTCACCACAACAGAGCATTTTGGACCCGGTAACAGACGCTACGGACGAGCTGTAAAGGTACGTGTAGTAGAGGCTGTTGATGTTTTCATAATATAATAAACAGATCATCGGGTCCTCACAACAGGGCCCGGTGGGCCGGCCGGACCACCGGCTGCTATCAGCATCGCTATCCGTCCGTCGATCCGCTGGAAGAAAACGGTGCGTTGATTCTCCGTCCTCAATCCATGTAACGGCTTTAAGACGCAGTCGTATTAATCAAACACACAATCATCATCACGGACAGTTATTATTATTGTACATTTTCACGATGTAGCCTCCAGTAGCTGCTGTTAATTGTCATCCATCTGAGATGCCAGTGTTGTTGTTGTTGTTATAAACGGACCCGCGGGTGGGTGACATGCAGAAACGTCAATAATAAACATTCTAAACCTAATAATAACAATAATGTATGTAGCGGGACAGACCGTAATATAAACGTCTGGCCTGTGGGTGGAATCGATGGTATAGGACAGTGACAGTCACAACAACAATAACGCGCACGTCTGTTATTGTTCATTGTTGTGTGGATGCTGGGGTGGATTATGAATATGATTTATGAATAGTCTTATAGTTAACACAGCAGGACGTGCTGTCAGATCATCATACAGTATGACACAGAGGACGTGTTACTTACTGCTGCTGCTACAGTAACGTTATTATGGTGTCAGGCCTGTGTGTGTGTGTGTGTGTGTGTGTGTGTGTGTGTGTGTGTGTGTGTGTGTGCACTGTGCACGCCACAGCCTGTTCTAGTGTGCACTGAGGAGGCAGACTGCTGCATAGTTTCTCTGCATCCCATGGCTGGGAAGGGCTTGTACAAATGCGGGTCCATTTGGTTCCATCTGTACGCTCTTAGAGTTTAATTAACATATGCTTTTACGATATAAATTGGGGGTCCCAGAGATAGAAATGGCATTCAGGGGCAGCGGTGGAAGAACGGTTTGCGGAGCGGTCTGATACCGGAAGGTACCGTACCGCCAGGTACCGGAAGGTACCGTACCGCCAGTTCGCATCCCCGGACCGGCACGTTAATATTATATTACCACCGCTGAAGTGCCCTTGAGCAAGGCATTGAACCCCCTACCGTGAGCAGGGTGTGGCTGTAAACAAGTCCTTGGCTTAGTCCACTTCCCTGGGTAAACAAAGAACTTTGCTTTGCCATAGAGAGAGAGAGAGAGAGAGAGAGAGAGAGAGAGAGAGAGAATAACTCATCACTCCAATATGTTCTGGGAGAACAGTCCAAATGCACAGTTTTGGCAGCAAAATACGTGTGGAGTTGTCATCAACTGAGAGACAGACAGTGGACAGAAGAGACAGGTATATCTGTCTGAGGGACAGACAGTGGACAGTAGAGACAGGTATATCTGTCTGAGGGACAGCCAGTGGACAGTAGAGACAGGTATATCTGTCTGAGGGACAGACAGTGGACAGTAGAGACAGGTATATCTGTCTGAGGGACAGACAGTGGACAGTAGAGACAGGTATATCTGTCTGAGGGACAGACAGTGGACAGTAGAGACAGGTATATCTGTCTGAGGGACAGACAGTGGACAGTAGAGACAGGTATATCTGTCTGAGGGACAGACAGTGGACAGTAGAGACAGGTATATCTGTCTGAGGGACAGACAGTGGACAGTAGAGACAGGTATATCTGTCTGAGGGACAGACAGTGGACAGTAGAGACAGGTATATCTGTCTGAGGGACAGACAGTGGACAGTAGAGACAGGTATATCTGTCTGAGGGACAGACAGTGGACAGTAGAGACAGGTATATCTGTCTGAGGGACAGACAGTGGACAGTAGAGACAGGTATATCTGTTTGAGGGACAGACAGAGGACAGTAGAGACAGGTATATCTGTCTGAGGGACAGACAGAGGACAGTAGAGACAGGTATATCTGTCTGAACAGGGTCATTAAGTTGCTGTTATGTTTATGTTTGTTAATTTTTATTTTCATTGTTACTGTATTGCTTGTTGTTCATTATTGTTGGGACGTTTGTTGACTTTTGTTTTGTTGCATGTACGCTTTGGCAAAGTAGAACATATATATTTATCATGCCAATGAAGCCTTTTGAAATTGAAATTGAATTGAGAGAGAGAGAGAGAGAGAGAGAGAGAGAGATAATTATATGTAAGGCATATTTGCCTGTCCAGTGAGTGTGGTTCTAGGTCCTGGACTGAAGCAGACATTGTGTCATCGATTCCACCCCATGACAGTTTGGCAACCTAAATAGGCCCTGATGTTATGATGAGACATCGGGCTGGATTTAACTTGAAGTAATTCAGGACTGGGAGAGACCAGACTGGGAGAGACCAGACTGGAAGAGTCCAGAGCAGACAGACTAGGAGAGGCCAGACTACACAGACTAGGAGAGACCAGACTAGACAGACTAGGAGAGGCCAGACTAGACAGACTATAGGAGAGACCAGAGGCCGAGCTCACATCCAGTTGGTTAACCCCTTTTGGGGCGGAGCCGGGAACCCCTTTTGGTGTCAGCATTATGTTATGCTTTAGCTATTGAAAAATAGCAGATCTACAAGCTCGCTACGAGCTTGTATAGGTCTGCTATTTTTGAAAAATCGAAGAACGAACTGACATTTTTAGAATCTGGTCTCGGGTCAGAATGGGTTAATTAATGTGCGTTCAGAGGAAGGCCGAGGTCACATCCTGTTGCTTCCACAAAGTAACACACACACACACACACACACACACACACACACACACACACACACACACACACACACACACACACACCATAATGGCTGTCTGTCTTCTCATCATGGCAGTAGAACGTGGGAGGAGCCAGCAGGGAGGAGAGCAGGGCTGTCACGGCCCTGGCATCTTATAGTTAATTAGCATTAATTGGCATGATATAAAAAAAAAAACACAATTTAGATTCATGGTTTAACCCATTCTGACCTGAGATCAGATTCAAAAAAATGTCTTGTACACCCTGACAGTTTTCTGAAAAAGCTTATGTTTCTGTGTCAGTCGTTCTTCGATAAAAAAAGAATAATAGCAGACCTACAAGCTCATAGCACGCCACCGAGTGGCGCGCTATGAGCTTATAGGTCTGCTATTGTTTTTATAGCTAAAACATAACATGATCACCCCCCTTTTCTCTGAGTTACTGTATCAACAGTACGGTCACCACTTATATTTACTATTTACTACCACTATATTTAGTGTCAGCGTTGTGGTACAAAATGTCGTAATATTTGATTTTGTCCATATCGCCCCCGGCAGCCCTATTTTAATCTCTCTCTACTGTTGAATGTATTGAATGGGGATTGGTGGATAATCTTTTAGGTAGAGCAGGTCGTCCAATGATCCATATGGGTCGGCGGTTCAAATCCCGGCTCCTCCTCCTCCTCCTGTCTACATGTGGAAGTGTCCTTGGGCAAAGACACTGAACCCCAAATTTCTCCCGATGTGCTGGTTGGTGCCTTGCATGGTTTCCACCGCCATCGGTGTATGAATGTGTGTGTGAATGGGTGAATGTGTAATGCACAATCTATGTATAAAATGTACCATTTTACCATTTTTACACTTATCAGCTAAAACATAGCTTTTTCAGAAAACTGTCAGGATGTAGAAGACATTTTTTTAGAATCTCATCTCAGGTCAAAATGGGTTAAACAGTTGTCATGTTGCACACGTGCTTAAAATAGCTCTTATTTGCGCCGCCCTCGTTGAAAACAATGTATTTCCAACTCCAGCTTGTCCCAGTTCAGGCTGAAACTCGGTTTCTGCCCCCTCAATGTCCTAACTCTTCCATTAGATGGCTCTGGGTTTCTGCCCCCTCAATGTCCTAACTCTTCTATTAGATGGCTCTGGGTTGTCCTAACTATTCCATTAGATGGCTCTGGGTTGTCCTAACTCTTCTATTAGATGGCTCTGGGTTGTCCTAACTATTCCATTAGATGGCTCTGGGTTGTCCTAACTCTTCTATTAGATGGCTCTGGGTTGTCCTAACTCTTCTATTAGATGGCTCTGGGTTGTCCTAACTCTTCTATTAGATGGCTCTGGGTTGTCCTAACTCTTCCATTAGATGGCTCTGGGTTGTCCTAACTCTTCTATTAGATGGCTCTGGGTTGTCCTAACTCTTCTATTAGATGGCTCTGGGTTGTCCTAACTATTCCATTAGATGGCTCTGGGTTGTCCTAACTCTTCCATTAGATGGCTCTGGGTTGTCCTAACTCTTCTATTAGATGGCTCTGGGTTGTCCTAACTCTTCTATTAGATGGCTCTGGGTTGTCCTAACTCTTCTATTAGATGGCTCTGGGTTGTCCTAACTCTTCTATTAGATGGCTCTGGGTTGTCCTAACTCTTCCATTAGATGGCTCTGGGTTGTCCTAACTCTTCTATTAGATGGCTCTGGGTTGTCCTAACTCTTCTATTAGATGGCTCTGGGTTGTCCTAACTCTTCTATTAGATGGCTCTGGGTTGTCCTAACTCTTCCATTAGATGGCTCTGGGTTGTCCTAACTCTTCCATTAGATGGCTCTGGGTTGTCCTAACTCTTCCATTAGATGGCTCTGGGTTGTCCTAACTCTTCCATTAGATGGCTCTGGGTTGTCCTAACTCTTCCATTAGATGGCTCTGGGCTAGGTATTCCCGACCATACACTGCAGTGGCGACGGCACCACTATTGCACTATCGTTACGCAATCGTCTTACAAGCTACTGTACTTACATTAGACTGTGATGAAGGAAGGCAGGAGGAAAGGAGAGGATTAGAGGTCAGTTGGCTCAGCCGTGTGTGAGTGTGTGAGTGTGTGAGTGTGTGAGCGTGTGAGCGTGTGAGTGTGTGAGTGTGTGAGCGAGCGAGCGAGCGCAGACAGTATAGCATCAGGAGTTCACAAATATTTCCATGTCTTGTCGAGGACGCCCAGATAGCTACGAATGCTCAGCTTGTAGATCTGCTATTCTTGCTATTATTAAAGTGGTGAAACTGACTGTATACGGAACTAGGAAGCTAGGAAGCTAGGAACTAGGAAGCTATAGGAAGCTAGGAACTAGGAAGCTTGTCTCTTTGGATCAGAGAGTGATGACCATGTCTATTGTCTCAGAGGCGCCACGGAAACGGGCCAGACACACACGCACACACACACACGCACACGCACACGCACACGCACACGCACACACACAGGAGGCGGACCTACAGGAGTAACGATGTAGGAAGAAACGCTCAGGTTTCTGTTCAGGAACTTCACTCAATTCACTTTATTCATTCAGTCTCTGATTCTCTGCTGAATGACAACAAAAGCTCATTCAGTTACCCAGCCCCACACACACGCGCACGCGCACGCACGCACGCACGCACGCACGCACGCACGCACGCACGCACGCACGCACGCGCGCACACACACACACACACACACACACACACACACACACACACTGCGAGCAATATGAGAGAGAAGAGCGAGCAGGGGACGGTGCCAATGGGTTCCTGGTGACGGTGCAGTTTGTTATGGATGACAGACATGACATCATCATATTCATAACGTTATGTAAGGTCATGTGAGATCAAAACGCTTCACTATAGGACGCTTTACTGTTGTTGTTTTGTTACTGTTGTTGTTTTGTTACTGTTGTTGAGACCGAAGACACACCGTGGACATTATATACATGAAACTAACTAACTACATGTTCTCCACACGTGAGACAATAACCCATTCTGACCTGAGATCAGGTTCAAAAAATGTTCTTCTACATCCTGACAATTCTATTGTCAGGATGTACCATCCTATTCAACGGACATACTGACTGGAACGTACGCTTACTAGACACTAAACCAGGCTAATGCCTGCAGGGCCACAGCGTAAGAGACATCCTACCCTGACCTGACCCTCACCCAACGTTTAATCTCTTAAAGACATTTAGTTTCAATCCTGGTCTCTAAACTGCCTCCCCCTGGCCAGCCGGGGCGCCTGATGGAGGGGAAAGGAACTGGTTGGAATAACGTGTTTCTTCCACGCGCTACGTCCAACCAGGGAAACTCCCCCCTGTCAGGTGTAAAGGAGCAACTTGGACACTCAGGCATGAAGGAAGCATGAGTTCAAGTCCGTTGCTCTCCCCTTGTCCCCCATATATGGGGACTAGGTTGGCGGAGGGTGTGTAGAGCCCAGGATCACATTAGATGATTGACGCAAAATGGGTTACAAAATCGTGGGATTTTAAAAAAAGACATTTAGTTTCTGATAATGCTCTCTTTGAGACCCAGTTGTCAGGCTGCTGCTTAACCTATTCTGGCTGGGAACCCCTTTTGGTGTTTTAACTAAGCATTATGTTATACTTTAGCTATTGAAAAAATAGCAGATCTACAAGCTCTGTAGAACTTCAAAACACAGTCATTGAACCAGATCTGGATATCTGGATGTCTTGAGTGTACAGGCCTTTGGTCGCAATTAGTCGACACTGACTGCCTGGTTGCCTTGACTGTGTGTTGCTGTGTGAATGGGTGAATGTGTGTGGGGGTGAATGGGTGAATGCAGTGCACATTGTAACACTTAAGGAGCTAAAGGAGGATAAAGAAGCTATAGAAATGTTTTCCATGTGTCGCCCCTCTCCAGCAGTCCAATCACGCACCGTCTGTGACAGGGTTGAGACAGACGGGTTTGGAACCAGTCCACTACCGTTTCCATTCACATCTTCAACTGTGTATTTTATTTTTATTATATTATATATTTTTTTGTTCACTTTGATAGCGCATTCGATTCATTTAAATAGAAATATATTAAAGAAATATATCGCAGGTTAGAAATGGTGATCTAAACGGTGTTGCCATGAACGTAGGAATGAACTAGAACTGTGTGAACAAGTATGAACTCTGTCGAGTGCATACTTGCTTGTTGCACACGAGTGGGCCATAAATGACTGTACGCTTTCAATATACAGTATGCTTTCAATATACAGTATGCTTTCAATATACAGTACGCTTTCACTATACAGTACGCGTCTTGATTCTGAATATTTGGAAGCGTTTCGTCCCTCACTTTGCTGCGCCATGGATTATGGAGCAGCCGTGAGTTATTCTGTGACTCTTCCCTCGTCCCTCGAGATTGGGTTGTACTTTAGTAACTTACGTCTCTGTCTCTCTCTGTCTCTCTTCAAGATGTATCACTCGGACCACGCCGGGGACTTCCCCGACCTCTCCTTCCAAATCCCGGGCGGTGTCGCAGCCCTGGGACCGACGGGAGGCATCTGAAGACAACCAACCAACCAACAACAACACGTGTCCAGTGCCCTAAACCCTCCTTCCCAAACACACACACACACACACACACACACCAAAGCCGTGCGGCGGAGAATGGACAGCCCCAAGCTGTCCGGGGAGACCCTGATCGTGCATCACATCCCGTTGGTGCACTGCCAGGTGGCGGGCGGGGGGTGGGGGGCTTCGGGGGGCAGACAGGGCGGGGGGTGGGGGGGGCCGGCGGCGGGGGGCAGACAGGGGTCCATGAAGAGGGGCCACTCCTTCAGCCCGCCGGAGACCCTCCTGGGCCTGAGTCGGACCACCTCGCTGCCCGAGAGGGACGCCCTGCAGAGGGAGGCGCTGGTCTTCAGCAGCCTCATACAGGTATGTGTACAGTACAGTATGTTAGTACAGTATGGAGTACAGTATACCGTAGGTTCTATAGATGGACGGTGCTGCAGGTCTTTTAGAGATGAGTCCCAGGGACATTTTATGAGTCCCACATCAACCACGTTAGGAGTCACATTTAAGCAATATTACACGAGAGGGTGTGGGTTAACGTGATTATTGCCACGACAGTGATGCGGTCAGGAACGAGTCGAGTTCCGCAAGCATCACTGAAGTGGCAATAATCACCTTAACCCACACCCTCGAGTGTAATACCCTTAAAACTATTAAAATCGCTGAAAGAATATATTTTTTTAATGACAGATGTAGTCACTACGACCACAAATGTCCCAATAAACGAGCTAGCCTAGACACCCAGTTTGCTATAGCGCTCTGGGAGAACAGAGCAGCTGAATTCTTTGTTTTGATTATAGGTGGTGAACGGTGCTGGTTTAACCACCGGCTAGAAGGCTGTTTCAACCAATCAGATTGCTTCCTCGAAACGACCTGTGGTAGAATTTGCCATCTTTACATATTGCAGCATTTAACTCCCATTTCATTTTATATGGTTTTAATGTGGTTATATTCATGTAGAAAACAGAAGAAGAAATGATTGTTATAACTAAAGCTAGCAAAAATATATATATATTTACGTGTATTATTGTTACTGTACATGCTGAGTACAGTAGTGCATCCCGTGGATGCAGAGGTCGTTGTTTTATTGCGTTTTGGGATGCAAAATGCACCCTATTTTAATCTCTGGAGCTTGCACGAAAAAAAGCCCCACTTTTGTACACCTGTAAACCTCTAATCATTAGAGGGATGTCAAACTCAAATACACAGAGGGGCCAAAATAAAGAAATTGGTACAAGTCGAGGGTCCGGACTGTGTTTCCACACACGGGACATTTTTGGGGAGAGAAAGTTGACCACAAGTGATATACTTTCACTGCTGATCAATGTAGTGAAGAGAAGACGCATGCTTGCGCTTATTGCGGGCCCTCGATACACGTGTGACAATGCATTCGCAGTGCATTGTGGGACTTGTAGTATTATGGTGGTTCCGTGCAATATACCAGAGGGCCAGTTCTATAATACTAATTAACCCATTCTGAACGGGAACCCATTCTGGTGTTAGCATCATGTTATGCTTTAGCTATTGAAAAATAGCAGATCTACAAGCTCTACGAGCTTGTAGGTCTGCTATTTTTGTAAAATCGAAGAACGACTGACATTTTCAGAATCTGATCTCAGGTCAGAATGGGTTAATCAGACCAGTGTGTGTCCAGTGGAAACCTCGTATGAATCTGATCTCAGGTCAGAATGGGTTAAATATCATCCCCGCGGGCCGAAGATAATTCATTCACGGGCCTGATTGATTCGGCCCCCGGCCGGGCCTTGAGTTACTGACATTATAAACATTGGTTATTTTTCCCGGTTCTGATCCAGACCGCCAGCGGGTCCTCCAGGAGAAACGCCCCCCGCGGCGGGGGTGGGGGCAGCACGGCGAGCGACGACTCCTCCTCCTTCGCCTCCAGCCACTCAGAGGAGGAGCAGCTGATGATGATGATGATGATGGCGGCGGCGGCGGCAGCGCCCGGGGGAGGGGGAGGGGCAGCGCACCACCACCACCACACGCTGCCCCGCGCCGCCAACAAGACCCGCCTGCAGGGCGGCGGCATGAGGAACCCGCTGCGTCGCAACCCCTTCCTCCTCAACGCCGACGAAGAGGAGGGGGAGGAGGGGGAGGAGTTAGACGAGGAGGAGGAGGAGGAGGACGGGTACTTCGAGGACTCCTCCTTCCACCTCCACGGCGAGGAGGAGAGCGTGGCGCCGCCGTTCCGTCTTCACCGGCTGGGCGGGGCCGGGGAGCGATCCCTCATGGCCCTGATGGCGTCCTCCTCCTCCGACCTGGGCCTGGAGCTGGAGCTGGACCTCCTGGGGGGCGGGGGGGGAGGGGGGGGGCAGCGGCGCCACGGGAGCAGCGGCTCCAACATGTCCATGATGGACTGTGGCGAGCAGGACTGGGCCGACGAAGAGGAGGAGGAAGAGGAGGACGAAGATCACCTCATGAGGCGAGCAGATCTAACACTAATAGCATGATGACATGGGATAGTTATATCTGGCTATAGAGCGCCGCAGTCCCGCCCCCTTTCAGAAAAGCGAGTGGCCCAGGAAATGAAACCCCAATGCATTCTCCCATCGGCACTTCTAATATAATTTATTTAAAGACGGTTACGCCGCGGACAAAGCCAACTCGGATCGTGACGAATCATGACAATGAACACAATGTTTTGGGCCGATCAAATCATTAGAAAGAAGAAAAGAAAGTCAGGAGACAACACTATTTCTTTTGTTTTTCGTCTTATAAATTATTTGATCGGCCCAAAACATTGTGTTCATTGTCATGATTCGTCACGATCCGAGTTGGCTTTGTCCGTGGCGTAACCGTCTTTAAATAAATTATATTAGAAGTGCCGATGGGAGAATGCATTGGGGTTTCATTTCCTGGGCCACTCGTTGTTCTGAAAGGGGGCGGGACTGCGGCGCTCTATAGGTGGTCGTTGTTGGGAGATAAATCCATGACAGGGAACAGAACACCACTGACAGAAACATAGGTTTTCCAGAAAACGTTCAGGATTTAGAAGACTAAGTTTAGAAACTTAACTGTTAAAGGTATATTCAGTGATTTCGCTTCATTCAAATATCACTTTTTTGTTTTTGTTTTGTTGTGATAATCCTCTCTACTTTAGAGTGTGCTGACCATATAAGGAGTTCCTCCCTGTCACCCAAGTTAACCCCCTGTGGGGCCACGTTTTTGGCTTTAGGTGACCCAGCAGCCTTCATCCAATCAGGATAGAGAGGGGCCTTCCGCCAATCATGATCCTTTGGTGTGTGTGTGTGTGTGTGTGTGTGTGTGTGTGTGTGTGTGTGTGAAAATGAATGTCATAAAACCTTTAACTTCCCTCCCTAGGTGTGGGCGGAGCAGAGAGACGGGCTGGTCCTCGTCGGGCGCTTCGTCCGCGGCGGTATCGGCGGCGGCCGGCGTCGTCGTCCCGCCGCACTGCTGCTCCCGCTGCGGCGGCCTGGCCCCCGCCCACACGCAGCACTTCCTGCCTGACGACCGGCACTTCCTGCCCGACAACGAGGAGCCCTTCTTCGCCGAGCAGCGGGGGGGCGGGGGGGGCGGAGCCTACAACGACGGCAGCGACTCGTCCTGCAACAGCTCGGACGGCGTGCTGGTCAACTTCAGCGCCATCTACAACAAGATGAACAACGCCGGCGTGACGGACGGCCCCCCCGAGGGGGGCGGGGCTTCCACCGCCGCCACGGCCACGCCCCCAACGGCCGCCAACCTCAACGGCTACTCCTCCTCCTCCTCCTCGGCCCCCGGGGGCCCCGCCCCGCCCGGAGAGGCCTTCTACCTGGACCTCCTCCATAGCTCCTCCCCTCCTCCGCTCACCCGGCCGTCCTTTCTGCTCGCCTCCACCTCGTCCACCACCGCCTGCTCCTGCTCGGCCGAGCACCTCCACCACCAGGGGGCGCTGCTGCTGCTGGACCAGCTGGACGCCAACTGCAACCACAACAACACCGCCGCCGCCTACCGCGCCCACTCAGGCTCCTCCCCCTCCTCCGGGGGGGAAGGAGGAGGGGGGGAGTGTCTGCAGAGCCGCGCGCGGCTGGTCGTGGCCTCCACGCAGAACTACTACAAGCTGGTGACCTGCGACCTCTCGTCCACGCAGTCGTCCCCCAGCCCCGGAGGGGGGGGAGGGGGGGGCTCCTCCTCGGGGGCCACCAGCTGCTCCGAGGGGGAGGGGCCCCCCGGCCCCCCCCACCACGCCCCCGCCACGCCCACCCCCCCCAACGCCACCACCGCCACACAGCCCAGCGAGTACTACCTGTTCCGCCGTTGGCCCGGAGAGCAGGCCGGGGTGGAGGAGGAGGAGGAGGAGGAGGAGGAGGGGGAGGAGGAGGAGGACATCATTCCGTCCATTCAGAGAGACGCAGAGGAAGACGAGGAGAAGCAGGACGAGGAGAGCCGCGGCGCCGCCGTCATGGAGGGCCAGGTGTACGTCAACGTCTCCCCTCCCGTGGTTGGCCGGGCCGTCATTGGGGGCGGGGCCTCCTCCTCCTCCTCGGGGCCGCCCCGTTCCCGTAGCTACGACCGCGGCCTGGACGCGGCGCCTCGCCTGGGCTCGCTGGAGCGCATGCTCAGCTGCCCCGTGCGCCTCGGCGAGGGGGGGGAGGAGGACGCGGCGCCCCCCCGGGCCGCTGACCCCGCCCCCCCGCCGCCCCGGGTCACCTCCTTCGCCGAGATCGCACGGAGCAAGAGGAGGAACGGGGGATCGCCACCGCTGAAGGTAACAGGGCTACTAGAGCTAGAGACAGCTACTGATACTTAGATCATACTTCTGATATTTACTAGATCATACTTCTGAATCTTCTGATACTTATAGATCATACTTCTGATATTTATTAGATCATACTTCTGAATATTCTGATACTTATAGATCATACTTATGATATTTACTAGATCATACTTCTGAATCTTCTGATACTTATAGATCATACTTCTGATATTTACTAGATCATACTTCTGAATATTCACTAGATCATACTTCTGATATTTACTAGATCATACTTCTGAATATTCACTAGATCATACTTCTGATATTTACTAGATCATACTTCTGATATTTACTAGATCATACTTCTGATATTCACTAGATCATACTTCTGATATTCACTAGATCATACTTCTGATGACCAAAAAATGACCCGTTGTTACCCTGTTGTTGTTTTTCTAAAAGGCGTCGGGCAGCAGTGACCCGTTCTCCTCCTCCATTCCGTCCTCCCACTCCTCGGGCGACTTCTCGCCCGTCCCGGAGCGGGGCGGCGCCCGGGCGGACGACATGGCGTCCCCGGTACCGTTCACCCTGGGCGGGCCGGCCCCGGTACCGTTCACCCGCTGCTACAGCCAGGGCAGCGCGGACCGACACGCAACGAGGACCGCCGCCCGAGAGGAGCGGGCCAGGACCGAAGGTACCGGCGTCGGATCTGAACAGCTCATTTTGATTTCACTTTGAGTCATAATTATTATGGGCTATATTTTCGTCACATTTTTTTTAGTCACCTGGACTGTTTTAGTGCTAGTCTAGTTTTATTCGACTAAACGTCATAAGATTTTTGTCGACAAAAAATCTACAGTTGATTTAGTCGACTAAAATGTGCCTGATGCCGTCGCAATGACTGATTTTACACAAAATAGCAGATCTACAAGCTCTGTGAGCTCGTAGATCTGCTATTTTCAGCATGCAACCAAGTGTAAATTGACTTCTACTGGATCTCTTGTCCACTAGTCCCTTCCTAACATTTTAGTCTAGTTTTTATTTGTTGACAACATTGTCTTGTCGTAGTACTAGTCATCATAGCTTAGTTTCCATTTAGTTTTCATCAGTGACAAAAGATTGTTGACGATTTATTTTGTCATAGTATTAGTCGAGGAAAACAACACTGGAAGGTAGATGGTGCAAATCCACAGGTTCATGTACTTTTTATTTGCATTGTAATCCCCATAGGGGGGATTTTAGATCGCCTCATATAAGAACTGTGTTTGAGAAATAAACATGTCATCCCGGCCGCTTCACTCATATGGAAAAGAAGAATCAACTGACTGAGAGAAAACGCTAATGTTACTGCTGCTGAATTAGTTACATTTCCGCTAGAAACAGACTGTATCAAATATGAGTGACTGACTGTCACAAACAATACAGACACCTCCCTGACAATATAACGATACAGGGACACCTCCCTGACAATATAACGATACAGAGACACCTCCCTGACAATATAACGATACAGAGACACCTCCCTGACAATATAACGATACAGAAACACCTCCCTGACAATATAACGATGCAGAGACACCTCCCTGACGATATAACGATACAGAGACACCTCCCTGACAATATAACGATACAGAGACACCTCCCTGACGATATAACGATACAGAGACACCTCCCTGACGATATAACGATACAGAGACACCTCCCTGACAATATAACGATACAGAGACACCTCCCTGACAATATAACGATACAGAGACACCTCCCTGACAATATACAGAGACACCTCCCTGACAATATAACGATACAGAGACACCTCCCTGACGATATAACGATACAGAGACACCTCCCTGACGATATAACGATACAGAGACACCTCCCTGACAATATAACGATACAGAGACACCTCCCTGACAATATAACGATACAGAGACACCTCCCTGACAATATAACGATACAGAGACACCTCCCTGACGCACACACACACACACACACACACACACACACTGTGTGTAGCACACACAGGAAGTGCTTGGGATTCCACTGAAATAAGAACTGTTGGACAGTCAAATGAGGGACGATTGGAATGTCCTCAGACGTCCCAGAGGGACATCCCTCTGGGACGATTGGAATGTCCTCAGCTGTTCACAATGAAATCAGTGTCGTAACTCGTTCAGTGTCTGTACTTCCCGTTCCACCCTTTCTGGAAAGAATGATCTTATGTTTGGTTGCGCTCGGGTGCTACGCTCTGAAAAATAGCAGATCTACCAGCTCGTTCGCATGACACGACCCACAAGCTATGAGCTATATTATGTAAGGGATAATATCTGGCTATAGGTGGTCGTTGTCTGGAGATAATTCACCGACAGGGAGTTTAACCACCGAGGTGAAGCCGATTCTGACCTGAGATCAGATTCATACAAGGTTTTTCCACTGGACACACACTGGTCTGATTAACCCGTTCTGACCTGAGATCAGATTCTAAAAAAATGTCAGTCGTTCTTCGAATTTTTCAAAAATAGCAGACCTATACAAGCTCGTAGCGCGCCACTCGGTGGCGCGCTACGAGCTTGTAGATCTGCTATTTTTAAATAGCTAAAGCATAACGTGATGCTTACACCAAAAGGGGTTCCCGCCCCAAAATGGGTTAAACTCCCTCAAGGAAGGGAGTTGATCAAATAGAATCCATTTTCTGCTTCGTCTATTTCTTGCTCAAATGTTTTCAAAAACATTTTGGAGAGCAACGTTTAGCTGTAAGTGACATTGTGTGACATAGTTATTCCACATCTGTTCGAGATGTGTTGAAAATTGTTGGCCTGGCTCCAGCCCCCTGAATCCGTATAGCCACGCCCATTAAAATAAATACGTTCCGACGATTCATGAATAATGAAGAAAAAAAAACCTAAATGAAAATATAAGTCAGTTGTCAGGCTAGAAAATAGTAGCTATATTGTTAACCAATTTTGCTGGCTGACCCTGGCACAGGGGGTCCCCCAAGGACCACACCTTGAGTACCATGCACTAGCTCTAAAGCCCTTCAGCTAATGATTGCGAACGCAGTGAGCACTTACTATGAGACCTAGCAGATCATGTCTGTCTGTCTGTCTGTCTGTCTGTCTGTGTGTGTGTGTGTGTGTGTCCCCTTTGTGCCCATATATGGAGCTGAGTGATTTGTTTGTCATTGATGCAACACACTCCATGTTTGGACGTATAGCTGCTTTGGGGACTCCTTTCTATGGTTATGGCTGAGTCATGGTGAATTGTTATTGCAATTTACGATCTGCGTTCGCTTCCCGCGTGTGCGCGTCCTACTCGTGCTAACGTCACGGGACACCATTAGCCAAACCTCTTAGCTAGCTAATCAATACCGCCATGAAATAGGAGAGGAGAGTGAGAGAGAGAGAGAGAGAGAGAGAGAGAGGAGGGATGGATGTAAGCACAGAGAACAGGCTGACAGACATAGAAACTAAGACCAAGGGGACATTTCACCACTGGAAGCAACTGCAGTCGCTCAATGTTAAAGATGGAATGCTGTGATCTCAAAATGATGCAAATCTTTCAATAGGAGGAAAACTTTTTTTTCTTTCTTCCAAAATGAGTTAATAACACATGCAGACTCTTCACACACTAGAGCATGTCTAGCATGAGATAAACATCAGAACTGAAATGTAAATATGAAATAAATGCTTAAACATGTAGCTATAGGTGTAATGTTAGAGACCACAGAAGACATGTAAATATGAAATAAATGCTTAAACATGTAGCTATAGGTGTAATGTTAGAGTCCACAGAAGTGAACCTTTCAAGCCTGTTTGTGGGTCAAACTGAACAACCAATATGTCAATTTGAAGCTACGATTCCCTGCTTTCATATGACATGAAAAAAAAACGAAAATTTGGGGAAACAAAATCCAATGGCAGTCCCTCAGTCAAATTTGGTCACATATATTATGTATACCTAGACATACAGTCGGTCAAATATCCCATCATTTCACGAGAATTGTACAGGATAGTGTAGGTTCAAGGAAGACATTAGTCTCAGACAAAGGGCAGGCGTAGCCCTTATGTCCATGTCCCTGCAGTGCATCGGCAAATACATCTTTCTTGCATCAAAGAAAAAGAGCCAAGCAATTTACTGATGCAAAGCACTGTACTGTACTGTACTGTACTGTACTGTACTGTACTGTACTGTACTGTACTGTACTGTACTGTACTGTACTGTACTGTACTGTACTGTAAGTGCTACAAAGTAGCATGTCGTGTCAATAAATTGGGGGGCGAGAGAGAGAGAGAGAGAGAGAGAGCTAGTGTTTTTCCTTTGCTGAGCTGATGTTGGGCGTGTTGAGTCTGTGCCACAGCAGCTCAATGCTGCCCCCGCGTGGCAGAGACATGTCAGTGCACTGGAGAGATATGTGAGAAGAGCAAGCTTGAGCAATGTGTCCCGACGTCACGCAAACACACACACACACACACACACTCCTGCTGTCACTCAAACACACACACACGCACACTTACGCACGCAGCGCCTACACCGAGGTACGTGTGCCAAGGCATGCTGTAAACAAACAGACATGCACTCTCTCTCTCACACACACACACACACACACACACAACACATATGCACTCTCTCACACTCACTCACTCACTCACACACTCACTCACACACACACACACACACACACACACACACACACACACACACACACCACAGACACACAGGTTTGGTGACAGAGAAGGAAGGGCCGCAGAAAATAAAGTATGGTTCTACTGTTTGTCTCCAGCACGGCTTACGCTGTGTGTGTGTGTGTGTGTGTGTGTGTGTGTGTGTGTGTGTGTGTGGGGATGTGTGTGTGTGTGTGTGTGGGGATGTGTGTGTGTGTGTGTGTGAGTGTGTGTGTGTGTGAGTGAGTGATAAGGGCTTTCTCAGGCATGACTCGGCTGCTTCTGGCTGCGTTAGCGTTAGCGACTTAGCACTCACATGTTTATATATATATCCTCACAATGTTGTTCTGTTCACAGTGATGTTCACAAAACAAGGAGTGGAGTTTAGAATGAATGCGAAACGGTTTTTCCTAATACTCTCTCTGTCTGTCTGTCTGTGTCTATTTCTCTGTGTGTGTGTGTGTGTGTGTGTGTGTGTGTGTGTGTGTGTGTGTGTGTGTGTGTGTGTCTGTCTCTCCCTGTGTGTGTGTGTGTGTGTGTCTCTCTCTATCTCTGTCTGTCTGTCTGTCTGTCTGTCTGTCTGTGTCTCTCTCTCTCTCTCTCTCTCTCTCTCTCTCTCTCTCTCTCTCCCCCCAGGTGGTCCGTCCAGCTGGTCAGACTGTGGTCAGGCGGTGGTCCGCTACAGTAAGGACCAGCGGCCCACCACCCTGCCCATCCAACCCTTCACCTTCCACCACCAGTTCCCCTCCAAGCCCCCCCAGCCCAAAGCCACAGGTACGCCTGCACACAAGACATGGGTGTGAATGTAATGCACAATCTATGGCCTTTATATAAAGCGCCTTGGATAAAGGTGCTATATGTAAATGCTATATAAATGCATTTAATGTCGCCGTCCCCCCAGGCTCAGGGATGCAGTCCAGGACCACATCGGGAGGCTCCGGGGGTCCCGGTGTTGGGGAGGACACATTCCAGCAGCAGGAGGGCTCCACCGCGCCAGGTATGGGAATCTCCTGGTCGCAATAACGTTTCGTTTCTCGGCCCCCCTCCACTCACCTCCGCCCCACCCCCCTCCTGGTGCTAGCAGCCATTTTTATTTTTTTATTTTTTTATTTTTTTGACAGGGACAAAGCTCATTAATCAACATGTCAGTTTTCACATCAATGTAAATGGGCCAGAGTTAGCCCGAAGCTAAATTTCATCTGTAGTCCCTGTTGGGCAGGCTCTTAAAAAATGAATGAATGATAAAAAAGAAGAACAAAGTGTAGGGCGCCTGCACACAACACCATGCGTTGATGCCATGTGTGCATATGTGCAAGCACCCAACACCACGTCCATACAAAACTCGTACAAACTCAAACTCATACAAAGCTCGTAGCGCGCCACTCGGTGGCACGCTATGAGCTTCTAGATCTGCTGTTTTTCAATAGCTAAAGCACGACATGATGCCAACACCAAAAGGGGTTCCCGTTCAGAATGGGTTAAACAATTGGAGAGGGGTGGGGCTGAGATAATCACAATTGTTTCATCTGTATGAGTTCTCCTGTTGAAATATAGTGAAAATAGCTGAGCCACAAGCTATAATGCGATGTGTCGTGAGCTTGCGATAAGTGATTGGCTATTTCCACTAGCTTTGGAATGTTTTGAAAGTATAATAAATCATTTGTTTGACATATTTATGTAATTCGTCATATATATGGCGTTTGCCATTTATGTTTATGATGATGTTTTATCAAAATCCCCTCTTCTACTAAAGCTAATGCAGACATAAATGTAACTTTTATTCATATGTGACCAGATTTGACTGAGAGACTGCCATCGCGCACATTCCAGCTTTTCACCAGAGGAGAAAAACTTTTTTGTTGTTGTTTTTCCCCAAAATGAGTTAACAGCACAGGCAGACTCTTCACACACTAGATCATGTCTGAAATAAGTGTCAGAGCTGAAATCGAAATGAAAATATGAAATAAATACTTAAACATGTAGCTATAGGTGTAATGTTAGAGTCCACAGAAGACATTTAAATATGAAATAAATGCTTAAACATGTAGCTATAGGTGTAATGTTAGAGTCCACAGAAGACATGTAAATATGAAATAAATGCATAAACATGTAGCTATAGGTGTAATGTTAGACATGTAAATATGAAATAAATGCATAAACATGTAGCTATAGGTGTAATGTTAGACATGTAAATATGAAATAAATGCTTAAACATGTAGCTATAGGTGTAATGTTAGAGACCACAGAAGACATGTAAATAAGAAATAAATGCTTAAACATGTAGCTATAGGTGTAATGTTAGAGTCCACAGAAGTGAACCTTTTTCAAGCCTGTTTTCTCAACTCGCTGTTTCTCTGCCAGACATTACTCTATAAGCCATATCTCCAAAACTGGTGGGTCAAACTGAACAACCAATATGTCAATTTGAAGCTACGATTCCCTGATTTCACATGACATGAAAAAAAAACGAAAATTCAAAAAAACCCAGTGGCAGTCCCTCAGTCAAATTTGGTCACATATGTTCCAGTTCCAAAAACACAACAATAAACGAGATGTAATCTCAGTAATCCGTCGGTGACGATAACAACTCTTCCGTTGCAGCCCTAGTGGTGGCGGCGGCGGGGGCCCCCGGATCCGTGGCCCCCCCCCCGGGGCCCGGGTCCCTGCGGCCCTCGCCTCTGGGGAGTTATTCCCCCGTCCGCCTCCAGGGGGCGCCACCGCCCTGCGCCAGCAGCTCAGGAAGCTGCTCCACATGCACCCCCAGCCCTTCCCAGCGGCGGAGGCCCCTCCCGGGGGCCCCATGCAGCCCCTCCCAGCGGGGCCCCCCGCCGCGCAGCCTGTCCTGTCCCGTGGGGGCCGCCGGCCTCGTGCCCCCCCTCCTCCTCCTCCACACCCCCCCGATCCCGCCGGCAGCCACGCCCCCGACGCCTTCACCCCCCCCGCCACTCGGTAGGCCCATAACTTATTATTTCTAAGGGACGATATCTTAACCCGTTCTGACCTGAGATCAGATTCTTTAAATGTTCTTCTACATCCTGACAGTTTACCATTCTGACCTGAGATCAGATTCTATAAATGTTCTTCTACATCCTGACAGTTTACCATTCTGACCTGAGATCAGATTCTATAAATGTCCTTCTACATCCTGACAGTTTTCTGAAAAAGCTATGTTTCTACGTCAGTGGTTCTTCGATTTTTCGAAAATAGCAGACCTACAAGCTCGTAGCGCGCCACCGAGTGGCGCGCTACGAGCTTGTAGATCTGCTATTTTTCAATAGCTAAAGCATAACGTAATGCGTAAAACCTAAATGGGTTAACTCATTCATAGCTACATTTCAGTAGCAATAGTTTAGCACAGTCCAACATAGAAGAGTATTATTTACTGAGTGAGTTAAAGATGGTGTGCCATGATTTTTTCCCCACCCTAAAAACATGATCATCATCAGGTCTTATTGTTCTATAAGGAGGAAGAAGTTTAAAAAAAAAAGTGTACAGTATTTGTTAAAATGTCGTTTTTTATGTGGACACGCCCACCAGTTCATTGAGTTTGCCTGGTGGGGGGTGATGGGTAACCTGACGCTGCCAGATCCAAAAAGCTTGCTACACAAATTTGTTTCACAGCTTATTTGGATCTGGGATCGCGGAAGCAAATTCGATGACGGGGCTGTTCCTTTTTTTCAAGATACATGGTAGATGATTGGATGGGAGCGTCTGTCTATCACCGTGTGGGCGTGCAAACACAACCAATCATATCGACGTGTCTATATACCGTCACATCCGCATCCCGCCTTTAGCTCACGCTGATTGGTTCGGTACGAAGCAGATCTGACTCAGGGCTCAACTCCGTCAGAGATCCCAGATGAGTGTTGTGTTGGGGAATATGTTTCCGCAATACCGCCCTCATCTGGCAGCGTCAGGTTAGGTGATGGGTGCTGATCCACCTGAACTGAAAGAACTGGGGAAAAAAAATACCAAAAATTGTGGCACTTTATAAGTTCAGCTTGTTTGGGATGTAAATTGAGGTCTTAAAAAAAACCTAAAAGAAAAAAACTAAAAATAAATGAGAATCAATGTAATGTAAAACCTTTTCCAATGTCCCGTTCAGTGCCAGCGCTGCTGCCTGTGGGTGTGAAGAGGGGCCCGGTGCCCCCCATGCTGCCCATGCCCATGCCCGTGCCCATGCCCATGCCCGTGCCTGTGCCCATGTCGGGGGGCCACTGCTGCCAGCAGCACCCAGGGGGGGAGCCACCAGACGGAGCCACCAGGACACACTATGGTACACACGAGGCTTGTTGTTTTAACCCATTCTCGGTGCGGGAAACCCCCTTTTTTGGTGTTAGCATTATGCTACGCTTTAGCTATTGAAAAAATAGCCAGATATTTTTTTCACCCAGTGTCAATTATCTAATGTAAACCTGGGCGCTACACACTTCCTCTGCCAACCTGAGGGGGGGGACTGACCTCATGCTTCCTTCTATGCATGAGGAGTCCAAGCTATTTTATATAAAAAATAGGTCTGCTATTTTCTTTTAAATCGAAGAACGACTGACTTTAAAACAGACTTTTTTTAAAAATCTGATCTCGGGTCAGAATGGGTTTTAAGTTAACAAATCTTGTGGAATCTCTAAATTTTGACTTGTTATATTATAGTTCTTTGGTGACGGAGAAGTCCCTAGTGTCCTTCTCTTTATATCACAGACCTGTTATCACAGACCTGGTGCTTTATATCACAGACCTGTCCTTTATATCACAGACCTGTCCTTATATCACAGACCTGTTATATCACAGACCTGATGCTTTATATCACAGACCTGTTATCACAGAGCTGGTGCTTTATATCACAGACCTGTCCTTTATATCACAGACCTGTCCTTATATCACAGACCTTTTATATCACAGACCTGTTATCACAGAGCTGGTGCTTTATATCACAGACCTGTCCTTATATCACAGACCTGTTATATCACAGACCTGGTGCTTTATATCACAGACCTGTTATCACAGACCTGATGCTTTATATCACAGACCTGTTATCACAGAGCTGGTGCTTTATATCACAGACCTGTTATATCACAGACCTGTTATATCACAGACCTGTCCTTATATCACAGACCTGTTATATCACAGACCTGTCCTTTATATCACAGACCTGTCCTTATATCACAGACCTGTTATATCACAGACCTGGTGCTTTATATCACAGACCTGTTATCACAGACCTGATGCTTTATATCACAGACCTGTTATATCACAGACCTGGTGCTTTATATCACAGACCTGTTATCACAGACCTGATGCTTTATATCACAGACCTGTTATCACAGACCTGATGCTTTATATCACAGACCTGTTATCACAGACCTGATGCTTTATATCACAGACCTGTTATATCACAGACCTGATGCTTCATATCACAGACCTGTTATATCACAGACCTGATGCTTTATATCACAGACCTGTCCTTATATCACAGACCTGATGCTTTATATCACAGACCTGTCCTTATATCACAGACCTGATGCTTTATATCACAGACCTGTTATATCACAGACCTGTTATATCACAGACCTGATGCTTTATATCACAGACCTGTTATATCACAGACCTGATGCTTTATATCACAGACCTGTTATATCACAGACCTGATGCTTTATATCACAGACCTGTCCTTGTATCACAGACCTGTCCTTCTCTTTCTACCCTTCCTTTGCTTTACATCTTTACATCTCGCATGAAACACTATCATCTCTCTCCCCCATTTTCCATTCCTCTGTCTCTCTCTCTCTCTCTCTCTCTGTCTCTCTCTGTCTCTCTCTCTCTCTCTCTCTCTCCCCCCATCCACCCCTCCATCCATCCACCCACCCTCCCATAACCAATCAAAGCCCCCCCCCACCACCACCACCACCTGTCACCGCAGGCTCTGAAATGGAGGGACTACCGCCGTCGGAACCCTCTGGGCCTGGAGAGAGTCTCCGAGGGTCTGGGCCCCCCCCCCGTGAGCCTGGAGCCCCCCCACCCACCCCTGAGCGGGGGAGGAGGAGGAGGAGGGGGGGCTCAGCGCTCAGCCAGGAGAAACGTCTTTGACTTCCCGTCCTCCGCCTCGGCGACCTCCTCGTCCTGCTTCAGCCTCGGGGCGCCGCCTAGACAGACCAACGGTGACCCTCCTCTTCCTCCCCCCCCTCCTCCTCTTCCTCCTCCTCCTCCCCCTCCCCCTCCTTCTAACGACTCACTGGCATTTAGAGGGGGGGGGGGCGGGACTTAACAGGGCGGGTGGAGGTCTGCGTGCCTCTGGTACACGAGAGGGAAATTCCAGGGTGCAGGTCTTTTCTCCGACAGCATATTGATCCGAAACCTCAATCCTAACCCAACCCTATAACCGCAAGCACGGGAGCAGCGCATGTCGGACCATCACTTTTTCGCATCGCAGCAAATGTCCCCCCCGCTGCGGATCGGACCGTTGCCCCGTCGGCTAGAATGCTGTCGGGAAAAAGGCCGCCTCCCAAATTCCAAGTTTTGCGTCGTTTAAAAAATCCATTTGAAGACACATGTGATCTATACCTGCACAGCCTTTGTGATCTACTGGTAGATCGCGGTCTACCTTTTGGGCTCCCCTGCTGTGTACAGTGTATAATACAGTGTACAGTGTATACTAGTACACTGTACAATTGTTTTTTTTCCCCCAAAAGGGCACATTGCTGTCCAGAGGGCAGAGGGCAGGTGCCCTAGCACCCCCTAGGGTCTGCCTGTGCACGCCACTGCTCACTGTCCATTCATAGTGCGGTTAGGATCACGAGTCACCGACATGTCTGATGTTCTGTTTTACACAACATTATATTATATTATATTATATCCACCACAAGCCAGCATGACGATGACCCCCCCCCCCCCCCCACACACACACACACACACACACACACACACACACACACACACACACACACACACACACACACTGACAGCACACTGTATATGGTTTAGAGTTCTCCTGACAGCCTCCTCTCTGTGTCTCCCTCCGCAGGCCGTGAGAGGAGCTACAGTGACCAGGAGGTGGTCCCAGACTACTTCTCATTGGCCGAGAGGCCGCCGGAGGAGTTCTGCCTCTCCCCGGACGCCTCCTCTGGCTCCGCGCGCACGCACGCACGCGCGCGCACGCACACACACATCACTGTGGACCTGGCCCAGAAGAGAGGTGAGACCGCACGCGCACGCACACACACATCACTGTGGACCTGGCCCAGAAGAGAGGTGAGACCGCACGCGCACGCACACACACATCACTGTGGACCTGGCCCAGAAGAGAGGTGAGACCGCACGCGCACGCACACGCACACACACATCACTGTGGACCTGGCCCAGAAGAGAGGTGAGACCGACCGCGCGCACACTAAGAACGTAACTGTTGCATTTAACTGTCTTTAACGTGGATTAAACAAAGTTTGTCTTTACGTCTCTGGCACCGCGGACAAAGTAAGGACAAGCTTGTCTTAATGTGCGCGGCACTTAAACTGTTTTTCTTTTTTCTTTTTAAGATGTGTTTTTGCGGCTTTACGCCTTTTATTGGTTTTTTTGAAGGGACAGACAGTAGGCTGACAGGAAACGAGAGAGAGATGGGGGGGGGGGGAAGACATGCAGTAAAGGCCGTGTCGGGCTCGGGAGTCGAACCCGCGGCACACTGCGACTGGATTATACCAGTCGGGTGCCCAGACGGTTACGCCACCGCCTGGGCCACTTAAACTGTTTTAACCCATTCTGAACGGGAACCCATTCAGGTGTTGGCATCATGTTATGCTTTAGCTATTGAAAAATAGCAGATCTACAAGCTCATAGCGCGCCACCGACTGGCATTTTTTTTTAATCTGATCTCAGGTCAGAATGGGTTCATCAGACCAGTGTGTGTCCAGTGGAAACCTCGTATGAATCTGATCTCAGGTCAGAATGGGTTAAGAATGCAAAGTGACCCCTTCTGTCCCCCCCCCCCCCTCCCCCAGGGTTGGTGAAGGCTGTGAACACCGCCGTGGATCTGATCGTAGCTCACTTCGGCACGAGTCGAGACCCAGACGTGAAGGTATGATGTATATTATATTATTTTACAGTATGTATGTATTACTAAAAAATACATCATGCACCTGGGACGTATCCTCAGTGACGTATCCTGAGGTCAACGGGGTTTCGGGTCTCTCAACATCATACCCCTCACTCAGGCGACCCAGCCAGGGTTGATGAAGTCCCGACTTATACGTCCCAGTAGCTACCCTCGATCAGTCCATCAGGGAAAAACCAGGGGCCACACAATCCGTTGGAACCACTCCAGAACTACTCTGCCAGGGCTGGGAGGTACACTTCTGGCACATGGAGGGACTAGGTAGGCTCTGTGGGTTGGGTTGACTCCTGTCCGGGCCCCTCCTACGTCTCACCAGGTCCACTCCTGCTCTCACCAGGACCTTTGGGTTGCTCCAGAGTCCCAGCACCAGACAGTTCATTCAGGAGTGGTGGGCAATGGTTCCGCAGGGAAATGGTGCTGTGGCTTTGCTTGCTGCTTGCATGGCCCTCCCAAAGTCCTCACCGAGGATTGTTGGGCTTCCTCCTCACGGAGGACACAGGCTAACCCACACTGCTCACCCTGGAGGACACTGCAGTATAGTATAGTCACAGAGTAGTTCTATAGTGCAGTATAGTATAGACACAGAGTAGTTCTATAGTGCAGTATAGTATAGACACAGAGTAGTTCTATAGTGCAGTATAGTATAGACACAGAGTAGTTCTATAGTGCAGTATAGTATAGACACAGAGTAGTTCTATAGTGCAGTATAGTATAGACACAGAGTAGTTCTATAGTGCAGTATAGTATAGACACAGAGTAGTTCTATAGTGCAGTATAGTATAGACACAGAGTAGTTCTATAGTGCAGTATAGTATAGACACAGAGTAGTTCTATAGTGCAGTATAGTATAGACACAGAGTAGTTCTATAGTGCAGTATAGTATAGACACAGAGTAGTTCTATAGTGCAGTATAGTATAGTCACAGAGTAGTTCTATAGTGCAGTATAGTATAGACACAGAGTAGTTCTATAGTGCAGTATAGTATAGACACAGAGTAGTTCTATAGTGCAGTATAGTATAGACACAGAGTAGGGACCAGAATACTTCAAACCCAAACAATTAGTAAAAAATAGAACCACAAAACGCGTCTTAGAGATTAAACAACAAATAACAGCCAGAACCAGCAACTGCATTTATTTAATCACATGTGAAAAATGTGGTTTACAATATGTCAGAGAAACGGGTAAAACAATAGGTACTAGGCTGGGACGACACAGATACAATATTAACAATGCCAAAAAGACAACCACAAGATTGGTGCAACATTTCATGGCTCACGGCATTGAAGCTCTAAAATGCGCTGGACTTCAACACGATCCCAACTGGACAGTTTTAGGACAAAGACGTTTTAATGAAAAACAGTGGATTAAGAACCTCAACACGGATTTTCCTCGAGGCTTAAACATGCCTAAAATTAGATCTTGAACACAACAAAACTTAAACTCAGGATTAAACTGGAGAAATCTAAAAGTGATTGGATCAGACTTCCTTCGGATACATGGCGAATGTCGCAACATGTGTAGGCACAATGCACTGAAGTATTTTAATTCCCCCCCCTCTCCCCTCCCCCCTCCAGGCTAAGTTGGGGAACAGCTGGGTGAGTCCCAACGTGGGTCACCTGGTGCTGAAGTACCTGTGCCCCGCCCTGGACGCCGTGCTGCAGGACGGCCTGAAGGCCTTCGTCCTCGACATCATCATCGGACAGAGACGCTGCCAGCCCTGGAGCGTGGCCGAGGCCGCCACCACGCTGGGTGAGACAGGCTGACAGACAGACTGACACACAGACAGACAGACAGACAGACAGACAGACAGACAGACAGACAGCTGGGTGAGTGGTGGAGACAGACAGACAAAGTTGTTGTTGACAAAGTTGTTGTAGAATCTGTTACATCCTCTCTCTCTGTGTCTCTGTGTCTCTCCACCAGGCCCGTCCACGCGGGTTCTCCACGGCCTGTTCTCCAAGGTGATCCAGTACTCTGAGCTCACCAGCCACTCCATGAGACTCAACGCCTTCATCTTCGGCCTGCTCAAGTGAGTCCTCCACCTCGGCACGCCTCTTTGGTTCAGATAGGAGCTTATTATATGATTCATAGATTCTGTCCTTGCACGTTTCAATATTTATATTATGTTATATGATATACAGATGCTGTCCTCGCACGTCTCAATATATTATATTATATTATATGATATAATAATAATAATAATAATAATAATAATAAAACTTTATTTGTATAGCACCTTTCATGACATGAAGTGCAGCTCAAAGTGCTTCACAGAGCAATGGAGAAGAAAAATAAAACGACATTAAAAAACAAGCAGTTTGCAATACAGTGAGGACATGAATAACAAAAAATAAAAGATCAATTAAAAGCAATGTTGTAGAAGTGGGTCTTGAGCTGAGCTTTAAAAATGTCTACAGAGGCTGCCTGTCGAAGGTACAGTGTTATTAAACTACAGAGGCTGCCTGCCGAAGGTACAGTGTTATTAAACTACAGAGGCTGCCTGTCGAAGGTACAGTGTTATTAAACTACAGAGGCTGCCTGTCGAAGGTACAGTGTTATTAAACTACAGAGGCTGCCTGCCGAAGGTACAGTGTTATTAAACTACAGAGGCTGCCTGTCGAAGGTACAGTGTTATTAAACTACAGAGGCTGCCTGTCGAAGGTACAGTGTTATTAAACTACAGAGGCTGCCTGTCGAAGGTACAGTGTTATTAAACTACAGAGGCTGCCTGTCGAAGGTATAAGTGTTATTAAACTACAGAGGCTGCCTGTCGAGGGTACAGTGTTATTAAACTACAGAGGCTGCCTGTCGAAGGTACAGTGTTATTAAACTACAGAGGCTGCCTGTCGAAGGTACAGTGTTATTAAACTACAGAGGCTGCCTGTGGAAGGTACAGTGTTATTAAACTACAGAGGCTGCCTGTCAAAGGTACAGTATTATTAAACTACAGAGGCTGCCTGTCGAAGGTACAGTGTTATTAAACTACAGAGGCTGCCTGTCAAAGGTACAGTGTTATTAAACTACAGAGGCTGCCTGTCGAAGGTACAGTGGGAGCTTGTTCCATGCCGACGGCCCATAGAAGCAAAAAGCTGCTTCCCCGTATTTTTTTGTTGCCATTCTTTTAGGCAAAGCGAGCAGGCCAGCAGTGGAAGATAGGGTGACCAGATGTCCCGCTTTGTGTGGGATTGTCCCGCATTTCAACCACTTTTCATGCGTCCCGCAAAATTGAGACGTTGTCCCGCATTATGATAGACAGGCTCCAGCTTTCAAATGTGCGCTGTGGGTCTGTGGGAGAACAGCAGAGCTGCAGAGGCTGTCATGACAGGGCCAGGCCGCCAGGGGGCGGGCCGTGACTGTGTGTGTGCGTGGGTGTGTGTGTGTGTGTGTGTGTGTGTGTGTGTGTGTGTGTGTGTGTGTGTGTATATGAGAGAGAGAGAGAGAGAGAGAGAGAATATCTCTGACAGAAAATGCACACACACAGGATAGTATCACCCAAAGTGCTAATTATAACACAGCTCTGTTTACACCTTTTATTTAATTCCTATTTATATCCAATATTTATTTGTAAATACTTTGTTCTACTTGTTCCACTTCTGTTTTGGCTATAACACACATTGCCATGGATGATGGGTCTCTAACACACAGCTGTCTGTCTCTCCTCTCCTTCCAGCCTGAGATCTCTGGAGTTCTGGTTCGGTCATCTCTACACGCATGAAGGTAACAATAATAATAATAATAATAATAATAATCTCTACACGCATGAAGGTAACAACAATAATAATAATAATAATAATCTCTACACGCATAAAGGTAGGACTCACTCCGTGCTTTCGTTCTTTCTCCATGCTTACTGTCCCTGTCCTCCAGACGTCTCCCTAACCCTGTCCTCCTGTCTGTCCCTCCAGACGTCTCCCTAACCCTGTCCTCCTGTCTGTCCCTCCAGACGTCTCCCTAACCCTGTCCTCCTGTCTGTCCCTCCAGACGTCTCCCTAACCCTGTCCTCCTGTCTGTCCCTCCAGACGTCTCCCTAACCCTGTCCTCCTGTCTGTCCCTCCAGACGTCTCCCTAACCCTGTCCTCCTCCTGTCTGTCCCTCCAGACGTCTCCCTAACCCTGTCCTCCTGTCTGTCCCTCCAGACGTCTCCCTAACCCTGTCCTCCTGTCTGTCCCTCCAGACGTCTCCCTAACCCTGTCCTCCTCCTGTCTGTCCCTCCAGACGTCTCCCTAACCCTGTCCTCCTGTCTGTCCCTCCAGACGTCTCCCTAACCCTGTCCTCCTCCTGTCTGTCCCTCCAGACGTGGGGCTTCCTCCCCATGTCTCCCTAACCCTGTCCTCCTCTCCCTGTCCTCCTCTTCTCTTCCTTCTCCCATCCGGCCTTCGCTTGTGCCACAAAAAACAGGCCCAAACATTCCTTTGTCCCGGTCTCTATATTCACACACTGAATGCTGCTGTGGGTAGATCTAGGATATAACCTTATGATGAGCCCTTTCACTTTTTACTGTATTATCTCGTGCCTATGTCTATGCCCAACATGCACCTTTTATGACCTATCGCATAGCACTTTAAACGCCTGCACTTTAATGGCTGTGTGCACCTACTGTACTCTGGTATCTGCTATGTGAACTGTTTGTCTGTTTGTACTGTTTCGTTCATAATGTTTAATGTACAGTCTATGCTGCAACCCAATCTGCCCTTCGGGGACACTAAATAAACTTTGAACCTTGAACCATGTCCCCTCCAGACGTGGTCTCGGCCCACTACAACGCGTGGGGCTTCCCTCCCATGTCTCCCTAACCCTGTCCTCCTGTCTGTCCCTGTCCTCCAGACGTGGTCTCGGCCCACTACAACGCGTGGGGCTTCCTGCCCCTGTCCCAGAAGACGGCGTCCTGTCGCCCCCTGCTGGAGGAGCTGCTGCTGCTGCTGCAGCCTCTGTCTCTGCTGCCGTTCCACCTGGACCTGCTGTTCCAGCCCCGCCTCCTCCAGGAGGGCCTCCAGGTGCAGCTCCGCCGCAGGGAGCTCCTGATGCTGGGGGGGGGCGGCTCCAAGGGGGCGGGACTCCAGGGAGGAGGAGGCGGAGCCTCGCAGGCCGCCGCCGCAGATGCCACCGAGCGCTCGGCGCGATCTACCTTCCAGCTGATGAGAGGAGGGGGGAGCGCCGCCGCGGGCGGGGAAGCGGCGAGGGAGGAGGAGGAGGCGGAGTCAGCCGACGAAGGGGGGGGGAGGAGGAGGAGGGGGGGGGACAGGGCGGGGCTCAGACGAGAGGGAACGTGGCCCTGCAGGGTGGCAAGGTTAGTGTTAAGGTCATTCATTACACACTGGAGAATTGGCGACGCGATATATTCGTGCGAATAATTCCCATTTAAAAAAACAATTGAAGTCCATGCAAGCTTCCACATCAGTGGCGAAAATGCGACCGTTTTCGCTCTTTATTTGTTCGCTCTGGTGTCGTATATTTGGCAGAGATTCGCAGGCGAACTGCAACATGCAATATTTCGCATTTTCAGATGGCTTATTCGCGTCGCTTCGCTAATTCGCCAGTGTGTAATGACCTTAACCAGTGTGTAATGACCTTCAGTATTTATGTTTTATAGTCATCATAGTTTTTTAATTCTCATTCATTATTATTGCGTCTGACTTCATGTTGTTGTTCGTTTCGATTAGTATTAAAGTGGGTTTTGCTAGTTTAGCCTAGCGTTTATTAGTTTTAGCGTCCGCTTTTTTAAAAATCATAATATGGTGTTTTATTTGTTTAGGTGTTTTTGGTCAGGTGCGAGTCATAGAGAAAAAAGCATTGCGTAATATAAGTAAAGCATTTAGTGAAAGTATTCACAGTTAAAACTGGCACAGTTCATGTAATGATATAACAACCTAAATGAATATGTACCGAAATACAAAAAAACTGAACTAAACTTTTCCATTTTCCATTTCGTTTTAGTTAGTTTTCGTCAGCACACAATACAGTTTCAGTTAGTTATCGTCTGTCATGTTTATTTCAGTTAACTAAACTAGTGTTTAGCTTAATTCAGGTCGTTTTTTGTTAACTCTTAATACCCTTCTAATTGCAGGACGGAAGGTGTGGGATGCAGACGAGAGGCAGACGTGGGCCTACAGGGGGCGCTGAGGAGCCACAGGCCAGCCGTGGACACTATGGAGGACACTCAGGCCGAGATGGAGTTAGGACTCAGTGATCTATGGGAGGAGAGGAAGACCACAGGCCAGAGGACTAAAGGTAGGCCTCAGTGATCTATGGGAGGACAGATAACTAAAGGTAGGCCTCAGTGATCTATGGGAGGAGAGGGAGGACAGAGGACTAAAGGTAGGCTTCAGTGATCTATGGGAGGAGAGGGAGGACAGAGGACTAAAGGTAGGCCTCAGTGATCTATGGGAGGACAGAGGACTAAAGGTAGGCCTCAGTGATCTATGGGAGGAGAGGGAGGACAGAGAACTGAGAACTAAAGGTAGGCTTCAGTGATCTATGGGAGGAGAGGGAGGACAGAGAACTAAAGGTAGGCTTCAGTGATCTATGGGAGGAGAGGGAGACCAGAGGACAGAGAACTAAAGGTAGGCTTCAGTGATCTATGGGAGGAGAGGGAGGACAGAGAACTAAAGGTAGGCCTCAGTGATCTATGGGAGGAGAGGGAGGACAGAGAACTGAGAACTAAAGGTAGGCTTCAGTGATCTATGGGAGGAGAGGGAGGACAGAGAACTAAAGGTAGGCCTCAGTGATCTATGGGAGGAGAGGGAGGACAGAGGACTAAAGGTAGGCCTCAGTGATCTATGGGAGGAGAGGGAGGACAGAGAACTAAAGGTAGGCCTCAGTGATCTATGGGAGGAGAGGGAGGACAGAGAACTGAGAACTAAAGGTAGGCTTCAGTGATCTATGGGAGGAGAGGGAGGACAGAGAACTAAAGGTAGGCCTCAGTGATCTATGGGAGGAGAGGGAGGACAGAGAACTAAAGGTAGGCCTCAGTGATCTATGGGAGGAGAGGGAGGACAGAGAACTGAGAACTAAAGGTAGGCTTCAGTGATCTATGGGAGGAGAGGGAGGACAGAGAACTAAAGGTAGGCCTCAGTGATCTATGGGAGGAGAGGGAGGACAGAGGACTAAAGGTAGGCCTCAGTGATCTATGGGAGGAGAGGGAGGACAGAGAACTGAGAACTAAAGGTAGGCTTCAGTGATCTATGGGAGGAGAGGGAGGACAGAGAACTAAAGGTAGGCCTCAGTGATCTATGGGAGGAGAGGGAGACCAGAGGACAGAGAACTAAAGGTAGGCTTCAGTGATCTATGGGAGGAGAGGGAGGACAGAGAACTAAAGGTAGGCCTCAGTGATCTATGGGAGGAGAGGGAGGACAGAGAACTGAGAACTAAAGGTAGGCTTCAGTGATCTATGGGAGGAGAGGGAGGACAGAGAACTAAAGGTAGGCCTCAGTGATCTATGGGAGGAGAGGGAGGACAGAGGACTAAAGGTAGGCCTCAGTGATCTATGGGAGGAGAGGGAGGACAGAGAACTGAGAACTAAAGGTAGGCTTCAGTGATCTATGGGAGGAGAGGGAGGACAGAGAACTAAAGGTAGGCCTCAGTGATCTATGGGAGGAGAGGGAGACCAGAGGACAGAGAACTAAAGGTAGGCTTCAGTGATCTATGGGAGGAGAGGGAGGACAGAGGACTAAAGGTAGGCCTCAGTGATCTATGGGAGGAGAGGGAGGACAGAGAACTGAGAACTAAAGGTAGGCTTCAGTGATCTATGGGAGGAGAGGGAGGACAGAGAACTAAAGGTAGGCCTCAGTGATCTATGGGAGGAGAGGGAGGACAGAGGACTAAAGGTAGGCCTCAGTGATCTATGGGAGGAGAGGGAGGACAGAGAACTGAGAACTAAAGGTAGGCTTCAGTGATCTATGGGAGGAGAGGGAGGACAGAGAACTAAAGGTAGGCCTCAGTGATCTATGGGAGGAGAGGGAGACCAGAGGACAGAGAACTAAAGGTAGGCTTCAGTGATCTATGGGAGGAGAGGGAGGACAGAGGACTAAAGGTAGGCCTCAGTGATCTATGGGAGGAGAGGGAGGACAGAGAACTGAGAACTAAAGGTAGGCTTCAGTGATCTATGGGAGGAGAGGGAGGACAGAGAACTAAAGGTAGGCCTCAGTGATCTATGGGAGGAGAGGGAGGACAGAGGACTAAAGGTAGGCCTCAGTGATCTATGGGAGGAGAGGGAGGACAGAGAACTGAGAACTAAAGGTAGGCTTCAGTGATCTATGGGAGGAGAGGGAGGACAGAGAACTAAAGGTAGGCCTCAGTGATCTATGGGAGGAGAGGGAGACCAGAGGACAGAGAACTAAAGGTAGGCTTCAGTGATCTATGGGAGGAGAGGGAGGACAGAGGACTAAAGGTAGGCCTCAGTTGATTGCGAACGCATTAGAGTGTCTTACCTGTACCTGTTTTCATTACAACCCAGTACTTTCCTCTATTACAATCTAGACGTATGTCATATTGCTGTTCACACAAATTCACACAAATAAAAAATGTCTGGACTAAGACTAAGACTTTTGACCTTTACCCTAATAAAAGTAGGTAAAATAATTGTAATATATGTTTTTTTGTGATCATTAGAATGTCTAGAACATTATTGTGAAAGATATCCCCCAAATGTAAATTATAAATTTATTATATTATTATATAATTATTATAAATTCTTCATCAAACTTTATTTTTTTATATATTTTTTAACATATTTTTTAGTCCTAGTCCTAGTAGTACAAAGTAGTAGTAAGGTTGAAATCTATTTTTTGCAAGTAGAATTGAATGCGGGTCTTAGAGGGTTAAGCACAGTCTGGCGGAACATGCCACACCGTGCCAAATACCTACGAGAGTGGCGTATTAAACGCTGTGGTTGGTTTCTCCTGAGGTGTGGGAGGAGAGAGCCAGGACGCAGAGACGGACCGCAGGTCCCAGGAGGAGGAGGAGGGTCAGCAGAGGAAGGACCGGCAGGCTGGCTGGTGGTTCCAGCTCATGCAGTCCTCTCAGGTGATTCCCCAGCGCTGCTGCCTTATTTTCACCTTTTTTCATACTACAAAATGCCAAATAAATACAATAGCCTATTTTTTTTTTTTTTAAAGGAGAGATAACAGGCAAACGAAACATTCTCTAATTGTGTAGACTTATTGGTACAGTATAGGCCTATGCATTATTCTTCTTTAGAAACAAGGCCAACTAATTATAATAAGCAGACAATAATGGCAACACTGCTGTTTGGTTGACTAATGGAGGAATGAAGGGAAAACAGCGCCCCCTAAAGTCACAGATCACTGCTGAAATCTTTTGAAGGGGGAATGCTCTAATTTGGGATTTCTGGTTCAACAAGTTTCAAATGGTCAGAATGGTCTTCTTCATTTCCCCCCCAATTTCAATGAGCAATACATCATATGAAAGGTTACAGTGTGCAGTTTCATAATACGTAAAGAACTGAAAAATGACCATGGCCCCCTTGTATATCAAACTACTGTCTCCGGTCACATTATGTCAAGAGAGTATCTGTGCATGTCATGTGTATGTCACATCCCTGCATGTGAAAATACTTTGGTAAATACTTTGGTAAAGCATTGGTTTGTGAAGCCAAAATCTCTTTGTCTAATATCACAAACCAACCAGACCTCTCGGTCTGCTTTCAGTTCCTAGAATCATAACTAAACATAACTAGCGTTCAGTTTTGAATCATGCACTGATCTGCTTAATCTGGAGCCGGCTAGCAACTCTACATCTGACCTCAAACCCTTAGATCTCCATATATGGAGCTGACCTGTTGTGTGACATTTTATATGTTGATCCTACCCCACCCGTCCTTCCTGTTATGGCATTCCATATGTTGATCTGACCTCATCAAACCCTGTACACTCAAGAGACGCTCCATATATGGCCAGTCATTCCATTATGTTGATCTGTTCGCCCGGGACTTGTATGCACCGTCCCAACTTTTGATGCGTATGCACCGTCCCCAGGGCCGGTTCTAGGCATAGGCGAACTAGGCGGTCGCCTAGGGCCTCAACCACTGAGGGGGCCTCGTCACAGGGAGAAGATTTTTTTTTCTTCATGTATCCCTTACATGGGCTACTGGCCACATGTGGCCCCCACCTAGCTTCTTAATTTTGATCTCAAAGTGCACCAGATTGAAGCATTTTCATGGCAAATTTACAATTTTTATCCGGCGTGGCAAAGCAGGAGGGGGGGGGGCTCTGTATAATATGTTGCCTAGGGCCTCAAAAGGCCTAGAACCGGCACTGATGGTCGGGGGGGTAGGACCAAGGGATTTGGGATTAGTTTATAAACATTTTGGTATTTGTTTATAAACATTTGTGATTTGTTTATAAACATTTGTGATTTATTTATAAACATTTTGGGATTTGTTTATAAACATTTGGGATTTGTTTACAAACATTTGGGATTTGTTTATAAACATTTGGGATTTGTAAGTCTCATGGGGGGGGTAGGACCACTACCAGTCTCATGGTCGGGGGGGTAGGACCAAGGGATTTGGGATTTGTTTATAAACATTTTGGTATTTGTTTATAAACATTTTGGTATTTGTTTATAAACATTTGGTATTTGTTTATAAACATTTGTGATTTGTTTATAAACATTTGTGATTTGTTTATAAACATTTGGGATTTGTTTACAAACATTTGGGATTTGTTTATAAACATTTGGGATTTGTTTATAAACATTTGGGATTTGTTTATAAACATTTGGGATTTGTTTATAAACATTTGGGATTTGTAAGTCTCAT
Source organism: Protomyctophum bolini (assembly GCF_963924005.1). Lineage (NCBI taxonomy): Eukaryota > Metazoa > Chordata > Actinopteri > Myctophiformes > Myctophidae > Protomyctophum > Protomyctophum bolini. Next base: position 1,118,035 of record NC_137877.1, on the reverse strand, counting down.
GGGGGGGGTAGGACCACTACCAGTTTACCTGTAGTAAGTCTCATGGTCGGGGGGGTAGGACCAAGGGATTTGGGATTTGTTTATAAACATTTTGGTATTTGTTTATAAACATTTGTGATTTGTTTATAAACATTTTGGGCTCTGTATAATATGTTGCCTAGGGCCTCAAAAGGCCTAGAACCGGCACTGACCGTCCCAGCAAATTGTGCCTGATTTGCTGGGACCAGAGTACATGGTGTGTATATGTATAACTAGCTCTCAATGATGACGTAAGAAATATGTGGATTAAAGGACCCAATGCCAGAGTGTAATTGGTTTTCGGTGGTGACGTAATGACGATATGTTTTAGTGTCGGGAGGATTAAAGGTAATGCTCCTGTGTATACATGTAATCTGGCACCACTGCCGTATCAGGCACAGTTTGCTGGGTCGGTGCATACGCATGAAAAGTGCAGGTCAAAAGTACTTGCACGCTCTGCTTGCGCACTAGTAGTGTGCAACAAGCAAGTATGCACTCGACAGAGTGCAGTTCTAGTTGTTGTTCGTTTTGACTGAATCTTTCATAATGTGTTCTTTCAATGTTTTACATAAAAAACAAATAAACGTGCCTCGCCTCGCCAGGTGTACATCGACCCGTCCGCCGAGGGCTCCAGGTTCGCCCGGAGCGAGAAGAGGAGGAAGTCGTCCGTCGAGAGGCGACCACCGTGCCAGCTCCCGCCCACCAGGGAGGGCGTGGTGGAAGGGGCGGAGTCCGGCCACCAAGGGGAGGAGCACAGAGTGGCGTTGGCGGCGGTGGCGTTGGCGCCGCCCGGGGGGGGGAGGAAGCCCTCGTGGATGGGGAGCCCGCCGGAGTCGGTGCTCAGCACCACGCAGGACGGGGAGAGAACGGGGGCTCCTCCTCCTCCGGGGGCTCCGGGCCAGGCCCGGGCAGCACCGCTCCCCCCCGGCCCTGCCCCTGCCCCTGCCCCGGCCCAGGCCCAGAGCATGCGCTGGGGCAGGCTGTTTGGGTCCACCACCACCACCACCACTGCCTCTCCATCCAGGAGGGAGGGAGCTGCCGTACAGAGGGCCAGACCTCCCAGGAGCAGGTGAGTGAGGTCCAGATCCCACATTTCTTTTTTGGAGAGAATCTCATGAGGTCAAAATAAAAGTATATCAATACTGCATATTATTAACCCATTCTGACCTGAGATCAGATTCATACGAGGTTTCCACTGGACACACACACTGGGTCTGATTAACCCATTCTGACCTGAGATCAGATTCTAAAAAAATTCAGTCGTTCTTCGATTTTTCAAAAATAGCAGACCTACAAGCTCGTAGCGCGCCACTCGGTGGCGCGCTATGAGCTTGTAGATCTGCTATTTTTCAATAGCTAAGACAAAATATCAACCGTGTGCATAATTTTCTTGTTTCTTTTGCTCTGGTCGGAAACGACATGCAGAGCACCGTCCGGTTGGCTGGGCCTGGACAGCTCCGTCCTGGGCCTTCTGGGTCTGAGCATGGGAGCGGGGAGGAAGGCTGCAGCACCATCCCTACCCGGTCCTCCTCCAACCCAAACCCAAACCCAAACCACACCTACGGGGAGGAAGTCTTCCCCTCTGCCTCCTCCACCGGCCATACAAACCACTCCAACCCAAAAGGCTCCATGGTAAGAAGGGCTGCAGCTATTCAGTCAATGCTTTTAAGAATAGACTTGAGAAATGTTGGTCATCAAAAGGTTTTTTGTATAACTATAGGGCTGGCTTGTAAGGTCATAGACTGGTAAATACAGGACTTGAAAGTGTATTATGTATAAATAAGATATACAAAAAACAAAGAGGGCGGGTCCACATGAACTTGGTTTGTTTTAAAGTGTAAAAAAAGAAAAAAAACGGAATACGAATGTATTTATGTATGTACGTACTTGTGAATTTTAAATATGTATTTATGTCTGTTGTGAATCTGGCGTAGAGGATTTCATCCTGTGCTGGAAATCTTTTCAATACATGTCAATAAATTTCAATAAGCTATGGATTTGATTAAACACTACCCACTGAGCAAATTTTACGTCTAATAGAGGGTCTGCGCATGCTTAAAGTGAATGGCACATCGAGTGGCAAAGCAACAGGCAGAGTGAGTTTAATGTTGTTTAATGCAATCAGACAGGACTTTTCTGTGTGGATGTATATGGGCTGTCAAGGCCGATTATTTTTCATAATCAGATTTAAGTTTCAATTAACCCCTTTTGGGTGGGAACCCGTGTTGGTGTTAGCATTACGTTATGCTTTAGCTATTGAAAAATATCAGATCTACAAGCTCGTAGCGCGCCACCGAGTGGCGCGCTACGAGCTTGTAGATCTGGCTATTTTTGAAAAGTCGAAGAACGACTGACACAGAAACATAGCTTTTTCAGAAAACTGTCAGGATGTAGAAGACATTTATTAGAATCTGATCTCGGGTCAGAATGAAAACTGTCAGGACGTATAGAAGACATTATTAGAATCTGATCTCGGGTCAGAATGAAAACTGTCAGGACGTATAGAAGACATTATTAGAATCTGATCTCGGGTCAGAATGAAAACTGTCAGGACGTATAGAAGACATTATTAGAATCTGATCTCGGGTCAGAATGAAAACTGTCAGGACGTATAGAAGACATTATTAGAATCTGATCTCGGGTCAGAATGAAAACTGTCGGGACGTATAGAAGACATTATTAGAATCTGATCTCGGGTCAGAATGAAAACTGTCAGGACGTATAGAAGACATTATTAGAATCTGATCTCGGGTCAGAATGAAAACTGTCGGGACGTATAGAAGACATTATTAGAATCTGATCTCGGGTCAGAATGAAAACTGTCGGGACGTATAGAAGACATTATTAGAATCTGATCTCGGGTCAGAATGAAAACTGTCAGGACGTATAGAAGACATTATTAGAATCTGATCTCGGGTCAGAATGAAAACTGTCCGGACGTATAGAAGACATTATTAGAATCTGATCTCGGGTCAGAATGAAAACTGTCGGGACGTATAGAAGACATTATTAGAATCTGATCTCGGGTCAGAATGAAAACTGTCGGGACGTATAGAAGACATTATTAGAATCTGATCTCGGGTCAGAATGAAAACTGTCAGGACGTATAGAAGACATTATTAGAATCTGATCTCGGGTCAGAATGAAAACTGTCAGGACGTATAGAAGACATTATTAGAATCTGATCTCGGGTCAGAATGAAAACTGTCAGGACGTATAGAAGACATTATTATAATCTGATCTGGGGTCAGAATGAAAACTGTCAGGACGTATAGAAGAACATTATTAGAATCTGATCTGGGGTCAGAATGAAAACTGTCAGGACGTATAGAAGACATTATTAGAATCTGATCTCGGGTCAGAATGAAAACTGTCAGGACGTATAGAAGACATTATTATAATCTGATCTGGGGTCAGAAGGGGTTAAACGCTGTGACCTCCTTGTCGTCTCCAGCGAGGTGCGCGCGCTGTGCCGCCACATCGCCACCGAGCCCGGCCAGCTGAGCTTCCACAAGGGGGACGTGCTGCGTGTCCTGAGCAAGGCGGACCCCGACTGGCTGCTGTGCTCCCTGGGGGCCCTCAGGGGCCTCGTGCCCATCATCTACGTCACCCTGGCGGGCTCGGACGACGGCAGCGAGCCCTGCACGGAACCGGGCCAGCGCTGAGAGTCAAACCCCTCCCCCGAGAGAGAGAGAGAGAGAGAGAGAGGCCCGGAAGACAGACGGCGACTAGAACGAGGGAGTTCCTTGCAGTGGTCCTCAAACGTTTTTCAAGGACCCCCGCCCGGGTTGGTATGCTCTAGAGGCCACACGGACCCCCCCCCCCCCCCCCCCCGCCCGGGTTGGTATGCTCTAGAGGCCACACGGACCCTGGAAGGACCACTGGGGGCCCCACACGTTGGTTGAGAACCTCTGAGCCTAACTGAGACGATGGTCGGTTTAAATGGAGTTCGAAGAGGATGATTTGGACAAAAACGACAAAGGCATTGTTGTAAAAGTCGACGGTGTTCAGACGGACTGTGTTCAGGAAAGCATGCAGGCACAAAACACAGACGTATAAATATCTACTCCCCAAACGGTACATCCATCCATCCATCCATCCATCCATCCGGTCCGGAATGCATGCATAGTTACTGTGCAATCCCAAAAAAACAAATTACAAGACCCGTACCGATATCCCCATAGGTACAGTACGATAAACCGGCCCGTACCGATATCCCCATAGGTACAGTACGATAAACCGGCCCGTACCGATATCCCCATAGGTACAGTACGATAAACCGGCCCGTACCGATATCCCCATAGGTACAGCACATCTTTAAGTTTTAATAGTATGAGATGAGGCTAGCCACAGACCGCGGCCGAACATGTTTCCGTCAGAGTTTGGAAGCACTCGTTTTCCGTAAAGCAATTCGCCCCCGCTGCCTCCTGCGTTTATGTGCTAATTCAAAACGGGTGGTACGCACGAGGGCAGTCGAGTGATATCTAACGAGCGCTTCCAAACTCCAGGACTTGGAAAAATAATCACCTGCAACAAGGACACAAAGTCTACATAACACGTCTACAGTGGACTTTAAAGACACAAAGTAACACAACACGTCTACAGTGGACTTTAAAGACACAAAGTAACACAACACGTCTACAGTGGACTTTTCATGAAACAAACACTTTGGGGATTTCTTTAGAAAGAGAATAACTCAAGCTTTCCGTTCAGCTGCAATGTTGGTGCGTTTTGACGTTGTGTAATACAATCAGAGAGGACTCTTCTGATTGGATGACTGGGCTGTCTATGGGAAGTTGCACCTAGGTATAGCACCTTGCCATGAACTCGTATGGAGAATAGACACATTGTACAGTAGCTACGATGTCCAGATGCACCGTTCTGTGTCCCCCACTAACATACAGTACGAACACAGTCCACACTATCCATCTACGGTAGCCACACTTTGAATGCTTTGAAACGCTCGAAACAAATTGACACTTTGGTAGAAGGTTAGGCAAGAGATAGGCAGGTAGATATTGTTCAATTGTTTGCTCAGTTGATTTAGAAAGTGATATTCCAATATATTGATTTGGAATATCACTAATATTATCCTCATTGACTCGGCTGGTGAAATTAGCTGGTCTCAAAGTCACTCATTTAGCAAAACGATGAAACCAAAACCGGTCCTGTCGAGTTATAAGATCACAGACCTGGTACAGCATGTTTCTTTTTATATATACTTAGACAAACAAACGGGACGTCATTTTGGCAATTATTTGGAGTTGGCGACGTAACTACGTACACACGACCCAGACCTCTACCGAGGTTCAAAACGTCTTCAGGTAGTTAACCCATTCTGAACGGGAACCCCTTTTGGTGTTATAGCATCATGTCATGCTTTAGCTATTGAAAAATAGCAGATCTACAAGCTCGTAGCGCGCCACCGAGTGGCGCGCTATGAGCTTGTAGGTCTGCTATTTTTTGAAAAATCGAAGAACGACTGACATTTCTAGAATCTGATCTCAGGTCAGAATGGGTTGATCAGACCAGTGTGTGTCCTCCAGTGGAAACCTCGTATGAATCTGATCTCAGGTCAGAATGGGTTAAAGGATCACTTCACCTATCTTAGTATAATTGGATCCTCACTCACACGCTCATTATAAGATGGCGGCATTTTTCCGTCTACTACAGTATAGTTCAGCACCTGGCTGGGCCACTCCCCCCCCCCCCCCCCCCCGTTGTCTTTCAACACTCAAGTATTAATTAACAGAGTAGAAAAAAAAACCCATTCTAGGCTTTGTTTAAAATGGACTGCAGTCCATTCAGGTGAAAATAACCCAGAAAAACAAAACTGATTGAACTTGCTTTGCCTTTCTCGTGCGTCTCATCACCGTAGGCCTGTTTCTACAGCCTTTCTCGTGCGTCTCATCACCGTAGGCCTGTTTCTACAGCCTTTCTCGTGCGTCTCATCACCGTAGGCCTGTTTCTACAGCCTTTCTCGTGCGTCTCATCACCGTAGGCCTGTTTCTCTACAGCCACACAGAAATGTGTGTTGTCATGACACTAGGTATATAAATATATTGTAATGTCGTGATACGGCACAAGTGTTGTCTTTTCCCCCGTTTTAATCACTCAAAACACTATTTTATACTTTTCAAGAATTGTCCAGAAAAGCATCATGACATTTTGTCCATCCCGTGGGTTTCTTTGATGCCAGATGAAGGTATTGATTAGGTTATTGATAAGGTTATTGATGCCAGATGAAGGTATTAATTAGGTTATTGATGCCAGATGAAGGTATTGATTAGGTTATTGATGCCAGATGAAGGTATTGATTAGGTTATTGATGCCAGATGAAGGTATTGATTAGGTTATTGATGCCAGATGAAGGTATTGATTAGGTTATTGATGCCAGATGAAGGTATTGCCTCAGGTGAGAGTAGAAGTGTCGGGGAGGACCGTAGCTTAGCGCATGTATAATCTTACTGACTTTTCCTTTCCGTATTTTGCCACTGTCCATATTTACCCCCCGATCCTCAAACCCCATGTCTCTTATTATTAAGCCTGATTCATACTCTGGTTGTCGCGATGCGTTGTTAACTTATAATATAGATCAGATATTTCTGGCAAAATGTGGCACCGGCTCTGCGCTCCGTGTTAGTATGAATCACGCTTTATTTACCCCCTCCTCATCAGTGCACAGCTTCAGAAGAGGACAGATTATTTACCCCCTCCTCCTCAGTGAACATCTTCAGAAGAGGACAGATTATTTACCCCCTCCTCATCAGTGAACATCTTCAGAAGAGGACAGATTATTTACCCCCTCCTCCTCATCAGTGAACAGCTTCAGAAGAGGACAGATTATTTACCCCCTCCTCATCAGTGAACATCTTCAGAAGAGGACAGATTATTTACCCCCCCCTCCTCATCAGTGAACATCTTCAGAAGAGGACAGATTATTTACCCCCTCCTCCTCATCAGTGAACATCTTCAGAAGAGGACAGATTATTTACCCCCTCCTCCTCATCAGTGAACATCTTCAGAAGAGGACAGGTTCCAGCTGAAAATGCTAAACACCTGTAGCTGTACATTAGCTTGTATCTATTTACCTGTACATTCATAATGCCATGGCGAGTTGTATTTATTTACTGACTAAACTGTATTGTGTATAGCTGAGCCGTGCATGTGAAATGTGAATAGACAGACAGACAGACAGACAGGCAGACAGACAGACGGGATATTATTTATGGAGTGAAAGTAAAGCCTTTGGGGGGCTTTATGTTTTATATGAATGTACTGGGCATTCTCTGCTCTCTTGTACCCCATTAAGCTAATTCACTTATGTGTTGCTTTTTCTGTAAGGGACAAAATGCTCATATCTATCTATGCCTTAAAGCACTTCTTGGTTAAAAAAAAAAAGAAAGGAAAAAAAAAAAAACGAAAAAGTCTATTTGCCTAATTTTGGTCCCGTTTTATATATGTCTATGCTATGATGCATTCAACAAACTAATTGTAATTTCCCCAAGAGACTGACGTCAAAGATGAGCGTTCTCGACAAAATATGTGACTATTCTTTTTTGGACAGCAGGAGAAAGGGAACCCCAAACACATTTTGTGGTGGATTTCCGGGCACATCTATCGAGTTTTATCACACCAAGGTATAAAATGTGGCCTTAGGTTTTCTCACTGAGCTGTTTCATACAGCTGGTAAAAGGGTTCCTTATAGATTGTTATCATACCTTGCTAAAGGTTCATTGTGGTCCACAAATAAACAAGCTGCCTCGGCGTTATTGTCAGGGAGGTGTCTCTGTGTCGTTATATTGTCAGGGAGGTGTCTCTGTATCGTTATATTGTCAGGGAGGTGTCTCTGTATCGTTATATCGTCAGGGAGGTGTCTCTGTATCGTTATATTGTCAGGGAGGTGTCTCTGTATCGTTATATTGTCAGGGAGGTGTCTCTATCGTTATATTGTCAGGGAGGTGTCCCTGTATCGTTATATTGGCAGGGAGGTGTCTCTGTGTCGTTATATTGTCAGGGAGGTGTCTCTGTATCGTTATATTGTCAGGGAGGTGTCTGTATTGCTTGTGACAGTCAGTCACTCATATTTGATACAGTCTGTTTCTAGCGGAAATGTAACTAATTCAGTAGCAGTAACAATAGCGTTTTCTCTCAGTCAGTTGATTCTTCTTTTCCATATGAGTGAAGCGGCCGGGGTGACATGTTTATCTTTCAAACACAGGTCTTATATGAGGCGGTCTAAAATCCCCCCTATGGGGATTATAATGCAAATAAAAAGTACATGAACCCGTGGTTTTGCACCCTCTACCGATGTTGACGTCAGACTTCGGTGCTCTATTGAAACCTTTGCCCATGCACAGCTTTGACCTTTGACCTTTGACCACATCCATGTTTTACTGAAATGTTAACCGGTTGATGCCACGATAATGACAGAGTGCCACAAGCGTAAAAATTGTCAATCAAAAAAAAAAAAAAAACTATAATGTCCTCGCTGTTTTCTCTCCTCTGCTTCCTGCCCCCCACCCCACCCCGCCCCTGAAATCAAGCCATTTCTCCATGCTTGTACATACTGTAAATACAGTACATACTGTCAGCACCAGTGCCACTGCTCTTCTCTCCTGTTGCCCATGCTATATGATGTGAGTGTGTGGCATTATCAACCAACTATGGATGTTAATAACAACGTACTCATGTGACCACAAACGGCCGGCTCGTGTGTCTTTCTGTCTCTGCAGTGAATGAATGATTTCTCAAGGTTCAAGGTTCTCATGTAATGATGTCGTGTATCAGGGGGCACGGTGACGCAGTCGGTAGCGCTGTTCGACTCACAGCTACAGTAGAGGGTCCTGGGTTCGATTCCCGCTGTGGGCGCTGGCGGCGTGTTCTCTCCTTGGCGTCATCAGTGCCCATACCCGAGGCGGGGTTGGCGAAAGGGACTTTCTGTGTGGAGTTTGTAATGTTCTCTGTGTGGTACCCTAGGGTAGGTACCCTCACATGTTCTCCCCGTGTCCCCTAGGGTAGGTACCCTCACATGTTCTCCCCGTGTCCCCTAGGGTAGGTACCCTCACATGTTCTCCCCGTGTCCCCTAGGGTAGGTACCCTCACATGTTCTCCCCGTGTCCCCTAGGGTAGGTACCCTCACATGTTCTCCCCGTGTCCCCTAGGGTAGGTACCCTCACATGTTCTCCCCGTGTCCCCTAGGGTAGGTACCCTCACATGTTCTCCCCGTGTCCCCTAGGGTAGGTACCCTCACATGTTCTCCCCGTGTCCCCTAGGGTAGGTACCCTCACAAAAAACATGCAGTAATCCTGGTCTCTAAACTGCCTCCCCCTGGCCAGGGGGAAAAACCCAAAGTCGTGTGAGCTTGCTAAAGTTTAAATCACGTTTCTACGACAAAGTATGCCAGAGCAATGAGGCTGAAAAAGTGAGGTGGATTTGGGATAAAATCCCATTTATTAATGCTATGGGAGGAAAGGATTATAAATAAAGTTAAATGTCTTAAAAAAAAGACTTTTTCAAAACATATCTTTCACCAATAAAAATGTAAAGATAGATGAACATTATAGAGTTTTAATGGAGTTTCAAAGTGAAAGTATGACGGAGTATAAAATGATTACATTAAAAAAGTAAAAATGTGTAAAAAGAAAATACAAGCACAAATAACTGCAAAGAGCTGAACATGTTGAAATTTGAACTATCATTTCTAGCATAAAGTATGTGTAAGTATAGGAAGACGAAGAAAGAGGAAAAAGTTAAATCTGTCGATAACATTAGTTATGATTTGCCTACAAAAGCATTATGGTGTGCTCGCTATAAAGCGAGCTCACCATAATGCTTTTGTAGGCAAATCGACCAATGACAAAGCTTCTAGGAACATCTTTGAATGCAGATAGCGGCCCCTAGATGTGTGTCACAGGGACTACATTTTGTGGTGAGCGTTTGACTCATTGCTGGCTGTCTGAATACCAACAAAAATAAATCACACCCCTGTGAAATGAGGGGCGCTCTTGTCATCGTACATCAATTTATGTTAGCGGACATTTGACATCGCTACATAAGGTGGTCCCTTATTGGCCAACGCACTCCCACCAACATGTGCTTGTTTAGCCGATTTGCTCGTTTACACATTTCTCTTCAATGTCAATGTCGTTTAATGTTTTGATGTTTAATGTACGTCATATTTAGCGGAATTCTGATGTCATTTCTCCGTTCATTGTCAATGGCAAATATTGAGACGTGTTGTTGGGACAAGAATTTTGTGGACATTTGACCTGAATTCCCCTTTCATTATCAATGGCAAATGAGACGTGTGGGGACAAACGTCTCCCTAGGGAGGTCCTCGAGGCACGTCCCACTGGGAGGAGACCCCGGAACGTCTCGGGATGATCCCCCAGGAGGAAGTCACTAATGTTGCTCTGGAGAGGGAACTCTGGAACACTCTGGTGGAGCTGTTATACCCCCGCGACCGGACTACGGATAAGCGGTTGAAGATGGATGGATGGATGGATCACGCAGTGGTTCTGGAGAACTGGATGGGAATTTGGGAACATGGGTCGGTTCTGTGGTTCCTGGACAACCACCTCGGGTTGGCAACATGGGTCGGTTCTGTTGGGAACATGGGTCGGTTCTGTGGTTCCTGGACAACCACCTCGGGTTGGCAACATGGGTCGGTTCTGTTGGGAACATGGGTCGGTTCTGTGGTTCCTGGACAACCACCTCGGGTTGGCAACATGGGTCGGTTCTGTTGGGAACATGGGTCGGTTCTGTGGTTCCTGGACAACCACCCATCCCAACGACTCAACGAGGAGCACGCAGAGTCCTTGCCAATGCACGCACGTGCCCGTGATCCCCGCGTCGGTCGGTCCCATATATACGCATGACCATATATGGACATCCCGGGTCTGTGGTTCTGAATCTGAATATGCCTTTAAATGGGGCATCGATCAGTACGGCGGTTCTGGACATGTTGGCATATTCTATTCGTCCGACTCAATGCCGTGAGTCCCAACTCCCCCTGGTGGTTGGCAGCATGCGCAGCGACTTTGAAGTGGGTCGCTCGGACGGTTCTGGAGATGCGTGCACTAGAGTCCTCCCGCAAGCCCATTTTAACCTAATAGGATTGTAAGGTGACATCAGACCCCGTCAGAGCTACGACCAGACTATAAAAGCCTTTACGTGTTGCGCTGTATGAGCTCTCAGGCGTTGGGGAAAGATGGAACGGAGAAGGAGAAAGAATAAGAATTACAAGATTATACGACGAAGTGACGAAGGACAGAGAAGGAACGGAATGACACGCAGAGACAGAGGTGGGAAGAGCCTCAGAGAGACAGACAGGGACAGACAGGGACAGAGGGACAGACAGGGGCGGAGAGACAGACAGGGACAGAGAGACAGACGGGGACAAAGAGAGACGGCGGAGACACAGAATGTCCCAGAAAGACGTCGTATACAGAGGTAGAACGAGGCGGAGAGACACGAAGACGCGAAGACGGAAAGAGACGGCCGAGAGAGTCATAGTTGACAATCTTGAGCCACTTATGCAAATACTTTATGCAAACAGTGCCACAGCAAAGCAGTGTCGTCAGATCATTGTGGATTGCATCCGTAGTGTGGTTCAGAAGTACCGTACTGGGAGGAACCAAAACAGGTCTTTGCCAATGAGACCTCAGAACTCAACTTCTGTCATGGAGGAACCTCAGAACTCAACTTCTGTCATGGAGGGACCTCAGAACTCAACTTCTGTCATGGAGGAACCTCAGAACTCAACTTCTGTCATGGAGGAACCTCAGAACTCAACTTCTGTCATGGAGGGACCTCAGAACTCAACTTCTGTCATGGAGGGACCTCAGAACTCAACTTCTGTCATGGAGGAACCTCAGAAGCCAAATTCCTCCAGTTGTTTGAAGCCAATGGACGGAAGAAGTGTCTCCTATTTTCCAACTTTCAGTATTGATACATCGGGACAGCCTTTCCTGAACGAAACCCCCCGGCTGAACGACGAGTGGGAAGTTCCAACATATAAGCAGATCTTCACCCAAGTTATCGGTACCGATGGACAAGAGAAGGAAATGAAAGACAAAAGGCCTAATAACCCTTCTTGCTTCAACTGTGGACTCTGTGGTCATCATCTGCAACGCTGCGCCGAGCCAAAGGATTTGGCCATGATCAATGAAAGACGAAAGGACTTCAACCAAAGCGGCACACATTTCACCCGGAGCAACCAGAGGTACTGGGATAAAGTAGGGGAGGGATTTGCTAACCGTGAGCCTAGTTCCATCTGCAACAAGAGAAGGAGGCATGATTCCGTCTCGTGTCACCGAAGAAAGAAAATAAGGACCAAAATAGACACTCCTAGTTGTAACTTTCAGTTCCAGCGTCCACTGCCTCTGGGCATACCACCCGCTACCACAACTGCTCCGCCAGTCAAAGTTGAAGAAGACATCCCGCAGAAGAGCCCTGGTCCGTCGACAGTCCATGAAGATGGCCCCAGGAGCCCTGGTCCGTCGACAGTCCATGAAGATGGCCCCAGGAGCCCTGGTCCGTCGACAGTCCATGAAGATGGCCCCAGGAGCCCTGGTCCGTCGACAGTCCATGAAGATGGCCCCAGGAGCCCCGGTCCACTCAGAGGGAAAGAAGATAATATCCCTCCGAGCTCTGGTCAGTTTAAAGTTGAAGATGGCCACCCTCCTCTCCCTCCTCAAGACGCTGTCATATCTGCGGAGAAGATAACGGCCGTGCCCCACCGGCGTAACTTTGCAGCTGGCATTGTTCATTTTGAGGATACTCCCGAGTTTACCGAAGTCGCTTTGGCCACTGGGACATATCTTAAGATCCGAGAATCGTGCAAATGTTCACCACGAAGTTTGGCCAAGAACAGAAATATTGCCAAACACAATTCCCCTGAGCCTGGTGCTATCTGCAACGAGAGAAGGAACGGTTCCGTCTCATCTCGGTGGAGAAGGAGAAGGAGGTCCAGTCTTGTCAGAGACTCTGCTGTGGATGTGAACTCAAACATAAACACTCTCTCACTTTCACGTGGCGGTCGGTTACAGCCTCCTTTCTCACCTGCCTCGAGTCGTGGTGCGTTCCAGTCAAAAGAAAGAATGCGAGAACGACCCAAGTCGGCACCCAAGGGCTCCAAGAATGCGATCGCCAAGAAACCAAAGGTTGTGTCTAAGAGAAAGAGAACACGAGGCGGAGAGACACGAAGACGCGAAGACGGAAAGAGACGGCCGAGAGAGTCATAGTTGACAATCTTGAGCCACTTATGCAAATACTTTATGCAAACAGTGCCACAGCAAAGCGGTGTCGTCAGATCATTGTGGATTGCATCCGTAGTGTGGTTCAGAAGTACCGTACTGGGAGGAACCAAAACAGGTCTTTGCCAATGAGACCTCAGAACTCAACTTCTGTCATGGAGGGACCTCAGAACTCAACTTCTGTCATGGAGGGACCTCAGAACTCAACTTCTGTCATGGAGGAACCTCAGAGGAACCTCAGAACTCAACTTCTGTCTAACACTCCAAATGAGATGATTGGTCTAATGGGTGACCTATGGTCTGTACCTATTGACCTATGGTCTAATGGGTGACCTATGGTCTGTACCTATTGACCTCTGGTCTAATGGGTGACCTATGGTCTGTACCTATTGACCTATGGTCTAATGGGTGACCTATGGTCTGTACCTATTGACCTATGGTCTAATGGGTGACCTATGGTCTGTACCTATTGACCTCTGGTCTAATGGGTGACCTATGGTCTGTACCTATTGACCTATGGTCTAATGGGTGACCTATGGTCTGTACCTACCTATTGACCTCTGGTCTAATGGGTGACCTATGGTCTGTACCTACCTATTGACCTCTGGTCTAATGGGTGACCTATGGTCTGTACCTACCTATTGACCTCTGGTCTAATGGGTGACCTATGGTCTGTACCTATTGACCTCTGGTCTAATGGGTGACCTATGGTCTGTACCTATTGACCTATGGTCTAATAGGTGACCTATGGTCTGTACCTACCTATTGACCTCTGGTCTAATGGGTGACCTATGGTCTGTACCTATTGACCTCTGGTCTAATAGGTGACCTATGGTCTGTACCTACCTATTGACCTATGGTCTAATAGGTGACCTATGGTCTGTACCTACCTATTGACCTATGGTCTAATAGGTGACCTATGGTCTGTACCTACCTATTGACCTATGGTCTAATAGGTGACCTATGGTCTGTACCTACCTATTGACCTATGGTCTAATAGGTGACCTATGGTCTGTACCTACCTATTGACCTATGGTCTAATAGGTGACCTATGGTCTGTACCTACCTATTGACCTATGGTCTAATAGGTGACCTATGGTCTGTACCTACCTATTGACCTATGGTCTAATGGGTGACCTATGGTCTGTACCTATTGACCTATGGTCTAATGGGTGACCTATGGTCTGTACCTATTGACCTCTGGTCTAATGGGTGACCTATGGTCTGTACCTATTGACCTATGGTCTAATGGGTGACCTATGGTCTGTACCTACCTATTGACCTCTGGTCTAATGGGTGACCTATGGTCTGTACCTACCTATTGACCTCTGGTCTAATGGGTGACCTATGGTCTGTACCTACCTATTGACCTCTGGTCTAATGGGTGACCTATGGTCTGTACCTACCTATTGACCTATGGTCTAATAGGTGACCTATGGTCTGTACCTACCTATTGACCTATGGTCTAATGGGTGACCTATGGTCTGTACCTATTGACCTATGGTCTAATGGGTGACCTATGGTCTGTACCTATTGACCTATGGTCTAATAGGTGCAAGGCTGCACATGGGAATGACGGAACAGCCAGCATACAAGAAATGTCCTCGGCGTTGCTGGCGTTCCCAAGGCTGAGGAAGGAAGACCCAACAGGCCGGAACGCCTCCATCAGAGGTGAATAATGTCCAGGTGAGCTGCACACATGTCCTTGTGTGCTGGCTATTCCCTCATTCCCGAAGGCTGTGTATTGGATATACATGTCTCATTAGAAGAGCAGGGATACCAAAGTAATATTGTTGCGACCACAGGTCGCATTTACTATGAAAACGTGACATTCCCGTTAGTCAGCGTATCACTCAAACTCCCCATACATGGGAAAGACCCCATATGTGGTGCCCAGGTCTAGTGACATCACTATAACATCTGATCCACATCTGACCTCAAAACCTTAGATCAACATATATGGATATATGGGGAATAAGAATTAACATATGGATATATGTCAGAACAGGTTCTGACATATATCCATATGTTAATTCTTATTCCCCATCCATCCTTTCTTTTCGATGTCTCCCTTTTGACTGATACCTGTCCATTCCAACTCTAGACTGTCAAAGGCCCGAAGTAAAAAAAAAACTAGTGTTCTCAACAGGCCCGAAAATGTATGCCCAGCCCACATGAAACCCTGTAAACTCAAGAGAATGTCACCCTTAGATCTCCATATATGGATCTGTCCTGTCCGGACATTCCATATGTCGATCTGACCTCATCACACCATGTACACTCAAGACGTCTCACCCGGTGTTAACATACATACAAACAAAAGATTGGACAAAATACCATTTATTCAAACTTATATAATACAGCATTTTTGAGTTGAGTTCTGTTGAGTTCTGTCAGATGTTTGAACGGCACAGTTCAGTGTACAGTAGGTTCAGTGTACAGTAGGTAGGTGTGCATAGCAACGGTTTGTGGTGTGTGTGTGTGACGACAGGCCAAGAGCTCCAGTCCATATACAGAAATATAGAGATGTTAAGAGACAATGAGATCCAGATGCTTTAAGAAGATGTATTCATGATGGCAGAGCCTGTCCACATGGCAGGGAGGCGGAGGAGAAGAGCTCCACACACCACCCTGGAGCAGATGTCTCTGAAACGACTCCCCGGGACTTTACACCGCTTCCTGTTCGGCCGGCCGCAGGAGTTCCCCGCGGCCCGCTGCCTCGCCGGGGCTCTGTTCGGCGCCGCGTGCGGCTTCGGCTTCCTGCTCGGCTTCAGCCACAACCTCCCGCTGAGCCTCCGCCAGCGCGCCACGGCGGCGTGTCTGTTTGTCGCCGCGTGTGCCGCGGGCGGAGCGCTCTCCTCCCACTTCTGCTGCTCGCTCCTCCTGACCGCCCCCTGCATGCTGGGCGCTCAGGGCCGGGCCTACGTGATGCTCCTGCTCTTCTCGGGCCTGGCCAGCGGGCCCGTCTCCAACATCCAGCGCAACATGCAGGCGGTGTCGCTGACGCTGGGCTGTAACATCGACCTGCAGATCAACCACACTAAGGTCATGTGGAAGGAGGTGATGAGGCCGTTCCGCCTGGTGCTCCAGGACATCGTGGACAGCAGCGCCGCGTTCCGACGGAACGTCGCGGAGGTGACCGGGACCTTCAGGAACCTCACGGACGAGCTCATGGCGCAGCACGGTTATGACCCTCTCAGAGCGAGTCCGTCGTCGGCGCCGGTCAGCACGCAGGACAAGTTCGCCGCCAACACCATGATGCAATGTGACAACGTGGTGGGGATGGGCATCGGGCGCTGTCAGGACTGGTTCAAGGTCAAACACGCCGACTGCATGGACACGATCAGCGTCCCCGTCATCAACGACGTCCTGTGCGTCTCCATGAAGTTCGACTTCCTCTGTGACGTCATGAAGGTCATGATCCCGTGGTGCCGGGAGCAGATCCCCGTGGAGGGGAACTTCGGAAACACGTACGACAAACTGAACCAGTCCATCGAACAGCTGGCCGCCGAGTTTCACACGGAGGTGAGCCTCGGGGAGGAGGAGGTGGTCGGGGACATCCTGGAGGAGAACTTCACAGACGGTCTGAAGAGGGAGTTCCAGGAGATCCAGACGGTGACAGACTGGCTCTTTCAAGTCCTCCAGGTCCTCACGTCCCTCACCTTCGTCACCGTCTACGTCTCGGCCTTTCTCTACGCCAGACGGTACAACCGGGACGTTCAGTTCGACAACGTGTACGTCACCACGTACTTCAGACGGATAGACGCGCGCAGGAAGAAAGCCGGCCGGAGCTTCCTGCTGCCTCTGAGGAACGCAGAGAGGGGACAGTTCATCGTGCCCAACAGCGTCTCCGTCCACTCCATGGAGCTCAGACTGATCCTGGGAGGTCTCCTGCAGGTGTTGGCCATCGGCGTGGCGGTGGGCGTCCTCCTGGGAGCCGACCGGGCGCTCTACCACGCGCTGGGCATCGTGGAGAGGAACACCTTCACCGAGTTCAACCTGAGCAGCGTGCAGGACATCCACATCCAGGTGCACAACGACTCCATGATGGCCCGCCTGCTGAAGAACACAGTCGGGGCCTTCAACAGCTCCCACCGCGTCGACGTGGAGACCAGCAACGTCCGGTGCCTCCCCCGCGCCGTCGGCCTGACTCCGGCGGAGTACGCCCGGAGCACGCTGCCTCTCCCGCTGCTGGCGCTCATGTGGCTGGCTCAGGCCTACGGCAACCGCCTGCGGAGGGTCATCGCCGCCGCCTTCTTCCCCAAGAGGGAGAAGACCCGCGTGCTGTTCCTCTACAACCTCCACGTGCACCGCCGGAGGGCCTACGCCGCCCGCCTGCGGCGGCGCGTGCTGGCGGGCCGCGGGCCGCGCCCCGGGGCGCTGCTGCGCGGCCTCCTGGGGCGGCTGGGCGGCTGGAGGCTGGAGTGGTGCTGCGGCTGTGGGGAGAGGCAGAGGTGTGCCGGGACCAGGGAGGCGCTCAGCTGTCCCACCGCCGGCTGCCCGGCTCTCTACTGCCCCCAGTGTTGGAGCGTCCTGGAGGAGCTGTGTGCGCTCTGTGGACCCGGGAACGACGAGGACGGCTGAATATATATATATATATATATATATATATATATATATATATATATATATATATATTATTTTTATTTTAAAATAAAGATAATGTGTTTACAGTAAGTATTATTATGTTATAATTTAGCTATTGAAAAAGAGCAGACCTACAAGCTTATATAGCGCGGCACCGAGTGCCACGCTATGTGAGCTATTTTTGAAACATGGCTGGAACAACATATTTTCAGATGGGGGTCCGCAGCCAAATACCGATAATTCTGGGAGTCCTTGGCGTGAAAAAGGTTTAAGCACCGCTGACATAGAAACAAAGGTTTTTCAGAAAAAAATTTCAGGGTTTAGAAAACATTTGTTGAATCTTTTCTCAGGTCTATAGAGTTGTTTTCAGTAAGGGGGGGGTCTCCCATGTCTGACAGTTTCATAGCATCAGTGGAGATAGCAGCTATATCAGCGATGTTAGTGTTATTATTATAACTGTGACATCACGTCCAAAATCACATGTTTATCCTGTATGAGTTCCCCATCCTGATTGGATGGGAATGTGGTATCGGATCACGATCGGAAAATGAATTTCTGTTTTTTAAAGCGCTGCACGAAGAGATGTGAAGAGTCCTGTTACTGAGCAAACAATCCATTACTATCACAAAATAATAGAGCTATTTATCACATTTAGGCCTGACAGTTTTATGAAATACCCATGTTTCTATAATAATAATAATACATTTTATTTATAAGGCGCCTTTCAGGGCACTCAAGGTCGCCGTACAGGTTAAAAACAGTACAAGAACACAGTTAAAAGCAGAACAACAACACAGCTTGCAGCAGACAGGTCATGCAGGGTCATATAGGCCTGCCTAAACAGGTGGGTTTTGAGGTGGGTTTGGAAAGTGGTGATAGAGTCCATGTTTCTGATGTCAGGGGGGAGGGAGTTCCAGAGGTGAGGGGCAGAGCGGCTGAAGGCTCTTGACCCCATGGTGGACAGACGGGCTGGAAGGACTTTCAGACCTGAGAGACCGTGGTTCTCAATATTTCATGTCAAGGACCCCAAATATTATATATAATTTTATTGGCCGCCGACCCCCATCCGAAAATATGTTGTTCCAGGGACCCCCCCCCCCCCCCCCCACACACACACACTCAGAAGCAAAGATTTGAGTTAAAAACCTTCACTCTGAAAGAATATACATTCAAAGATTTGTGCCACATTTTCACTATTTTTCAAAAATAGCAGACCTCGGTGGCGCGCTGCGAGCTTGTAGGTCTGCTATCTTTCAATAGATGAAGGATAACATAATGCTGTAAACACCAAGAGGGCTTCCCGCCCAGAATGGGTCAACTATAAAAGGCTCTAAATGTCCGTGCTGCTCCAGTCTCTTCTCCTTATGCAGATCATGGTCTTTGTTTGACGTTAAAACCTATTTGTCAATTTCCTTATGTGACATTTCTTGTAAAGGTCCAAATGTCTCACCAATGTGTTCCTATAACCCCCAAACAAGTGTCTGTGAACAACCTTCATATGGTTGTTTGGCCACTAGAAGGTCTGTGAACAACCTTCATATGGTTGTTTGGCCACTAGAAGGTCTGTGAACAACCTTCATATGGTTGTTTGGCCACTAGAAGGTCTGTGAACAACCTTCATATGGTTGTTTGGCCACTAGAAGGTCTGTGAACAACCTTCATATGGTTGTTTGGCCACTAGAAGGTCAGTGAACAACCTTCATGTGGTTGTTTGGCCACTAGAAGGTCTGTGAACAACCTTCATGTGGTTGTTTGGCCACTAGAAGGTCTGTGAACAACCTTCATATGGTTGTTTGGCCACTAGAAGGTCTGTGAACAACCTTCATATGGTTGTTTGGCCACTAGAAGGTCTGTGAACAACCTTCATATGGTTGTTTGGCCACTAGAAGGTCTGTGAACAACCTTCATATGGTTGTTTGGCCACTAGAAGGTCTGTGAACAACCTTCATATGGTTGTTTGGCCACTAGAAGGTCAGTGAACAACCTTCATATGGTTGTTTGGCCACTAGAAGGTCTGTGAACAACCTTCATATGGTTGTTTGGCCACTAGAAGGTCTGTGAACAACCTTCATATGGTTGTTTGGCCACTAGAAGGTCTGTGAACAACCTTCATGTGGTTGTTTGGCCACTAGAAGGTCTGTGAACAACCTTCATGTGGTTGTTTGGCCACTAGAAGGTCTGTGAACAACCTTCATGTGGTTGTTTGGCCACTAGAAGGTCTGTGAACAACCTTCATATGGTTGTTTGGCCACTAGAAGGTCTGTGAACAACCTTCATATGGTTGTTTGGCCACTAGAAGGTCAGTGAACAACCTTCATATGGTTGTTTGGCCACTAGAAGGTCTGTGAACAACCTTCATATGGTTGTTTGGCCACTAGAAGGTCTGTGAACAACCTTCATATGGTTGTTTGGCCACTAGAAGGTCTGTGAACAACCTTCATATGGTTGTTTGGCCACTAGAAGGTCTGTGAACAACCTTCATATGGTTGTTTGGCCACTAGAAGGTCTGTGAACAACCTTCATATGGTTGTTTGGCCACTAGAAGGTCTGTGAACAACCTTCATATGGTTGTTTGGCCACTAGAAGGTCAGTGAACCTTCATATGGTTGTTTGGCCACTAGAAGGTCAGTGAACAACCTTCATATGGTTGTTTGGCCACTAGAAAGTCTGTGAACAACCTTCATATGGTTGTTTGGCCACTAGAAGGTCAGTGAACAACCTTCTATGGTTGTTTGGCCACTAGAAGGTCTGTGAACAACCTTCATGTGGTTGTTTGGCCACTAGAAGGTCTGTGAACAACCTTCATGTGGTTGTTTGGCCACTAGAAGGTCTGTGAACAACCTTCATATGGTTGTTTGGCCACTAGAAGGTCAGTGAACAACCTTCTATGGTTGTTTGGCCACTAGAAGGTCTGTGAACAACCTTCATATGGTTGTTTGGCCACTAGAAGGTCTGTGAACAACCTTCATATGGTTGTTTGGCCACTAGAAGGTCTGTGAACAACCTTCATATGGTTGTTTGGCCACTAGAAGGCCTGTGAACAACCTTCATATGGTTGTTTGGCCACTAGAAGGCCTGTGAACAACCTTCATATGGTTGTTTGGCCACTAGAAGGCCTGTGAACAACCTTCATATGGTTGTTTGGCCACTAGAAGGTCTGTGAACAACCTTCATATGGTTGTTTGGCCACTAGAAGGTCTGTGAACAACCTTCATATGGTTGTTTGGCCACTAGAAGGTCTGTGAACAACCTTCATATGGTTGTTTGGCCACTAGAAGGTCTGTGAACAACCTTCATATGGTTGTTTGGCCACTAGAAGGTCTGTGAACAACCTTCATATGGTTGTTTGGCCACTAGAAGGTCTGTGAACAACCTTCATATGGTTGTTTGGCCACTAGAAGGTCTGTGAACAACCTTCATATGGTTGTTTGGCCACTAGAAGGTCTGTGAACAACCTTCATATGGTTGTTTGGCCACTAGAAGGTCTGTGAACAACCTTCATATGGTTGTTTGGCCACTAGAAGGTCTGTGAACAACCTTCATATGGTTGTTTGGCCACTAGAAGGTCAGTGAACAACCTTCATGTGGTTGTTTGGCCACTAGAAGGTCTGTGAACAACCTTCATGTGGTTGTTTGGCCACTAGAAGGTCTGTGAACAACCTTCATGTGGTTGTTTGGCCACTAGAAGGTCTGTGAACAACCTTCATGTGGTTGTTTGGCCACTAGAAGGTCTGTGAACAACCTTCAAGTGGTTGTTTGGCCACTAGAAGGTCTGTGAACAACCTTCATGTGGTTGTTTGGCCACTAGAAGGTCTGTGAACAACCTTCATGTGGTTGTTTGGCCACTAGAAGGTCTGTGAACAACCTTCATGTGGTTGTTTGGCCACTAGAAGGTCTGTGAACAACCTTCATATGGTTGTTTGGCCACTAGAAGGTCAGTGAACAACCTTCATATGGTTGTTTGGCCACTAGAAGGTCTGTGAACAACCTTCATTTGGTTGTTTGGCCTTCTGACCACTAGAAGTGGGTGACATTTGAATTTAAAATAAAATCACACCCATGTGAAGTGAGGGGCGCTCTTACGGTATCATCGTACGTCATCTCATGCCGGCCAATCACAATTTGCGTCCTCACCTCCGTCACCAATGTCTGTCAATGTCACCAATGTCAACGTCTTACTGGTTATACCCTGGGAAACACCCAGGTTGATTAAATGATTGAACGTGTTATTAACAGTTTGTATAATGGGTACATTTCAAAGAAAGTGCAGGTCAAAGGTCAATACAAAAAAACTGCTACGAGGATAAAAACAGAAAAAGCACTCTGAAGACCTGTTCACATCAGAGTCCTCCCTTTTCAATTCATCAAGACATTTATAAAGACATACAAATACACACATCTATGCAAAACAGAAAGAAAAAAATAAGCTAATACTAAACTTCAATGTAAAAAATGTCCCGTACTGTCGGACGGGCCGTTCAGAACACGGTCTGAAGCCGCGGGCCGTCTACAATCTGCCCCCGGGCCACAGTTTGGACAGCCTGCAGTCTAGAGTCTGTGAGGTGAGAACAGGGACAACTTATCATGGTGTCACACCTTAGTTAAACATTGACCTGCACACTGACTGTGTGTGTGTGTGTGTGTTGCAGGTAGATGTATCACATGGTGTACAGTCACACCTTAGTTAAACATTGACCTGCACACTGACAGTGTGTGTGTGTGTGTGTTGCAGGTAGATGTATCACATGGTGTACAGTCACACCTTAGTTAAACATTGACCTGCACACTGACAGTATTGTGTGTGTGTGTGTGTGTGTGTGTGTGTGTGTGTGTGTGTGTGTGTGTGTGTGTGTATGTGCGTGCGCTGGTTGCAGGTCAATGTATCACATGGTGTCACACCTTAGTTAAACAATGACCTGATCACTGACAGTAAAAGTGTGTGTGTGTGTGTGTGTGTGTGTGTGTGTGTGTGTGTGTGTGTGTGTGTGTGTGTGTGTGCGCGCGCGCTGGTTGCAGGTCAATGTATCACATGGTGTCATCATTCATCATAGGTTCTTGTTGCAACGACACCACCTCCAGAAGACTCCAGTATGACAGAACTGTAAGTGTGTTGATTCACCGTCAACGGAGGCGTCTGGGGACGCCATTTTGGTTTTTTTGCCACGTCGGATCAAAGCATATAAAGATTATTGGCGGGTAAGTGATTTTAAACTATATACACTATAGCAATAATCTCTCTATTCTGGTGTTAACCCATTCTGACCGGGAACCCATTTTGGTGTTATAGCATCATGTCATGCTTTAGCTATTGAAAAATAGCAGATCTACAAGCTCGTAGCGCGCCACCGAGTGGCGCGCTACGAGCTTGTAGGTCTGCTATTTTTGAAAAATCGAAGAACGACTGACATTTTTTAGAATCTGATCTCAGGTCAGAATGGGGTTAATCAGACCAGTGTGTGTCCAGTGGAAACCTCGTATGAATCTGATCTCAGGTCAGAATGGTGTTAACCCATTTCGGGCGGCATCCCTTCTTGGCGTTTTAGGCATTAGTTCGTAGCGTGGCACTCGGGTCTGTAATGTTTGAAAAATCATGAAAATGTGGCGCAAATCTTTGAATATATATCTTTTTCAGAGCGATCGTTTTTAACTCAAATCTTTGCCTCTGGGTGGTCACTGGAACAACAATTCTTTTTTCAGATGGGGGTCGGCGGCCAATTACATATATTTTTGGTGGTCCTTGACATGAAAATGTTTGAGAACGACTGACATACGTAGAGAAACATAGGGTTTAACCCTGTGAGAACCACTGACACAGAAACATAGGGTTTAACCCTGTGAGAACCACTGACACAGAAACATGAGGGTTTAACCCTGTCAGAACCACTGACACAGAAACATGAGGGTTTAACCCTGTCAGAACCACTGACACAGAAACATGAGGGTTTTTCAGAAAACTGTCAGGATTTAGAAGACATTTGTAGAATCGTTCTCAGGTCTAAACGGTTTAATGGGATAGAATTAAAGTGACTTATGGAGACACAAAGGAGACTCTTTGTGTCTCCTACCGGAACCGCTGCTTCTCATAAAAGGATTGGTTTAGGAATGTGACGAAAACAAACAAACAAACAATAAAGTGCATGACCATGGGGAGAGTAGTCCAGATAGAGACAAAGTCATTTTGGGGGTGAACTGTCCCTTTAGCTGAGTTCCAATAGAGGGTATGAGCATGCTTGAAGTGAATGGCACATCAAAGCAACAGGCAAAGTGAGTTTAACATTGTTTAATGTTGTTTAATGTTGTTTAATGCAATCAGATAGGACTGTTCTGTGTGGATGTATGAGCTGTCAAGGCCAGAAAGTAGTTTTTTGCCACTCCTGCATAACTTCCGCGTTTGATGATATAATCTCTGCCACTCACTCACTCCAGCATGGAGGTGTTACGGTGCAATTGGTGACCTGCTGAAATATGTGACAATCATGTAGACATCACATATAACATCAGTGTCTTGAATGTAAATCATTGCGGTTTGTTTATTATATGGCGGTATTCAGGCCATGAAGTCCACAAGATGGTCACGTATTTCAGCAGGTCACCAATTTCACCGTAACACGGTTAAGAATGTTAACCACTTGAACCCCAGAGAGCCTATCTTATTCTGGGGGGGAACGTGTGCCATGTGACGCATTGTGAGCTTGTAGATCTGATATTTATTCATGCCGTGACGCATTGTGAGCTTGTAGATCTGATATTTCTTCATGTTGTGCCTCATTGTGAGCTTGTAGATCTGATATTTGTTCATGCCGTGACGCATTGTGAGCTTGTAGATCTGATATTTCTCCATGTTGTGACGCATTGTGAGCTTGTAGATCTGATATTTATTCATGCCGTGACGCATTGTGAGCTTGTAGATCTGATATTTGTTCATGCCGTGACGCATTGTGAGCTTGTAGATCTGATATTTATTCATGCTGTGACACATTGTGAGCTTGTAGATCTGATATTTGTTCATGTTGTGACTCATTGTGAGCTTGTAGATCTGATATTTCCTCAAGGAGATCCGGTGTAGAGGGAAACGAGCGGCCCAGGTACAGATCTGAGCCAGAACAGAGAGGTGAAGGGGTTAAAGGTGTGTGTGTGTGTGTGTGTGTGTGTGTGTGTGTGTGTGTGTGTGTGTGTGTGTGTGTGTGTGTGTGTGTGTGTGTGTGTGTGTGTGTGTGTGTGTGTGTGTGTGTGTGTGTGTGTGTGTGTGTGTGTGTGTGTGTGTGTGTGTGTGTGTGTGTGTGTGTGTGTGTGTGTGTGTGTGTGTGGGTAATCTTGACAGGTTTCCTGAAGACCAAAGATGAGTCAGTGTGAGGAGAGAGAGGAGGAGGAGGAGGAAGCTGACAAACATCACATCCACAGACCAGAGTCTCCACATACAAAGTATGTTAATCCTGCTATTTGATTTGACTTATAAACATCACGGTTACATTATTTTTGTATTAATAACAAAATAAGAAATGACGCTCCTTACGTTAATTCACATATTGTACACATATTGAATAAATGGTCTTCTTCGTTTCTATGATTCCAGAAGTCTGTACCACAGAGCAGGGTCTCCAACACCCAGCCTTCTGTCTATGAAGAGTGACGTGTCTAAAGGAGAACCTCCTAACTTCAGTAATGAACCTGGACCTCCACACACACAGTATGTCAATCCTCCTGTTCAATATACACACTATGGACCTCATTCAAAACAGCAGAAAGTTCACATTTTAAAAACCTCATATAACTGAAATAGCTGTGGTCAATGTTTACAGCTGAATGTTTAGGTTTAACTTTATAAGCTTTTTGTTTGTTTTCAACTAAGAATAATCACGTTTGAGTAGAACTTCCTAGACTATGAAATTGCCAAGCCTGATATGATTGTCTATAAATCCTGTTGATCCTCTCTTTGTAACAGGGTTGATCATCACAGAGCAGTCTCTCCTGTACCCAGCTGTGTCTCCATGAAGAGTGACTCGTCCATGCATGGACTTATTGACTTCAAAGATGGACACCACTCTACTGATCAAAGGTTGAAACATGAACTCCTTTACAACCAACAGCTCCATCTGGTGTCTGAATTGTGTACTCCAAGTCAAATCAAATCAAACTTTATTTCTAAAGCATCTATCTGAGCAGATCTAATGGGGAGGGGCAGACATGGAGTAATGTGTTCACGTTTTATAGTGCCGGTGAGAAGGCGGGCAGCTGTGTTCTGCACTAGCTGTAAACGCCTGAGTGACGCCTGGTCGATGCCAATATACAAAGAGTTGCAATAATCTATTCTTGATGAAATCAAAGCATGGATAACCATCTCCAGCTGTTTTTAGGGGAGGTAGGATTTGACCGTGGCGATGATTGGAAGAAGAGAGTTTTAACGAAGGAGATGATTTGTTTATTAAGTTTAAAATCTTTATCAAAAATAAAACCAAGAGAGGGGACAGTGGCACAGTCTGTAGTGTTGTCGCCTCACAGCTAGAAGGTCCTGGGTTCGATTCCCGATGTGCGTGCTGGGGGCGTGTTCTCTCCTCTGCGTCATCAGTGCCCATACCCGAGGCGGGGTTGGCGAAAGGGCCTTTCTGTTTGAATTTGAATGTTCTCCCCGTTTCCCCTAGGGTAGGTACCCTCACATGTTCTCCCCGTGTCCCCTATAGGGTAGGTACCCTCACATGTTCTCCCCGTGTCCCCTAGGGTAGGTACCCTCACATGTTCTCCCCGTGTCCCCTAGTGTAGGTACCCTCACATGTTCTCCCCGTGTCCCCTAGGGTAGGTACCCTCATGTGTTATCCCTGTGTCGCCTAGGGTAGGTACCCTCACAAAAACATGCAGTAATCCTGGTCGGAATGTGTTAAGGAGATAACTTTACAATTGCTCAATTCAACAGACCCATTCAGGATTCTAAAAACGCCTTCTCAATCCTGACCTAAGTTTTAAGTGTTTAGAGAGGCACTTGTCTTTATCTCCTTGGGCAAATCATTCCATTGCACCGTTTGTACTACATGGAATACAAGCTACTGATATGCTAATTACTGTCTGTTATTTACTTAGTATTATTTCTAGTAGTATTATTCACTGTCTCTGTTGTTGATGTATTGTTATTTCTGTCTGTATGATTCCAGAAGTGTCCACCACAGAGCAGAGTCTCCAACTCCCAGCCTTCTGTCTGTGAAGAGTGACAAGTCTAAAGGAAAACCTCCTAACTTCAGTAACGAACCTGGACCTCCTGATTCACAGTATGTCAAACCTCCTATAAATATATACAACACTATAACACTGTAACACTATACAATATACACTATTACACTATATTTTATAGTGCCGGTGAGAAGGCGGGCAGCTGTGTTCTGCACTAGCTGTAAACGCCTGAGTGATGCCTGGTCGATGCCAATATACAAAGAGTTGCAATAATCTATTCTTGATGAAATCAAAGCATGGATAACCATCTCCAGCTGTTTTTAGGGGAGGTAGGATTTGACCGTGGCGATGATTGGAAGAAGAGAGTTTTAACGACGGAGCTGATTTGTTGAAGTTAAAAATCTTTATCAAAAATAAAACCAAGAGGGGGACAGTGGCACAGTCGGTAGTGTTGTCGCCTCACAGCTAGAAGGTCCTGGGTTCGATTCCCGCTGTGGGCGCTGGGGGCGTGTTCTCTCCTCTGCGTCATCAGTGCCCATACCCGAGGCGGGGTTGGCGAAAGGGCCTTTCTGTGTGGAGTTTGTATGTTCTTATAGGGTAGGTACCCTCACATGTTATCCCCGTGTCCCCTAGGGTAGGTACCCTCACATGTTCTCCCCGTGTCCCCTAGGGTAGGTACCCTCACATGTTCTCCCCGTGTCCCCTAGGGTAGGTACCCTCAGATGTTCTCCCCGTGTCCCCTAGGGTAGGTACCCTCACATGTTCTCCCAGGTACCCTCACATGTTCTCACCGTGTCCTATAGGGTAGGTACCCTCACGTGTTCTCCCCGTGTCCCCTAGGGTAGGTACCCTCACATGTTCTTCCCGTTTCCCCTAGGGTAGGTACCCTCACATGTTCTCCCCGTGTCCCCTAGGGTATAGGTACCCTCACATGTTCTCCCCGTGTCCCCTAGGGTAGGTACCCTCACATGATCTCCCCGTGTCCCCTAGGGTAGATACCCTCACAAAAACATGCAGTAATCCTGGTCGGAATTTGTTAAGGAGATAACTGTTAGAATTGCTCAATTCAACAGACCCATTCAGTATTCTAAAAACGCCTTCTCAATCCTGACCTAAGTTTTAAGTGTTTAGAGAGGCACTTGTCTTTATCTCCTTGGGTAAATCATTCCATTGCACCGTTTGCACTACATGGAATACAAGCTACTGTTATGCGAATTACTGTCTGTTATTTACTTAGTATTATTTCTAGTAGTATTATTCACTGTCTCTGTTGTTGATGTATTGTTATTTCTGTCTGTATGATTCCAGAAGTGTCCACCACAGAGCAGAGTCTCCAACTCCCAGCCTTCTGTCTGTGAAGAGTGACAAGTCTAAAGGAGATCCTCCTAACTTCAGTAACGAACCTGGACCTCCTGATTCACAGTATGTCAACCCTCCTATAAATATATACAACACTATAACACTGTAACACTATACAATATACACTATTACACTATAACATATTTTATAGTGCCGGTGAGAAGGCGGGCAGCTGTGTTCTGCACTAGCTGTAAACGCCTGAGTGATGCCTGGTCGATGCCAATATATAAAGAGTTGCAATAATCTATTCTTGATGAAATCAAAGCAAGGATAACCATCTCCAGCTGTTTTTAGGGGAGGTAGGATTTGACCGTGGCGATGATTGGAAGAAGAGAGTTTTAACGACGGAGCTGATTTGTATATTAAGTTAAAAATCTTTATCAAAAATAAAACCAAGAGGGGGGACAGTGGCACAGTCGGTAGTGTTGTCGCCTCACAGCTAGAAGGTCCTGGGTTCGATTCCCGCTGTGGGCGCTGGGGGGCGTGTTCTCTCCTCTGCGTCATCAGTGCCCATACCCGAGGCGGGGTTGGCGAAAGGGCCTTTCTGTGTGGAGTTTGTATGTTCTTATAGGGTAGGTACCCTCACATGTTCTCCCCGTGTCCCCTAGGGTAGGTACCCTCACATGTTCTCCCCGTATCCCCTAGGGTAGGTACCCTCACATGTTCTCCCCGTGTCCCCTAGGGTAGGTACCCTCACATGTTCTCCCCGTGTCCCCTAGGGTAGGTACCCTCACATGTTCTCCCAGGTACCCTCACATGTTCTCCCCGTGTCCTATAGGGTAGGTACCCTCACGTGTTCTCCCCGTGTCCCCTAGGGTAGGTACCCTCACATGTTCTCCCCGTGTCCCCTAGGGTAGGTACCCTCACATGTTCTTCCCGTGTCCCCTAGGGTAGGTACCCTCACATGTTCTCCCCGTGTCCCCTAGGGTATAGGTACCCTCACATGTTCTCCCCGTGTCCCCTAGGGTAGGTACCCTCACGTGTTCTCCCCGTGTCCCCTAGGGTAGGTACCCTCACATGTTCTCCCCGTGTCCCCTAGGGTAGGTACCCTCACATGTTCTTCCCGTGTCCCCTAGGGTAGGTACCCTCACATGTTCTCCCCGTGTCCCCTAGGGTATAGGTACCCTCACATGTTCTCCCCGTGTCCCCTAGGGTAGGTACCCTCACATGATCTCCCCGTGTCCCCTAGGGTAGATACCCTCACAAAAACATGCAGTAATCCTGGTCGGAATTTGTTAATGAGATAACTGTTACAATTGCTCAATTCAACAGACCCATTCAGTATTCTAAAAACGCCTTCTCAATCCTGACCTAAGTTTTAAGTGTTTAGAGAGGCACTTGTCTTTATCTCCTTGGGTAAATCATTCCATTGCACTGTTTGCACTACATGGAATACAAGCTACTGTTATGCTAATTACTGTCTGTTATTTACTTAGTATTATTTCTAGTAGTATTATTCACTGTCTCTGTTGTTGATGTATTGTTATTTCTGTCCGTATGATTCCAGAAGTGTCCACCACAGAGCAGAGTCTCCAACTCCCAGCCTACTGTCTGTGAAGAGTGACAAGTCTAAAGGAAAACCTCCTAACTTCAGTAACGAACCTGGACCTTCTGATTCACAGTATGTCAAACCTCCTATAAATATATACAACACTATAACACTGTAACACTATACAATATATTTTATAGTGCCGGTGAGAAGGCGGGCAGCTGTGTTCTGCACTAGCTGTAAACGCCTGAGTGATGCCTGGTCGATGCCAATATACAAAGAGTTGCAATAATCTATTCTTGATGAAATCAAACCATGGATAACCATCTCCAGCTGTTTTTAGGGGAGGTAGGATTTGACCGTGGCGATGATTGGAAGAAGAGAGTTTTAACGACGGAGCTGATTTGTTTATTAAGTTAAAAATCTTTATCAAAAATAAAACCAAGAGGGGGACAGTGGCACAGTCGGTAGTGTTGTCGCCTCACAGCTAGAAGGTCCTGGGTTCGATTCCCGCTGTGGGCGCTGGGGGCGTGTTCTCTCCTCTGCGTCATCAGTGCCCATACCCGAGGCGGGGTTGGCGAAAGGGCCTTTCTGTGTGGAGTTTGTATGTTCTTATAGGGTAGGTACCCTCACATGTTATCCCCGTGTCCCCTAGGGTAGGTACCCTCACATGTTCTCCCCGTGTCCCCTAGGGTAGGTACCCTCACATGTTCTCCCCGTGTCCCCTAGGGTAGGTACCCTCAGATGTTCTCCCCGTGTCCCCTAGGGTAGGTACCCTCACATGTTCTCCCAGGTACCCTCACATGTTCTCACCGTGTCCTATAGGGTAGGTACCCTCACGTGTTCTCCCCGTGTCCCCTAGGGTAGGTACCCTCACATGTTCTCCCCGTGTCCCCTAGAGTAGGTACCCTCACATGTTCTTCCCGTTTCCCCTAGGGTAGGTACCCTCACATGTTCTCCCCGTGTCCCCTAGGGTATAGGTACCCTCACATGTTCTCCCCGTGTCCCCTAGGGTAGGTACCCTCACATGATCTCCCCGTGTCCCCTAGGGTAGATACCCTCACAAAAACATGCAGTAATCCTGGTCGGAATTTGTTAAGGAGATAACTGTTAGAATTGCTCAATTCAACAGACCCATTCAGTATTCTAAAAACGCCTTCTCAATCCTGACCTAAGTTTTAAGTGTTTAGAGAGGCACTTGTCTTTATCTCCTTGGGTAAATCATTCCATTGCACCGTTTGCACTACATGGAATACAAGCTACTGTTATGCGAATTACTGTCTGTTATTTACTTAGTATTATTTCTAGTAGTATTATTCACCGTCTCTGTTGTTGATGTATTGTTATTTCTGTCTGTATGATTCCAGAAGTGTCCACCACAGAGCAGAGTCTCCAACTCCCAGCCTTCTGTCTGTGAAGAGTGACAAGTCTAAAGGAGATCCTCCTAACTTCAGTAACGAACCTGGACCTCCTGATTCACAGTATGTCAACCCTCCTATAAATATATACAACACTATAACACTGTAACACTATACAATATACACTATTACACTATAACATATTTTATAATGCCGGTGAGAAGGCGGGCAGCTGTGTTCTGCACTAGCTGTAAACGCCTGAGTGATGCCTGGTCGATGCCAATATACAAAGAGTTGCAATAATCTATTCTTGATGAAATCAAAGCATGGATAACCATCTCCAGCTGTTTTTAGGGGAGGTAGGATTTGACCGTGGCGATGATTGGAAGAAGAGAGTTTTAACGACGGAGCTGATTTGTATATTAAGTTAAAAATCTTTATCAAAAATAAAACCAAGAGGGGGGACAGTGGCACAGTCGGTAGTGTTGTCGCCTCACAGCTAGAAGGTCCTGGGTTCGATTCCCGCTGTGGGCGCTGGGGGGCGTGTTCTCTCCTCTGCGTCATCAGTGCCCATACCCGAGGCGGGGTTGGCGAAAGGGCCTTTCTGTGTGGAGTTTGTATGTTCTTATAGGGTAGGTACCCTCACATGTTCTCCCCGTGTCCCCTAGGGTAGGTACCCTCACATGTTCTCCCCGTATCCCCTAGGGTAGGTACCCTCACATGTTCTCCCCGTGTCCCCTAGGGTAGGTACCCTCACATGTTCTCCCCGTGTCCCCTAGGGTAGGTACCCTCACATGTTCTCCCAGGTACCCTCACATGTTCTCCCCGTGTCCTATAGGGTAGGTACCCTCACATGTTCTCCCCGTGTCCCCTAGGGTAGGTACCCTCACATGTTCTCCCCGTGTCCCCTAGGGTAGGTACCCTCACATGTTCTCCCTGTGTCCCCTAGGGTAGGTACCCTCACATGTTCTCCCCGTGTCGCCTAGGGTAGGTACCCTCACAAAAACATGCAGTAATCCTGGTCGGAATGTGTTAAGGAGATAACTGTTACAATTGCTCAATTCAACAGACCCATTCAGGATTCTAAAAACGCCTTCTCAATCCTGACCTAAGTTTTAAGTGTTTAGAGAGGCACTTGTCTTTATCTCCTTGGGCAAATCATTCCATTGCACCGTTTGTACTACATGGAATACAAGCTACTGTTATGCTAATTACTGTCTGTTATTTACTTAGTATTATTTCTAGTAGTATTATTCACTGTCTCTGTTGTTGATGTATTGTTATTTCTGTCTGTATGATTCCAGAAGTGTCCACCACAGAGCAGAGTCTCCAACTCCCAGCCTTCTGTCTGTGAAGAGTGACAAGTCTAAAGGAGATCCTCCTAACTTCAGTAACGAACCTGGACCTCCTGATTCACAGTATGTCAACCCTCCTATAAATATATACAACACTATAACACTGTAACACTATACAATATACACTATTACACTATACAATATACACTATTACACTATAACATATTTTATAGTGCCGGTGAGAAGGCGGGCAGCTGTGTTCTGCACTAGCTGTAAACGCCTGAGTGACGCCTGGTCGATGCCAATATACAAAGAGTTGCAATAATCTATTCTTGATGAAATCAAACCATGGATAACCATCTCCAGCTGTTTTTAGGGGAGGTAGGATTTGACCGTGGCGATGATTGGAAGAAGAGAGTTTTAACGACGGAGCTGATTTGTTTATTAAATTTAAAATCTTTATCAAAAATAAAACCAAGAGGGGGACAGTGGCACAGTCGGTAGTGTTGTCGCCTCTCAGCTAGAAGGTCCTGGGTTCGATTCCCGCTGTGGGCGCTGGGGGTGTTCTCTGCTCTGCGTCATCAGTGCCCATACCCGAGGCGGGGTTGGCAAAAGGGCCTTTCTGTGTGGAGTTTGTATGTTCTCCCCGTTTCCCCTAGGGTAGGTACCCTCACATGTTCTCCCCGTTTCCCCTAGGGTAGGTACCCTCGCATGTTCTTCCCGTGTCCCCTAGGGTAGGTACCCTCACATGTTCTCCCCGTGTCCCCTAGGGTATAGGTACCCTCACATGTTCTCCCCGTGTCCCCTAGGGTATAGGTACCCTCACATGTTCTCCCCGTGTCCCCTAGGGTAGATACCCTCACAAAAACATGCAGTAATCCTGGTCGGAATTTGTTAAGGAGATAACTGTTACAATTGCTCAATTCAACAGACCCATTCAGGATTCTAAAAACGCCTTCTCAATCCTGACCTAAGTTTTAAGTGTTTAGAGAGGCACTTGTCTTTATCTCCTTGGGTAAATCATTCCATTGCACCGTTTGCACTACATGGAATACAAGCTACTGTTATGCTAATTACTGTCTGTTATTTACTTAGTATTATTTCTAGTAGTAATATTCACTGTCTCTGTTGTTTATGTATTGTTATTTCTGTCTGTATGATTCCAGAAGTGTCCACCACAGAGCAGAGTCTCCAACTCCCAGCCTTCTGTCTGTGAAGAGTGACTGGTCTAAAGGAAAACCTCCTGACTTCAGTAACGAACCTGGACCTCCTGATTCACAGTATGTCAACCCTCCTATAAATATATACAACACTATAACACTGTAACACTATACAATATACACTATAACATATTTTATAGTGCCGGTAAGAAGGCGGGCAGCTGTGTTCTGCACTAGCTGTAAACGCCTGAGTGACGCCTGGTCGATGCCAATATACAAAGAGTTGCAATAATCTATTCTTGATGAAATCAAAGCATGGATAACCATCTCCAGCTGTTTTTAGGGGGATGTAGGATTTGACCGTGGCGATGATTGGAAGAAGAGAGTTTTAACGACGGAGCTGATTTGTTTATTAAGTTTAAAATCTTTATCAAAAATAAAACCAAGAGGGGGGACAGTGGCACAGTCGGTAGTGTTGTCGCCTCACAGCTAGAAGGTCCTGGGTTCGATTCCCGCTGTTGGCGCTGGGGGCGTGTTCTCTCCTCTGCGTCATCAGTGCCCATACTCGAGGCGGGGTTGGCGAAAGGGCCTTTCTGTGTGGAGTTTGTATGTTCTTATAGGGTAGGTACCCTCACATGTTCTCCCCGTGTCCCCTAGGGTAGGTACCCTCACATGTTCTCCCCGTGTCCCCTAGGGTAGGTACCTTCACATGTTCTCCCCGTGTCCCCTAGGGTAGGTATCCTCACGTGTTATCCCCGTGTCGCTTAGTATTATTTCTAGTAGTATTATTCACTGTCTCTGTCGTTTATGTATTGTTATTTCTGTCTGTATGATTCCAGAAGTGTCCACCACAGAGCAGAGTCTCCAACTCCCAGCCTTCTGTCTGTGAAGAGTGACCTGTCTAAAGGAAAATCTCCTGACTTCAGTAACGAACCTGGACCTCCTGATTCACAGTATGTCAACCCTCCTATAAATATATACAACACTATAACACTGCAACACTATACAATATACACTATTACACTATAACATATTTTATAAGAGAAGGCGGGCAGCTGTGTTCTGCACCAGCTGTAAACGCCTGGTCGATGCCAATATACAAAGAGTTGCAATAATCTATTCTTGATGAAATCAAAGCATGGATAACCATCTCCAGCTGTTTTTAGGGGAGGTAGGATTTGATCGTGGCGATGATTGGAAGAAGAGAGTTTTAACGACGGAGTTGATTTGTTTATTACGTTTAAAATCTTTATCAAAAATAAAACCAAGAGGGGGGACAGTGGCACAGTCGGTAGTGTTGTCGCCTCACAGCTAGAAGGTCCTGGGTTTGATTCCCGCTGTGGGCGCTGGGGGCGTGTTCTCTCCTCTGTGTCATCAGTGCCCATACCCGAGGCAGGGTTGGCGAAAGGGCCTTTCTGTGTGGAGTTTGTATGTTCTCCCCGTGTCCCCACTCCCCTAGGGTAGATACACTCACATGTTCTCCCCGTGTCCCCTAGGGTAGGTATCATGCAGTCATGTTGTGCGCACATGCCTAAAATTGCTGTTATTTGCGCCGCCCAGCTTGTCACACTCCAGGCTGAATGAACAGCGCTGCTCGGGCGCTGTTTTCTGCCCCCTCAATGTCCCAAAGTTCTCTGTTGTACTCCGTCTCCCCACACTGGCACGGTTAGCCAAGTCCAGTGGCTTTATAGTTAGGCTATAGGCTGCTCAGATCTGGACTGGACTTATTCATGTTTTGGAATAGAACCGGCGGACCTCTGTACTGTAGACACGCATATGCATGCATGCAGATGCGATGCGTTGTTTATTGATGATTAAGCCTACAACAATTTATTTATATTGTTAAATGTTGCTTTAACAACATTTTGTTTGTCTTTTAAAAAGGAGCATAAATAAATGTATACCATTCGTCTACCAACTTTAATTATGTAGCCTATACATGCATATTACATTTGGGGTAGCCTATTAAAAAAATATATTAATAAAATCAACAACCGTTAATTAACCGGATAATGCCATCGGCTACCCGGCTGGAAAATTAACCGTTAGATACATATGTATCTATATGTATATATTCTATTGTCTTCATCTATATGTATCTATATGTACAGTATATATTATATTGTCTTCATATTTATGTATGTATATATTCTATTGTCTTCATCTATATGTATATATTATATTGTCTTCATCTCCACAGAGAGACATTCAGAAACACACCTGGACAGAAGACATTCAGTCGAACCACACCTGGACACAGTAAGACTGGACACATTTTACACTAACATTTTATTTCAATGAATGAAATGTTTAAATAGCAGCAGACTCATCAGATTAAATATACTCGTTGTATTCCTGTCTCATTGTCCAAATACAAATACTGATGATAAACACATACATTTAGACTAAAAAAACGATCCAATGTTGTTTATTTTAGCCAATTTTCTCATTTTTTTTCCTTTTACAAATTCAGATTTTCTGTAGGATATATACATAGTAGTTTTAATGCTATGGATTGTTCAATGTAAAGTTGTAAATGAAGCATAATGTTTAACATGTATTAATTGTCTCCTCATATCAGATGTCCGTCTGCCGGGGTATTTAAAGGTCTATAGGGTCACTTTGGACGGTCTTGAACATGTGACATTCGTCACTGAACATCCCTCCCTCTCCAACATCTACACAGACCTCCACCTATCAGTGGGAGGGAGTGAAGGCCAAGGGGTTAATCAGCAACATGAGGTGTGGCAGCTTGAGACCGCCTCCAGCATGAAGACCCTCTATGACGTCCTAATCAAGTGCCGTTCCATCTTTAAGACCGTC
Organism: Protomyctophum bolini; assembly: GCF_963924005.1. Classification (NCBI taxonomy): domain Eukaryota; kingdom Metazoa; phylum Chordata; class Actinopteri; order Myctophiformes; family Myctophidae; genus Protomyctophum; species Protomyctophum bolini. The sequence continues at coordinate 1,081,528 of NC_137877.1, read as the reverse complement.
CTCCCTGGCAGAGACACACCCAGCAGCAGAGTTCTGACCAATGGCATCGCTGGCATCGGAAAGACATTCTCTGTGCGTAAGTTCGCTCTGGACTGGGCGAGAGGTTTGGAGAACCAAGATATAGATCTCCTGGTTCTCTTCGCATTCCGGGAGCTGAACTTGGTCCGAGATGAGCAGCACAGTCTTCTCTCACTGATCCATGGTTTCCATCCAACGTTAGAGAAGCTCACAGCAGAGCAGCTCGCTGCCTGGAAAGTTGGCTTCATCTTCGATGGTCTCGATGAAAGCAGGTTTGCACTGAAATTCCAGAACATCGACGTCTATTCTGACGCCTTCGACAACAATGACGTCGTCTCTGATGTCACGGTGACATCATCGGTGGGCCTGCTGCTGACGAACCTCTTCAAGGGGAATCTGCTCCCCTCGGCTCTCTTCTGGATAACCACCAGACCTGCAGCAGCCAATCAGATCCCTCCTGAATGCGTTGACATGGTGACAGAAATACGAGGGTTCACAGAGCCCCAGAAGGAGGAGTTCTTCAGGAAGATGTTCAGTGAGGATGAGGAGCTGGCCAGCACCATCATCTCACACGTGAAGACATCCAAGAGCATCCACATCATGTGTCACATCCCAGTCTTCTGTTGGATGACCGCTACCGTTGTGGAGGACCTGGTGAAGACAGGCAAGAGAGGACAGATGCCCAAGAACCTGACCGGGATGTACAGCCACTTCATATCGCTCATGATAAAAAGGATGATGACAAAGTATGATGAGACTCATGACGTGAAAAGAAAAGAGAAGAAAAATAAAAGAAACAAAAAAGAAAGAATCAGAGAAAAAAGAAAAAGGGAGACTGATGTTGATGTTGTTGATGACAGAGATGTTCTTCTGCAGCTGTGCCTGCTGGCGTTTGTACATCTGAAGAAAGGCAGCGTCACGTTCTACCAAGAAGACCTGGAAGAGTGTGGTCTCGATGTGAACCACGCCGCGCTGTACTCGGGAGTGTGCACAGAGATCTTCAAAGAAGAGACCGTTCAATCTCAGAGAAAGATCTACAGCTTTGTTCATCTGAGCATCCAGGAGTTCCTGGCTGCAGTCTACCTGATGCACTGTTTCACACAGAAGAACATGAAGGTACTGAAGACGTTCCTGGGAGATGATTTCAGTTCCTTGGAGGACTTCCTGCAGAGAGCCAGCGAAAAAGCCCTGAAGAGTAAGAACGGCCACCTGGACCTCTTTGTCCGCTTCCTTCATGGCCTCTCGCTGGAGTCCAACCAGAGTCTGTTAGGAGGCCTGCTGGGTCACACAGAGAACAGTCCAGAGAGCATCCAGAGAGTCATCAACAACCTGAAGGAGATGAAAATGGAAGATGAGAGTCTCTCTCCTGACAGATTCATCAACATCTTCCACTGTCTGATGGAGATGAACGACCACTCAGTACATCAGGAGATCCAACAGTACCTGAAGTCAGCGGACAGATCAAAGACAGAACTGTCTCAGAGCCAGTGTTCAGCTCTGGCCTTCATGCTGCTGACGTCAGAGGAGGTTCTGGAGGAGTTTGACCTGCACCAATATGACACATCATCAGTATATGGGAGATTCAGACTACTCCCAGCTGTGAGGAACAGCAGAAAGGCTCGGTTAGTAGTCATGTGGATAGAAAACCTGTTAGAATCAATCTACCATCACACCTAATTACTATATTAGGTGTGTGTGTGTGTGTGTGTGTGTGTGTGTGTGTGTGTGTGTGTGTGTGTGTGTGTGTGTGTGTGTGTGTGTGTGTGTGTGTGTGTGTGTGTGTGTGTGCGTGTGTGTGTGTGTGCGTGTGCGTGTGCGTGTGTGTGTGTGTGTGTGTGTATGTGTGTGTGTTGCCTAAATGGAACTGACTGACACGCACAGAGAAAAAGTAAAAATAATAAATAAGATAACATTCATAGATCAATCAATGCAAGTTACACACTATAGTATTAAACCATTTTGGGCGGGAACCCCTTTTGGTGTTTTAAACATTATGTAATGCTTTAGCTATTGAAAAATAGCAGATCTACAAGCTCATAGCGCGCCACCGAGTGGCGCGCTATGAGCTTGTAGATCTGCTATTTTAATCGAAGAACGACTGACATAGAAACACAGCTTTTTCAGAAAACTTTCAGGATATAGAAGACATTTTTAGAATCTGATCTCAGGTCAGAATGGGTTAATACGGATTATCTGTCTTTCACTTTGATGTTTTCTGGTTCCCTGTTCTTATATGACCTGTCAATATCTGACCAACTAGACTGTTCTTATATGACCTGTCAATATCTGACCAACTAGACTGTTCTTATATGACCTGTAAATATCTGACCAACTAGACTGTTCTTATATGACCTGTCAATATCTGACCAATTTACTAGACTGTTCTTATATGACCTGTCAATATCTGACCAACTAGACTGTTCTTATATGACCTGTCAATATCTGACCAACTAGACTGTTCTTATATGACCTGTCAATATCTGACCAACTAGACTGTTCTTATATGACCTGTAAATATCTGACCAACTAGACTGTTCTTATATGACCTGTCAATATCTGACCAACTAGGCTGTTCTTATCTGACCTGTCAATATCTGACCAACTAGACATTGGTACATTTACATTACACTTTATAGTTCATTTCATTGAACATGAATTTGATCTAATCTGTGTTGATGATCACTGATTTTACATCATCTACATTTACAGACTTGTTGGCTGTAACCTCAACAAGGCAGAATATGAGATTGTGGCTTCAGCTCTCAGCTCTAATCCTTCACATCTAAGAGAATTGGACATCAGTTATAATCGCATAACGGATCCATCCATGGACCTGCTCTCTGCTGCATTGAAGAGTCCAAACTGTCATCTGGAGATACTGAGGTCACATTATTATTTACATTAGTTCTGTTTTATTATTTATAGTTTGATTCTTAATAATTAGAGTGTTAATAAAGTTGACATCATGGTATCCCACTGATTAGAATAATAATATGGTCAGAGTTTGTGTTGTCTAGTTCACACTCTCACATCACAATGCTACGGTACAGTAACTACAATATGTGATCCATCATGGCTGCTAGGGGATTATCATTATGTGAACTAATGGGGTACAGTGATTACAGTATGTAGTCATGTTGGCACACACACACACACACACACACACACACACACACACACACACACACACACACACACACACACACACACCCTATGTTGGAAGATTAAGATTATGATGATTTACTTCACTCACATTATCCCTGCCTTCTCTTTCCATCTCTTGGGGTCTTTACTCCAAACCTCTGATATTCAGTCCAGATATTTCATGTGTAATTACAGACTTGCTGGCTGTATCTTCACACAGACAGGATTTGAAGTTCTGCTCTCAGCTCTCAGCTCTCATCTTCTCCATCTGAAAGAATTGGACCTCAGTTTCATCTGCCTGCAGGAATCACAACTGCTCCAGCTCTCTGCGTTACTGAAGAGTCCACAGTGTGGACTGCAGATCCTGGGGTAAGGAATGTGTGTTCTGAGTGTTCTGGATCTCTACTTGAACATCAACACAGCACTTTGTTAAATGTGTATTTCTCTGCAGGTTGTCAGGCTGTGGAGTCACAGAGGAAGGCTGTTCTTCTCTGGCTTCAGCTGTGACCTCCAACCCCTCCTCCCAGCTGAAACAGCTGGACTTGAACTTCAGCCACTTAGGAGACTCTGCTCTGAAGAAGCTGTCTGCTGCCCTGGAGACTGTCAAGTGAGTAGACTTGTGTAGAGCGGCCATCAAAGGTTCCAGGTTAAATTCCCGGCTCCTCCTGGCTGCTACATGTCAAAGTGTCCTTGAGCAAGACTCTCTGAACCCCTAACAGCTCCCGATGAGCATGCATGTTTTCCTCTGCCATCGGTGGGTGAATGTGAACTACATTGTAATGTAAAGCGCTTTATAAATGCAGTTTCCCATATTATCATATCATATTACCATAAGATCCATGGTTCATTCTATAGATTTAATATACAGTAGATAGTGTCTATGTTCCATGGTTCTATAACATAGATTTAATATACAGTAGTTAGTGTATGTTCTATAACATAGATTAATATACAGTAGATAGTGTCTATGTTCCATGGTTCTATAACATAGATTAATATACAGTAGATAGTGTCTATGTTCCATGGTTCTATAACCTAGATTAATATACAGTAGATAGTGTATGTTCTATAACATAGATTAATATACAGTAGATAGTGTCTATGTTCCATGGTTCTATAACATAGATTAATATACAGTAGATAGTGTCTATGTTCCATGGTTCTATAACCTAGATTAATATACAGTAGATAGTGTCTATGTTCCATGGTTCTAACTATAACATAGATTAATATACAGTAGATAGTGTCTATGTTCCATGGTTCTATAACATAGATTAATATACAGTAGATAGTGTCTATGTTCCATGGTTCTATAACATAGATTAATATACATTAGATAGTGTCTATGTTCCATGGTTCTATAACATAGATTAATATACAGTAGATAGTGTCTATGTTCCATGGTTCTATAACATAGATTAATATACAGTAGATAGTGTCTATGTTCCATGGTTCTATAACATAGATTCATATACAGTAGATAGTGTCTATGTTCCATGGTTCTAACTATAACATAGATTAATATACAGTAGATAGTGTCTATGTTCCATGGTTCTATAACATAGATTAATATACAGTAGATAGTGTCTATGTTCCATGGTTCTATAACATAGATTAATATACAGTAGATAGTGTCTATGTTCCATGGTTCTATAACATAGATTCATATACAGTAGATAGTGTCTATGTTCCATGGTTCTATAACATAGATTAATATACAGTAGATAGTGTCTATGTTCCATGGTTCTATAACATAGATTAATATACATTAGATAGTGTCTATGTTCCATGGTTCTATAACATAGATTAATATACAGTAGATAGTGTCTATGTTCCATGGTTCTATAACCTAGATTAATATACAGTAGATAGTGTCTATGTTCCATGGTTCTATAACATAGATTAATATACAGTAGATAGTGTCTATGGTCCATTGTTCTATAACATAGATTAATATACAGTAGATAGTGTCTATGTTCCATTGTTCTATAACCTAGATTAATATACAGTAGATAGTGTCTATGTTCTATAACATAGATTAATATACAGTAGATAGTGTCTATGTTCCATGGTTCTATAACCTAGATTAATATACAGTAGATAGTGTCTATGTTCCATGGTTCTATAACATAGATTAATATACAGTAGATAGTGTCTATGTTCCAGGTATATATATCCGAACATTGATATATTATTGTTTTAGGGTCTATTTTTTATGTCCAATGTATTTGTATTTGGTTCATAAAGTTAACATAACTATAACTAAATGCATTTTCAGGATTCCAATTAAAAAATAGCAAAACAATAATTCACGATTTCAGTTCAAATAATAGCAAAAATAGCTGATCCACAAACTCAAAACGCGTCACATTGCGGCGTGTTTTGAGCTTGTAGATTGGCTGTTTTTGCTACGACAGTAGTGTGCAATGTAATGTGTAATATGTGTCCCTCTGGGGTGAGGGTGGAAATATAGCAGAACTCTGACTAGGGAGATAGGTGGGTTATTGTTCTGAGTTTATTGTGGGCCAGCAATGTTTCACAGGCAATCGTTGATGATTTGAAGCATTTTGTTCAAAGCGAGACACTCCTCAATCTAATCCAAATCTGAGACCACAGAGATATGGTACCAATGTGTGTGATGTTTGGACAGTCTTAATCACATGACCACAGAGATATGGTACCAATGTGTGTGATGTTTGGACAGTCTTAATCACATGACCACAGAGATATGGTACCAATGTGTGTGATGTTTGGACAGTCTTAATCACATGACCACAGATATATGGTACCAATGTGTGTGATGTTTGGACAGTCTTAATCACATGACCACAGAGATATGGTACCAATGTGTGTGATGTTTGGACAGTCTTAATCACATGACCACAGATATATGGTACCAATGTGTGTGATGTTTGGACAGTCTTAATCACATGACCACAGAGATATGGTACCAATGTGTGTGATGTTTGGACAGTCTTAATCACATGACCATAGAGATATGGTACCAATGTGTGTGATGTTTGGACAGAGTCTGTGGGAGAATGATGACAAAATGTGTTTAGTAAATATTTGGTGGGACTAAAACAGGCCGATGTGAGACATTAAGCAGCAGGTTTTGACTTGATTCATTGTTGTTCTACTTCCTACAGTGTGAATCATGGAGGAGAACACTGGACTAAACCTCAACGCTGTGAGTCTGTCTGTCTGTCTGTCTGTCTGTCTGTCTGTCTGTCTGTCTGTCTGTCTGTCTGTCTGTCTGTCTGTCTGTCTGTCTGTCTGTCCTTCTGGAATCTATCCTCGGACCCTCCTTTTCCCTCTACACCAAATCTGCTGAAAATATTTTGTGGAACTAGGGGCGTTCCAGGGGGTCTGTGGGGGGTTCCAGGGGGTCCGTGGGGGTTTCCAGGGGGTCCGTGTGGGGTTCCAGGGGGTCTGTGGGGGGTTCCAGGGGGTCTGTGGACGGTTCCAGGGGGTCTGTGGACGGTTCCAGGGGGTCTGTGGACGGTTCCAGGGGGTCTGTGGACGGTTCCAGGGGGTCTGTGGAGGGTTCCAGGGGGTCCGTGTAGGGTTCCAGGGGGTCCGTGGGGGGTTCCAGGGGTCTGTGGGGGGTTCCAGGGGGTCCGTGGAGGGTTCCAGGGGGTCTGTGGGGCGTTCCAGGGGTCTGTGGGGGGTTCCAGGGGGTCCGTGGGGGGTTCCAGGGGGTCCGTGGGGGTTTCCAGGGGGTCCGTGTGGGGTTCCAGGGGGTCTGTGGGGGGTTCCAGGGGGTCTGTGGGGGGTTCCAGGGGTCTGTGGAGGGTTCCAGGGGGTCTGTGGGGGGTTCCAGGGGGTCTGTGGGGGGTTCCAGGGGGTCTGTGGACGGTTCCAGGGGGTCCGTGGAGGGTTCCAGGGGGTCCGTGGAGGGTTCCAGGGGGTCCGTGGGGGGTTCCAGGGGGTCCGTGGGGGGTTCCAGGGGGTCCGTGGGGGGTTCCAGGGGGTCTGTGGGGGGTTCCAGGGGGTCCGTGGGGGGTTCCAGGGGGTCTGTGGGGGGTTCCAGGGGGTCCGTGGGGGGTTCCAGGGGGTCTGAGGGGGGTTCCAGGGGGTCCGTGGGGGGTTCCAGGGGGTCCGTGGGGGGTTCCAGGGGGTCTGTGGGGGGTTCCAGGGGGTCCGTGGGGGGTTCCAGGGGGTCTGAGGGGGGTTCCAGGGGGTCTGTGGGGGGTTCCAGGGGGTCCGTGGAGGGTTCCAGGGGGTCCGTGGGGGGTTCCAGGGGGTCCGTGGGTCGTGGGTCGTTCTGCTATTTTTCAATGGCTAAAGCATAACATAATGCTAACACCAAAAGAGGTTCCCGCCCAAAAATGGGTTAAACACTTTATCCATATTTTATACGTTGGCTATTTAAAAATAGCAGATCTACAAGCTCACAGCGCATCACTGCGTGCCGCGCTGTGAGCTTGTACATCTTATACTGTGTGTGTGTGTGTGTGTGTGTGTGTGTGTGTGTGTGTGTGTGTGTGTGTGTGTGTGTGTGTGTGTGTGTGTGTGTGTGGTCGTGCTCCGTGCACGTATCATTCAGTGAAGGATGTATTTAATGTGTACTGTGTTGTTTTCTCATCAGATTTCCAGCGTCTCACTCTGGACACAAACACAGCACACTGTAGCCTCTCTCTGTCTGAGAACAACAGGAAGGTGACCCGTCAGGATGGTCAGAGTCATTCATATCCTGACCATCCTGACAGGTTTGATAGACAGGCTCAGGTCCTGAGTTCAGAGAGTCTAGATGAACGCTGCTACAGTGAGGTACAGTTCAGTGGACTGGTTGGGATAGGAGTGACTGACGGAGACATCGGTAGGAAAGGAGCCGGTCTGGACTGTCTGCTTGGATGGAATGAACATTCCTGGATGCTCTGTGCTGATGGTCAGCGTGGTGTAATACAGCGTTACTCTGTCACACACAATAGTAAGACGACTATCCTTCCTATCCGTGCCTATGGCTCCAACAGAGTAGCCGTATATCTGGACCGTCCCGCTGGGACTCTGTCCTTCTACAGAGTGTTAGAGGACACTCTGACTCACCTGTACACCGTCCAGACCACGTTCACTCAACCGCTCTACGCTGGGTTTGGGTTGAACCCTGACTCCTCTGTGTCTCTGTGTGAGGACAGACAGGCTGTGAGGACAGACAGACAGGCTGTGAGGACAGACAGACGGGCTGTGAGGACAGACAGACAGGCTGTGAGGACAGACAGACAGACAGGCTGTGAGGACAGACAGGCTGTGAGGACAGACAGACAGGCTGTGAGGACAGACAGACAGGCTGTGAGGACAGACAGGCTGTGAGGACAGACAGACAGGCTGTGAGGACAGACAGACAGGCTGTGAGGACAGACAGACAGGCTGTGAGGACAGACAGACAGTGTGTTGTATCATAATGTAATAATCAGGAACACACACACACATAGTGTGTGTGCATTGGGTCCAGATGGTTCAAATGGAACCAAATGGACCGCGACGGGGCACGGCACCTCCGATAAACATCCACCCAATCCACTACTGCTACAAGCATTACTATCCACTATCCACTATCCACTACAAGCATTACTGCTTGTTTTTAATGTTGTTGCCATGCTTTTCTTTTATCCTCCATTTCTCTGTAAAGCACTTTGAGCTGCATTTCATGTCATGAAAGGTGCTATACAAATAAAGTTTTATTATTATTATTATTATTATTATTACTTCTCTCCACCTGAGTCGTTCCCTGAGAGACAAAGACTTTGAGAAGCTGTCCAGTGTGTCGCAGCGTGAGCTTGTAGAGCGGCTATTTTGTGTAAAAACTGTCATTACGACCGCATCAAGGCCCGCCAAATGTTTTATTCCAAAGACTGACTAAAACTAAAATAGAAATGTGCCCAAAACAACACTGTTGTCACAATGCTGTTATCTTATATAACTATATATTTGTTGTTATATTTGAGATGTGTTGATTAAAAACATATTTACATTTCATGCTGTTGAACGCCTTCTTTGACCCTCCTATGACCCTTCTTTGAGGAGCGCTAGTCCCTCCTATGAGCAGCTTTTCAGGGTGAGTGTGACCCTCCTATCAGCAGCTTTTCAGGGTGAGTGTGACCCTCCTATCAGCAGCTTTTCAGGGTGAGTGTGACCCTCCTCTGAACAGCTGTTCAGGGTGAGTGTGACCCTCCTATCAGCAGCTTTTCAGGGTGAGTGTGACCCTCCTATGAACAGCTGTTCAGGGTGAGTGTGACCCTCCTATGAACAGCTGTTCAGGGTGAGTGTGACCCTCCTATGAACAGCTGTTCAGGGTGAGTGTGACCCACCTATGAACAGCTGTTCAGGGTGAGGGTGACCCTCCTATGAACAGCTGTTCAGGGTGAGTTTGACCCTCCTATGAACAGCTGTTCAGTGTGAGTGTGACCCTCCTATGAACAGCTGTTCAGGGTGAGTGTGACCCTCCTATGAACAGCTGTTCAGGGTGAGTGTGACCCTCCTATGAACAGCTGTTCAGGGTGAGTGTGACCCTCCTATCAGCAGCTGTTCAGGGTGAGTGTGACCCTCCTATGAACAGCTGTTCAGGGTGAGTGTGACCCTCCTATGAACAGCTGTTCAGGGTGAGTGTGACCCTCCTATGAACAGCTGTTCAGGGTGAGTGTGACCCTCCTATGAACAGCTGTTCAGGGTGAGTGTGACCCTCCTATGAACAGCTGTTCAGGGTGAGTGTGACCCTCCTATGAACAGCTGTTCAGGGTGAGTGTGACCCTCCTATCAGCAGCTGTTCAGGGTGAGTGTGACCCTCCTATGAACAGCTGTTCAGGGTGAGTGTGACCCTCCTATGAACAGCTGTTCAGGGTGATTGTGACCCTCCTATGAACAGCTGTTCAGGGTGAGTGTGACCAGAACGCAAACATTGAAGCTAAAAGTGAGGGCAGAAAGATTGAAGACGGAAACGGTGAGGACACAACATTGCGATTGGCCGGAATGACATTCCGGATGATTTGATTGGTTGAACACGGAAAGTGATGTATGATGAATGATAAGAGCGCCCCTCACTTCACACGGGTGTGATTTTCCTCTTTCCTAACCCATTTTGGCCTGACGTCGAAATTTGACAGTTTTCTATAAAACCTTATGTTTCTGTGTGCTCAATATTTCATGTCAAGGACCCCAAAGTTATATGTTAATATAATAAGTTAATAATAATAATAATAATAAATAATATATTAAAATAATAATAATAATATAAATAAGTTATAATTCCCATAATTATTTGGTGCACTGCTCCTCCTTGTGGATAGGGGGGAGAGCTGTCTTACTGAGACAACATGTAGTCCAGGAAGGTAGTGAGACCAGTGTCCATGACCTCAGAGACAACAGGCTCACTGCTACAATCTAAAATATCTAAAACCACATATTACACACATAAAGACCCCCAGGAAAGTGATCTAAAGCTTCTAAACGTCATTAACATATATTTTTATTGCAAAAAAGGGTGAAGTGTCCCTTTAAGTAGTTTTGAAAACAGCAGATCTACAAGCTCACAACGCGTCGCACTGCGACGCGTTGTGAGCTTGTAGACCTGCGGTTTTTCAACTAGCCTATGATGTAGTCAGGTTTCCATTGGGCCAAGTTTTTTTTTCCCCGGACCCGGTTGCTTGTTTCTCTCACACAATGTGGCAACCCTGGTCTCTATGGCTGCAGAGGACGCCACATAAGGTATTTTATTTAATCTGATCAACTGTGACGTTATTAACGAATACAGTAGACTTGAACAAGACGGAGAATGACGTGTATAACAATTTGACCAATAACTGCATGGGGGAACTGTTTTTGTATGCCGTAGAAGAACAGATGACGTAGTACTATAGGGACAAACAAAACGTTGTGTTTTTATTCAGCAGTTAGCAACATGTAGCATATTAGCTCATCTTAGCCCTGCTAGTGTTTTAGTGCAGTTGTACTTGGCTGTCTGGACCTGGGGGTCCACAGGGGGTCCTCAGAGTAACTACAGCTAAGGGGTCCGCCAGGTCTCTAAATCAGTGGTC
>NC_137877.1:1050333-1065333 GCF_963924005.1 Protomyctophum bolini | reverse complement strand
ACAGACAGACAGACATGATCTGCTAGGTCTCATAGTAAGTGCTCACTGCGTTCGCAATCACTGCGTTCGCAATAAATGTTGAACAGGGTTGGACTTGCCCTGCATTACTCCTCTACTTTGGGGGAAGAAATCTGTTCTTTTGTTGACAATTTTTACTGCACATTTATTATTATCTCTCTCTCTCTCTCTCTCTCCCTCTCCCTCTCCCTCTCCCTCTCCCTCTCCCTCTCCCTCTCCCTCTCCCTCTCCCTCTCCCTCTCCCTCTCCCTCTCTCTCTCTCTCTCTCCATGTTAACCAGATGTCTCTCTCTCTCTCTCTCTCTCTCCATGTTAACCAGATGTCTCTCTCTCTCTCTCTCCCCCAGTATGACGGTGTCATCGGTGTGTCTATATAAGGGCGTGGTCATCGCGGGCTACGGCAGCGGCCAGATCCGTCTCTACGAGGCGCTGACAGGCGTCCTGCACGCCGAGGTCAACGCCCACGCCCGCTGGGTCTACTCGCTGGACGTGGCGCCCTCCTCTGGCCTGGTGAGCACAGGACAGGACAGGACGACAGGAATGTTTAACCCATTCTGACCTGAGATCAGATTCATACGAGGTTTCCACTGGACACACACTGGTCTGATGATTAACCCATTCTGACCTGAGATCAGATTCTAAAAATGTCAGTCGCTCTTCGATTTAAAAAAAATAGCAGACCTACAAGCTCGTAGCGCGCCACTCGGTGGCGCGCTATGAGCTTGTAGGTCTGCTATTTTTCAATAGCTAAAGCATAACATGATGCTATAACACCAAAAGGGGTTCCCGTTCAGAATGGGATAAAAACACAGCACTGTAAAAAATAGACTGGTTTGATGATCCAGTGTTGTTTTCGTCGACTAAAACTGAGACGAAAAATGTTCGTCGACTATACCTATTTTCACTGACAAAAATAAATGGAAACTAAATGAAAACTAAGCTACGATGACTAAAACTATAAGACTAAATATACTGTACATTTCGTCGACAAATAAAAACTAGACTAAAATGTTAGGAAGGGACTAGTGGACAAGAGATCCAGTAGAAGTCATTTTACACTTGGTTGCATGCTGAAAATAGCTGATCTACAAGCTCACAACGTGTCGCAACGCATCGCATTGTGAGCTTGTAGATCGGCTATTTTCAGCAAGTGTAAAAACACTCATTACGACAGCATCAAGACCCGCCAAAATTACATTTTAGTCGACTGAATCAACTGTAGATTTAGTCGAATAAAATCTTATGACATTTAGTCGACTAAAACTATAGACTAACACTAAGACGTTCCAGGTGACTAAAATGTGACTAAAACTAAATTAAATTTCAGTCCAAAGACTATGACTAAAACTAAAATAGAAATTTGCTGCCAAAAACAACACTGGTTTGATCACAATGACACGCATGTCAATTCACGGCAAGATATTCCAAATACCCCAGATATTGTGTCCATCAATGAAATTAGAAAATAAACTGTCACTATATTTGAAATAGGCTGCCCATTTGATTTGTATATGGACACTTATCAGCTTCTGGTGGAACGTATTATGGCCTTGTGATATAACTGGGCAGTCTGTCTGTCTGGAGAAGGCGTTGTTTCATTTATCCCTAGATGGCTTAAAAAACCCAAAACAAACATCCTGTCTAGTAGTGTCAAGTAATAGTATGTCAACAATGTGCTATATATATATATATTTTTTTTAATATTCTCTTCTTTTCCCTCTCTGTGTTAAGCATGTGCAGCAGCTATATCTGGTTGGACCATATAATGTATAACCTATATGTGTGTGTGTGTGTGTGTGTGTGTGTGTGTGTGTGTGTGTGTGTGTGTGCGCGTGCGTGCGTGCAGCTTCTGTCTGCAGCTGAAGACTCGTTCGTCCGGGTGTGGCACCTCTCTCTCTCGCCAGAGACCAACAGTGTGGAGGTAACCATGTGACCACCACTAACCCAATCAAAGACTACGTTTATATATATTGTCACAAAGCTGAATTAAATAATCCAGGATTTAAGCCAAATCCAGGTTTGACAAAACCTGGTTTATTCTGTTCCACTGAAGCAGTTGTTATTTATTTATTGTGTGTCCACTGTACCAATACATCAGAGACACATACTGTCTGTCCACTGTACCAAGACATCAGAGACACATACTTCCCACAGATTACAACCACACACAGAGATTTTGAAAACATGACCAATGACAAAAAACTCCCATATCTGCTGGGGCGAAGTACAACAATGTGCAAAACACAGCAGCAAGATGTGTGAGTTGCTGTGATAGGAGAAGGATATCAAATGGAACACAACCACCCTAAAGAGTAAAGACTAATCATTGTGTATATTCCTGCACTATACCTGCATCGAGTGATCTTGGTACATAGAATTTGATCTATTGAAGATTCTGACCTTCAAAGTACATCATTTTTGTTTTGATTGTATTGTTGTATTGTTCTTTCTGCTTTGGCAATGTAAACTTATGTTTTCTCATGCCAATAAAGCCCTTTGAATTGAATTGAATTGTGTGTGTTGTCTCCCCCTACAGGTCAGTCACATGTACAACGAGTGCGTCACAGACACTCAGATCTGCGGCGCTAAGTTCTGTGACTCCGACGGCTCTGCGTTCGCCGTGACGGGATACGACCTGAGCGAGATCCTACGCTACGCACAGTAGCACGCACACACACACACGCACACACGCACGCACACACACACGCACGCACGCACGCACACACACACACACACACACACACACAGACGTATAAAGGGTGTTCAATAGCACAGATTTATTAAAGATTGGAAAAGGTTGCACCCGACTGTAATGATATAATAATACTGTACTTCACTGACAGGAGTCCCCCAGGGGCCTATACTAGGTGGACTACTTTTGTCCCCCTACAGTTGAATGTCTTCGCCGAAAATATACAATTACGTACAAGTTATGAGCCTGTAGATTGCAGAATATTCGTGTAACACCCGGGATTTGAACCAGGCTAGCAAGCGGGAAATGTAACTCGACATTTGCTGTCAAAATCAACTGGGTTACAAGTTCTGTTTACATTGTTTACTGTTTACAGTAAAACTGTTTACAGTTTACAGTAAAACTGTTTACATTGTTTACTGTTTACAGTAAAAATGTTGCAGCAGGAATGATCACCATTTCAACGGATTGATATATTCAGACGAGCAGATTTCCTTCCAACAGTTACAGTGGCAGCATAATTAATTATAATACTTGTTACTTCCAGTGGAATGTTTAATGCATCTTTTTAAAGCATTGTAGTCCTAGGAATTCATGCTTGTATACTGTAACTGTACCATACATACATATGTATAATACTTGTTACATCTAGTTTGGGAAAAGCAAAGAAACAACATTCCATTATTGTTCAGAACGCAACATGTAGGCCTATTGTGACCCTTTGTAATGTAGGCCTACTACACAGTTGTCTTGTGTTTGTAATGTACTATAAATATACATGTCTTTGTAATGTATAGACAGTAAACTATAACATGTCTTGTTAATAATAAACATATTTATTGTAGACAAGGGGTCTCTTCTCTGATCTTTCCAGCCTGCCTTCACCAGATCGGCCAGCAGGGGGGGCTGCAGGACCGTCGTACAGTAAAGCTCAGACGCGCTATACTTCTATTCTGTTGAATGAAACTTTAAATGAAAAAAAAGATATAGGCCTATCTTTAATCTTCCTCATTGATTTTTTTTTTTAAAAACGTATTAAAAAGTATTAAAAGTCCTTGATGTGTTTGAATAGGAAGGTCTGATACAGTTCATATAAAATATCTAAATACTGCATTGAGCAACTTTAAACTTTTAACTTAACCTGCTCAGGGCGTTCACAAAAGCCTGTGATGAAATCCCTGACCCAGTCTATAGGCTATTTCGTAGTTTTATGCCTGGTATTACATTCTTAGGCCTACAGTCTTTTTTTATGTCCTTTTTGATTGATTGATTTAAATATTTATTAACAGTTTGCAGAATTACAGTACATTTCAAGCACAAACTCAATACAAAGACTTAACTGTGAGTGGACGACCCAATTAAGCATTACACTTGTTTACAACAGGGTCCACACAGAAAAAAGGGAAAAGAAACATATACAGTGAGGGGAAAGGGGGGGGGGCGGTGGGGGGGATTAAGATTTTACGGGGGCCAGTTTCGAATCACAGCCGTCCGTAGGTGCCCTTTGAGAGCGGTTTTGAAGGAGTCAAGGGATTCACATGTCTTAATGACTGTTGGTAGGGCGTTCCACATTTTGGTGGCATAGGAGCGAAAATAATTTAGTCCCTTGTTTGTGCCGAATCTGGGTTGTACATGGTTTGTTGCACTCCCTCTGGTGTTGTGGGTGTGGACTTCGTTTACATTAAGGAAGTATTTAGACAGGTACATGGGTATCTTGGTGGTGTAGCGAATCTTGTGGACCAGATCCATTGCAAGATGCTGTACTCTGTCGTCGACCCTAAGCCATCCCAGCCTGTCAAAGTGGGCAGGGGTGAGGTGGGTTCGGGGGGTGAGGCCAAGTAGGAGCCTGACCAGTTTGTATTTGAATTTATAAGTTCTTAAAGTTATCAAAATGCATTTGAACATGAATAGAAATGCTACTTTTCAGGATTCCAATTTAAAAAAAAAAATAGCAATAAATAGGCGATCTACAAGCTTTGGCTATTTTTTGATACTTATAGCTGTGTTGATATCAAACGGCAATATAGCTTCCTGCTCAACACATTTATAATTTTGGCCTATATTGTTAATGAGACAGTTGGATTTTCATTTGTGTTTGATAGGCTGCCTATTTTGTATTCTTACATTTATTGTGACTTTATGGTGTTCAAAAATAGAAAGAAAGAAAAGAATATATATAGTGAAATATATATGGCCCATTTGAAGAAAGAAATGTTATTCATGTATTGCTTTTGACGTTTTATTGCTTTTTCTTTATTGTGATGTAAAGCAATTTGCGCTGCATGAAAGGTCATGAATGGTGCTATATTATTATTATTATTAGCCTATTATTATTGTTATTATTCGCTTCTTTTGACTTGTTTTCTTTAGACCTGGCAACACTGCTCCCCATGACGTCATTAATGAGCGACAACAATGTAACGTCATCGTTGAACGACAACAAGGTGACGTCGTCAGTGAGCGACACCGTGTTGTGAAAAGGTAACGGCGTTTTTCCAGCTTCTCTTTATTTAATCTCTCTATTATCGTCACGTTCTGTGTACCAAACGTTTATACTTGTGCTGTTTTTAAAGCCTAATTATCGTCACGTTCTGTGTACCAAACGTTTAAACTAGTTCTGTTTTTAAAGCCTAATTATCGTCATGTTCTGTGTACCAAACGTTTATACTTGTGCTGTTTTTAAAGCCTAATTATCGTCACGTTCTGTGTACCAAACGTTTAAACTAGTTCTGTTTTTAAAGCCTAATTATCGTCATGTTCTTTAATTGTACCAAACGTTTAAACTAGTGCTGTTTATTTTGTATTGACCAGGCTGTACTTTGGTTGGATTGATTGATTGAAGTATTAACAGTTTGCAGAATTACAGTACATTTCAAGCACAACTCAATACAAACCTTGTTCAATTCATCATAGTTTAACTGTAAATCTGTTAATTTTAAAAGATATGCCAGGGATGTTTACAGCTGTATAGCAGTGATTCTCAACCCGTTTAATTTCAAGGGACCCCCAGTTTGACATGCATTAGTCTACGGACCCCCATTTAATGGCATTTCTATCTCTGGGACCCCCAATACTATTTTTATTTGTTGTTACCTCTGTAAAGCCCCTCAGAAAAGCGATATATAAGTTTGACATATTATTATTGCGAATCAGTGAGCACTTACTATGAGACCTAGCAGATCATGTCTGTGTGTGTGTCTGTCTGTCTGTCTGTCCCGCTTTTGTGCCCATATATGGAGCTGAGTGATTACGTCACCATGACTCAGCCATAACCATATAAGGAGTCCCCAAAGCAGCTATAGCCTACATCCAAAACCCAAATATGTACGAGCTGCGTTCCCTTCCCGCGTTTGCACGTCTTACTGGTTATTATTACTATTGTAAAATAAATACGTAACGTTTCCATTTGTACACTCAGTGTTACAGACCCCATAAGGTAGGCATACCATATTCTGAATTACCAAAAGGAGGA
This sequence comes from Protomyctophum bolini, assembly GCF_963924005.1. Classification (NCBI taxonomy): domain Eukaryota; kingdom Metazoa; phylum Chordata; class Actinopteri; order Myctophiformes; family Myctophidae; genus Protomyctophum; species Protomyctophum bolini. The sequence goes on along the minus strand of NC_137877.1, from coordinate 1,059,152 downwards.
CACATGCGCGTGTGGATGTGCATGTGTTGTGCGCGTTTGAATTAAATTAATTTGTCAAAAGAGTTTGGCTACTAAATTTGATGAAATATGCTCTATATTAGTTATGTAATTATTTAAAGCAGTGGCTCTCAAAGGTGTGATCCAGGGACCCTCGTGGTTCCTTGAGGGGGTTCCAAATGGACCCATGATAGGTCTGTAACGGACAGCCCCCCAAAAGAGGACTTGTCCGGGCAAAAGAGGACGTATGGTAAACCTACCATAAGGGTCCATTTGGTTACTAACTATATCATTTAGCTGGGGGGGCCCCTGGAACTCCCTCAAGGACCCCTGCCGGTCCCCGGACCCCACTTTGGGAACCACTGCTCTAGTGTATTCTATACGTTCATCTGGTACAGCAAGGATGCTAATTTCCTTCCCTAGTCCCTAAACAAAATGAATCACACCTGTGTGAAGTGAGGGGCGCTCTTAATTTAGGCTATGAAATGTTGTTGTTTACAGAACAACTAAGATGTCTGACGTGGTGAATGTGTTGTTTAACAGATAGCAAAACATATTTCAGGATTTCAATTCAATATAGCAAAAATAGCCGATCTACAAGCTCAAATCATGTCGCACTGCAACGCGTTGTAGATCGGCTATTTTTTGCTACGACAGTAATATGCAGTGTGAGTGTGGAACTATAGTGGCCCTCTGGAGTGAGTGTGGAACTATAGTGGCCCTCTGGAGTGAGTGTGGAACTATAGTGGCCCTCTGGAGTGAGTGTGGAACTATAGTGGCCCTAGTCTGGAGTGAGTGTGGAACTATGGCTCTCTGGAGTGAGTGAGGAACTATAGTGGCCCTCTGGAGTGAGTGTGGAACTATAGTGGCCCTCGCCATCGTCAAAGTTGCCCACCCCTGTTTTAGGCTATGCAATGTTGTTGACTATAGATAGAACATCGTTTACAAAATGTCTGATGAATGTGTAACGTAAAGATGTCTGACGTGTTGAATGTGTTGTTCACAGAACGTAAAGATGTCTGACGTGGTGAACATAAAGGCTTCACTCACACCTTTCGATCTAGCATACAACATTGATGCATGCTAGATGTGAGTAAAGGGTATGTTTACATCGTGCCCCAATGCATTTCCAATGGCAGTCACATGGTTTGACACAACATTTTTGTTGCACGGCTTTCGGCTGTGTTTCGACTGCCCCCCCCCCCCCCACCCCCTCATACAACACAAATGTTGTGTCGAACCATGTGACTCCCATTGGAAATGAATTGCGAGCTTGCATCGGTCAATAAGTCTCATGCATCAGCTATACATCAATCTGTTGTGCACGTGTGAGTCAGGACAAACGTGTTGTTGTTTAGAGAACGTAAAGATGTCTGACGTGGTGAATGTGTTGTTGTTTGCAGAACGTAAAGATGTCCGACGTGGTGAACGTGGGGGTGAACCTGGACGCCTTCTCGGCGGCCATCAGCTCCATCCAGGCTCTGAGGTGTTCCGTCAGCCGGGTGTTCCACTCGCTGAAGGACGGCATGAGGAACCAGGAGACGCTGGAGGGACGAGAGAAGCTCTTCATCACGGAGTTCCAGGAGCACCTGCAGGCTGTCAACAGAGACCTGAAGTAAGCTATAGATACTGTAGACAACCTGCAGGCTGTCAACAGAGACCTGGAGTAAGCTATCGATACTATAGACAACCTCTAGGTTGTCAACAGAGACCTGGAGTAAGTTATAGATACTATAGACAACCTGCAGGATGTCAACAGAGACCTGGAGTAAGCTATAGATACTGTAGACAACCTGCAGGATGTCAACAGAGACCTGGAGTAAGCTATAGATACTGTAGACAACCTGCAGGCTGTCAACAGAGACCTGAAGTAAGCTATAGATACTGTAGACAACCTGCAGGCTGTCAACAGAGACCTGAAGTAAGCTATAGATACTGTAGACAACCTGCAGGCTGTCAACAGAGACCTGGAGTAAGCTATCGATACTATAGACAACCTGCAGGATGTCAACAGAGACCTGAAGTAAGCTATAGATACTGTAGACAACCTGCAGGCTGTCAACAGAGACCTGGAGTAAGCTATAGAGACAACCTGGGGCCTATTTCACGAATCTTGGATTAACTAATCCAGGATATAGGCCAAAGCGAGGCTTTTTAAATCCTGATCTTTACAGCCTGGTTTATTCCGTTCCACTAAAGCCAAGCGAGGCTCAGAATTGGCGGATTTGGCGAGCCGGGCTCAGCAAGCCTCGCTTACAAGCGCGTGCACGCATTCCTTGAAAAGCCATGATGCCGATCATAGATTTCTTGAGCGAGACCAATCATGAGCGAGGCGAGCAAATCTGCAGGGAGAGCTGCGGCTTTCACCGTTGAGGAGCAAGAAAATCTTATGATAATGATATACTACGAGGAAGCCAAGGAAATAATAAAAAATAAGGGAAATACAAGCGACATTAACAAGGCGAGGGAGCGAGCGTGGCACAATATTGCCGACAGATTGAACGCGTAAATTGTAAAGCATATTATATATATAGGCCTATAGTCGAAGTCCATAAATATATAATTCAGTGAACCTATAGCCCCGAGTTGTGGAGGGTGAGCTATAGTTCCAAACGAGCTTAAACTTTAAGGGCACTTTCTCGAAATAGCGCACTGAGCTCATTTGTGCAATGCAAACGCCAAACTAATAGGCGAGTGCGCTCCAGATTCGGTACGGTATGGAATTATATCCTACTAATCTACATGTATTGTGCGCCATGAAATGTTACATTACATTAAGTCTGTCTGTCTAACTGTCTGCATGCACTGTAGTGTCACGATTGCATGGCATGGCAATACCGATTTTTCAGAATGTATTATTCCATCATAATTTGAGCCTATATAAATGTCTCGAATTTGAAAGCACTATATTTCTAAAACTATGAAACATTTCAAAGATTCCTTTTACACATGTCCACCGTAGGATGAACCTAAATAGGTTTGAATGGGGTGTCTAGGTGTAAGTATGTATAGGACTATGGGTGAAACGTTATAATGGTAATATGTTGTAAAACAATGAGTAATGGTAATATTTAGTGGTTTTCACTTTTACAAAAAAATAAAAAAATAATAATTCTTCTTAACCGTGCACTTGCACGACAGCAAACCTAACATTCACCAAAAGCAGCTGATCTACAAGCTCACAAGCTGTCATGATGTTGTGCAGCCTATATATTTTGGTTATTTGATTTTATATAGTGCTTAAATTAGTCCTTTAATGCAGACCGATACAAATAAGGCAACATAAACCCATAATAATTGAATAAATCTGGAAAACATCATTGGTTTGTGATCAGTTTGACTGCTTAATGAACAGTAAAGACATCAGGATTAGGTTAAACCTGGCTGTTAGCCTGGTCCGGAGCAGGCTAAGTCCAAAGCATAAATTCCCATGGTAACTTATGTAGCATCCCTTTCATGAAACCGAATCAAGCCTCAACATATCCAGGTTAACTGGTTAAGTTAATCTGGCAAGATCAACCAGCTTTCATGAAACCGGTTAAGCACTGATCCAGGATATATTAAGCCAGGATATGTGTTAAAGCCCGGCTTAATCTCTAATCCAAGTTTCGTGAAATAGGCCCCTGCAGGTACGGAAAGATGTATTAGTTGTCCTGGTACAATAATAAATAATATGTAAGTGATTTTCTTTGGTTAAAATAAGTGCATTAGTTTAGTTCCCCGTCTACCTACCTGTCTAAATTCTAACAGAAACATTGTGATTGTGTGTGTGTGTGTGTGTGCGTGTGCGTGCACTCTCTGTGTGCGCTCTCTCTGTGTGTGTGTGTTTTCTCTGTGTGTGTGTGTGTGTGTGTGTGCGTGCGTGCGTGTGCACGCTCTGTGTTTGTGTGTGTGTGTGTGTTCTCTGTGTGTGTGTGTGTGCACGCTCTGTGTTTGTGTGTGTGTGTGTGCGCTCTCTCTCTGTGTGTGTGTGTGTGCGCTCTCTCTGTGTGTGTGTGTGTGTGTGTGTGTGTGTGTGTGTGTGTGTGTGTGCGCTCTCTCTCTGTGTTTGTGTGTGTGTGTGTGTGTGTGTGTGTGTGTGTGCGCTCTCTCTGTGTGTGTGTGTGTGTGTGTGTGTGTGTGTGTGTGTGTGTGTGTGCGTGCGCTCCCTGCAGTGAGCTGGACCGTCTCAGTGGTCTGGTCGGTCGGCCATCAGAGTCTCATCCTCTCCATAACTCTGGTCTGCTCAGCCTAGACCCGGTCCAGGACAAGACCCCTCTGTACAGCCAGCTGCTGCAGGCCTACAAGTGGTCGAACAAGGTACTGCAGCCCTACACACACCCCTCTAGTGGTACAACAAGGTACTGCACCCCTACACACACCGGAGTGTGTCTCATGACCACGCCAGGCCCAGGAAATGAATCACAATGCATTTTTTCCCATAGACATTTCAAAACGTATTTATTTAAAGACCTTTTAAGCGTCGTACGAAGCCAACTCTTGTCGTGACAAATCATGACAACACACACAATATTTTGGACCAAACAAATAATTACAAAGAAGAAAAACAACAAACAAAGTGTTGTAACCTGCCGTTTTTTTCTACTTTCTAATTATTTGTTTGGCCCGAAAAATTGTGTTTGTCGTCATGATTTGTCACGACAAGAGTTGTCTTTGTCCAGCGGCGTATAAACGTCTTTAAATAAATACTTTCTGAAAAGTCTATGAGGGAAAATGAACGGGGATTTATTTTCCGGGTCTCTCGAGGGGGGGGGGGGGGGGGACTGCGACGCTCCCCAATTAATTTTCCTTCATTTTTGACTAGGGTACCAGGCTGGGGGCCGAGTCGGCACGCGCGAGGTCGAGGTCTTGCCCTGAAATTAATGATCAGGGCAAGACCCCATTTGAAAAGGACCCCCAGTTTGACATGCAGAGGCTACTGACCCCCATCTAATGCCATTTATATATATTTTTTAAATTCCTCGGCGGGCCACAAGGGGGCGCTCCGCAGGCAGCTAATTGGGGAACCCTGCTCTATAGTATTTGTAAGAATACGTAATGATGAGTGACAGGTCTAATCATTATGTCATGATGATTGACGGCTCCAGTTTGTTCTAATCAGTATATTTAATGATGATTGACAGCTCCAGTTTGGTCTAATCAGTATATTTAATGATGATTGACAGCTCCAGTTTGTTCTAATCATTACGTCATGATGATTGACGGATCCAGTTTGTTCTAATCAGTATATTTAATGATGATTGACGGCTCCAGTTTGTTCTAATCAGTATATTTAATGATGATTGACGGCTCCAGTTTGTTCTAATCATTACGTCATGATGATTGACAGCTCCAGTACCACGCGGGCCTCGCCTCCAGTCTGCTGAACCAGCAGTCACTCAAGCGGTCGGCCAATCAGATGGGCGCGTCAGCCAAGAGACGTCCCAAAGTCCAGCCCAGCACTTTGGTCCTGCCGCCCCAGTAAGTCCATTCCAGTACTCAGTGAGTCCATTCCAGTACTCAGTGAGTCCATTCCAGTACTCAGTGAGTCCATTCCAGTACTCAGTGAGTCCATTCCAGTACTCAGTGAGTCCATTCCAGTACTCAGTGAGTCCATTCCAGTACTCAGTGAGTCCATTCAAGTACTCAGTGAGTCCATTCCAGTACTCAGTGAGTCCATTCCAGTACTCAGTGAGTCCATTCCAGTACTCAGTGAGTCCATTCCAGTACTCAGTGAGTCCATTCCAGTACTCAGTGAGTCCATTCCAGTACTCAGTAGAGATGCTCCGATCAGGTTTTTTGGGGCCGATCACTGGAAACAGTATCAGCCGATACCCATGTTGCCGATAGCGATCACAGCGTCGTGAAATCCATACACTGGTCTGATTAACCCATTCTGACCTGAGATCAGATTCTAAAAATGTCAGTCGTTCTTCGATTTTTCAAAAATAGCAGACCTACAAGCTCGTAGAGCGCCACTCGGTGGCGCGCTATGAGCTTGTAGGTCTGCTATTTTTCAATAGATAAAGCATATGCTAACACCAAAATGGGTTCCCGTTCAGAATGGGTTAATTGATCTTTTATTTTTTGTTATTCATGTCCTCACTGTATTGCATCACTGCTCTTGTTTTTTTAATGTCGTTGCCTTGCTTTTCTTTCATTTTTTTTCTCCATTGCTCTGTAAAGCACTTTGAGATGCATTTCATGTCATGCAAGGTGCTATACAAATAAAGTTTTATTATTATTATTATTATTATTATTACACATCATTGACATTGTAAGTATAATTGTGCAACACTATATTCAAATCATCACTTTGACAAGTTTGACGTAACGTGTAGGAATCTGCTAAGTGTGTGTGTGTGTGTGTGTGTGTGTGTGTGTGTGTGTGTGTGTGTGTGTGTGTGTGTGTGTGCGCGTGTGTGCGTGTGCGCGCGTGTGTGTAGGTATGTGGATGATGTCATCTCTCGTATAGGAAGGATGTTTCCAGACATGACCATCCAGCTGTTCAGACCCAACGGAACCTCTGCTGTGCTGCTGGTACACACACACGCACACACACACACACACACACACACACACACACACACACACACACACATCCACACACGCACGCACGCACACACACACACACACGCACGCACACACACACACACACATCCACACACGCACACACACACACACACACACACACACACACACACACACACACACACACTAAAACATTCCAGGTGACTAAAATGTGACTAAAATTAAATTGGGCACGGTGGCTCAGTGGGTAGTGCTGTCGCCTCACAGCTAGAAGGTCCTGGGTTCGATTCCCGCTCGGGACGCTGTGGGCGCTGGCGCCGTGTTTCCTCCTCCGCGTCATCAGTGCCCATACCCGAAGGCGGGGTTGGCGAAAGGGCCTTTCTGTGTGGAGTTTGCATGTTCTCCCCGTGTCCCCTATAGGGTAGGTACCCTCACATGTTCTCCCCGTGTCCCCTAGGGTAGGTACCCTCACATGTTCTCCCCGTGTCCCCTAGGGTAGGTACCCTCACATGTTCTCCCCGTGTCCCCTAGGGTAGGTACCCTCACATGTTCTCCCCGTGTCCCCTAGGGTAGGTACCCTAACACAGTGTTTCCCAACCTGTGCTACGCGGAGCTATGGTGCTCCTCTTGATGTCTCCAAGTGTTCCGCCTGATTTTAACTAAATTAACACTATCCCTCCACCGAAAGCAAAAGCTATTGAGCTCCAGGCTTCCTATTGTTGCGTCGTTGTTGTCACACGTCTAACCATTAGACATGCGATAACTACAACACGGAACAATAGACTCTAACGACCCTCGGCCATTGAAATGTTAATGCTTAGATGCATGCAGAAGACGCTACATTTCGCTCCCTCCAGAAAGACTGGAGCGCGCAGAGTGCATATGCACGTAGACGGCAGACACACACAGTCCCGACCCAAACACTGAGGAGGTAAAGTAAACGTGACGTTGTTGTGATTAAACATAATGTGCCACGAAAAATAGCTGTCCAAAATAGCTGTCCATAGATGTCCAAACATGATCGCCTCGTTCGGCCAACAAAATATATCTCCCTCCCTTCACAGAAGCGCAGCGATGCCTGATTTATTCTTCGTCGTACACGTGTTATGCTTGCATGCTGAAAATGGCTGATCTACAAGCTCACAACGCGTTGCGGACGCAACGCGTTGTGAGCTTGTCGATCAGCTATTTTCAGCACGTGGAAATAAGCAGGCTGTGAGAACTGAGACCCTTCACAATAAAAGCATGCAGCATTCACAAGTTGGCTCATAATAAAGAAAGGAAAAGGATTAGGTGGCATTTCACATTTCATATGAGCAATTTTTTTGAAACTGAGTTTGAAACTGTCCTTTTCTTTCTCTTTGAAGTTATTTGATGAGTGCTGTCATGTGTGTTTTTAAAAGTATATTTACTTTTACGTTTTACTATATATTTAATATATATATATATTTAATATATATATATATATATATATATATATATATACACCCCCCACCCTAGGTGTTCCCCGAGATTTTAGGGCTATGAAAAGTGTTCCCTGGGACAAAAAAGGTTGGGAAACACTGCGGCCTAACATGTTCTGCCCGTGTCCCCTAGGGTAGGTACCCTCACATGTTCTCCCCGTGTCCCCTAGGGTAGGTACCCTCACATGTTCTCCCCGTGTCCCCTAGGGTAGGTACCCTCACATGTTCTCCCCGTGTCCCCTAGGGTAGGTACCCTCACATGTTCTCCCCGTGTCCCCTAGGGTAGGTACCCTCACATGTTCTCCCCGTGTCCCCTAGGGTAGGTACCCTCACAAAAAACATGCAGTAATCCTGGTCACTAAACTGCCTCCCCCTGGCCAGCCGGGGCGCCTGATGGAGGGGAAAGGAACTGATTGGAATAACGTGTTCCTTCCACACGCTACGTCCAACCTAGGCATGTGAATCTCATCTCATCTCACGATTCGATACGCATCTCGATGCACTGCCAGAGATACGATACATTAGAGATACATGGAATCCCCTGGCGATACGATGCGATACGATTCTCCCTCTTCCCGATGCGATGCGATGCGATAACCATTTAGTTCAAATCAATGCGATACGATGCGATTCACCCCTCTACCGATACGATGCGATTTGATGGAGATTCATCACAATAGAAAGGATTAAAGTTCTATTAATTTCCCAAAACATGTAAAAATGCATTACATTTAAATTCAAAGCAATTTATTGTTTTACTGTAGGTTAGTATTATAGCTCTGCATCTCAAACAACCCAACTTATAGAATTATGTAAGTAAACAAAGGGTCTGCTCTCTGCTGGTTATTG
>NC_137877.1:1027833-1047833 GCF_963924005.1 Protomyctophum bolini | reverse complement strand
CCTGAAATATGGTTATAAGGAATAGAATATGGTTATAAGGAATAAAATATGGTTATAAGGAATAAAATATGGTTATAAGGAATAAAATATGGTTATAAGGAAATATATGCTGAAATATGGATTTTCAGGCTTGTTTTAAAGGAGGCCAGTGATCTGCATTTTTTGAGGAACGGGGTCCGCACATCCTACACTGGAAGGAGAATTTACAATTTACCCAGGTTGAGATGAGACCTAGCAGATCATGTCTGTCTGTCTGTCTGTCTGTCTGTCCCGCTATCCAAATATGGAGTGTGTTGCATCAGCAATCACTCAGCTCCATATATGGGCACAAAAGGGGCCAGGTCCACTCAGCTCCATATATGGGCACAAAAGGGGCCAGGTCCACATATACAGTAACAGCGGGACAGACAGACAGACAGACAGACATGATCTGCAGGGTCTCAGCTGCGTTCGCTTCCCGCGTTTGCGCGTCTTACTGGTATAAGTAGGTGCTTGATTGATTGAAGTATTTATTAACAGTTTTCAGAATTACAGTAACATTTCAAGCACAAACTCAACACAAAGACTGTTAACTGTGAGTGGACGACACCATAAAGCATTACACTTGTTTACAAGAGGATCCACCTTGTTCAATTCATCATAACATTTAGAGACGTACACATTATACACATATTATATAGCCATAAACTGGAAAGTTGTGTCATTAGAAATTAAGTTTTAAAAGTGTTATAAACCTAAAGCAAAACGTCAATTAACAGAAAACTAAATAATTAAGGCACTGCAATACAAATAACTAAAATAAAAATAACACTAACTAATCCTAACAAACATAGGAAATAAAGATTACAGAACATCTTTTCAGATGGGGGGTCCACGGCCCAATGCAGATAATTCTGGGGGTCCTTGACATGAAAAAGGTCGAGAACCTCTGATACAGAAACATGGGTTTTCAGAAAGCTGTCAGGATTTAGAAGACATTTTGCATAATCTGCCTCAGGTCCAAATGGGTTAAACATGACTCAGTTTAACATTAGATCTGATAATATTGTCCACTAATATTAGCAGGGCATTTTTTTTTTAAATAAAAAATGTAATTATCCTTTATTTTAATTGTGTTGTAAAATGAGCACATCTCTGCAGATTAAATGTGAATGCTATATTGCATTTTAGATTTATGTTTGTCTCAAGAATTGCCTTAATGACCTGAAAATGAAAAAGCATTTATCTGTTTTCAATAGATCTTTCCATATTTTGCCATTTCATTTTAATTTGGGCAGCTTTACGCTTCCATAGATAAATACAATTAATACTAGTCTACGAGGGAGCGCCAAACTCATCCCCATGGAAACCAGAAGACGCTCTCCTCTCATCGCAGCTAGGAGGGCCCGCCCACTACATCCTGACGTCAACACGTAACGTTTGTTTTGGTTTTTTTCTGCTGCGTACGTACGTGATCCAAGATGGCGGCGCCCACGGAGGTGTGTGGTGTTGTGTGTGTGTTGGCGTCGCTGGGGGACAAGTTCCCTCTGACCGTCAGCCCGTGGCACGCGCTGGCCGACAGGCGGCGCTTTGATGTGATGTTTAGGACCTCATCTTCATCTTCTTCATCCTCATCGCACCTCCTGCTGTTCACCTCCTCTTTGGAGGAGGAGAGGTAAACACACACACACACACACACACACACACACACACACACACACACACACACACACCTCCTGCTGTTCACCTCCTCTTTGGAGGAGGAGAGGTAAACACACACACACACACACACACACACACACACCTCCTGCTGTTCACCTCCTCTTTGGAGGAGGAGAGGTAAACGCACGCACACACACACACACACACACACACACACACACACACACACACACACACACACACACACACCTCCTGCTGTTCACCTCCTCTTTGGAGGAGGAGAGGTAAACACACACACACACACACACACACACACACACACACACCTCCTGCTGTTCACCTCCTCTTTGGAGGAGGAGAGGTAAACACACACACACACACACACACACACACACACACACACACACACACACACACACACACACACACCTCCTGCTGTGAAGGTAAACACAATGTCTTCTCTGTCATGTCAACAAGCAGAAACAGTGGTGGGGAGAGAGAAAAACGTTAACAACACAGCAGACCCTTCACATACTAGAGCATGTCTGAAATGAGCCATGGTTCTTGACTCTCGTATTTCATGGCAGTCATGTTTCAGGGCTAGTCTGAGAAATAAGTGCCAGAGCTGAAATCGACATGTAAATATGAAATAAATGTAACATGTAGCTATAGGTGTAATGTTAGAGTCCACAGTACACATGTAAATATGAAATAAATGCTTAAACATGTAGCTATAGGTGTAATGTTAGAGACCACAGAAGACATGTAAATATGAAATAAATTCTTAAACATGTAGCTATAGGTGTAATGTTAGAGACCACAGAAGACATGTAAATATGAAATAAATGCTTAAACATGTAGCTATAGGTGTAATGTTAGAGTCCACAGAAGACATGTAAATATGAAATAAATGTAGTGATCTGCTTGTATTAAACAACATTAAACTCACCAACATTGCAGCTGTAGGGAAAGCCTTTCAATCTGCAAAGCGTTTGTTTCATAAACATCCGTAGACAGCTATACTGTCTGTCAAGACATGTTGTGCAGGTGATTATTGTTCTTTGTGTTTGGTTACCAACTCCATCATTTAGCTGCATGAAACCCCCTCAAGGAGTTGAGAACCAATGAATTATGGTATAATTTCCAGGTCCATAGGGTTCTCAGCTTAACTCACTCGCTGCCATCTGGCGCCATCTAGTGGCTGGATTCATACGTCTCAAACTACGTTTTTGATTGATTGATAGATATAACAAATATTTACAAATATACAAATATTTATTAACTGTTTGTAGAATTACAGTACATTTCAAGCACAAACTCAATACAAAGACTGTTAACTGTGAGTGGACGACCCAATTAAGCATTACACTTGTTTACAAGAGGGTCCACCATGTTCAATTCTTCAAAACATTTAGAGGCATACAATGTACATACTTAGGCTTACCATACGTCCTCTTTTGCCCGGACAAGTCCTCTTTTGGGGGGCTGTCCGGGCAGTCCGGGGGGGGTTTATAAATTCCTTCAAATGTCCAGGGTTTTACATGTATCGCCTGTATATGTATCGCTGCTCACAGACCATTCAGACCAATGTGTATTACAATGCACGTTCAATGGTTCGTAGTGGAAAAACACTGTGAGAGGTGGACTTTCAGCCCGAACCCCGGAATGTGTATTATTCATAACTCTGCATGCGCTGCGCGCTGAGTCTGACAGCACTGGTCCCGACCGCAGAGCAGAGCAGAGAAAGGCTCGCTGGCTGCTCTGCTGTCTGCAGATAGACTGTTGTGCTCTCCGTGAGGAAAGCTTGTCATGCCAAAGAACTATCTCATCATCATTGACATGCAGAAAAAGTAGGCTACTGTTTTCTTAGCTTTGTGACTGACCAATGAGAAGCAGATTGTATTGTCTGCAAAGGAACTATGTGTCTGTCACAAATAAAAGTTCTGTCCTGCAAGCCCATGTCATGTCAACAACACAGACAAGGCAGCTGTGCGCGAGGTGAGTCCTTCAAATTAAATTGACCCAATATTATTTTGTACAACCTAGCAAAGCATAAGATAATGGTTTGGAGAATAGGCTGGTCTCTCTTTTTACAAGAGATAAGCCATTGCATAGGCCTACAGGTTCTTAAACTTTTTAATTTCAAGGACCCCCATAACTCTGAGAGTAAAACCAGATGGATCCATGATTTGGTTCCATTCGTACACTCTCAGAGTTACAGACCTGTAAGGGTCCATTTGGGTCCATGTGTTACACTCTCAGAGTTACAGACCTATAATGGGTCCATTTGGAACCCCCTCAAGGAACCATGAGGTGGTTCACACCTTTGAGAGCCACTGCTTTAAATAAATACTAACTAACTGATCTTGACAGCTTGTTACTTGCGCAAGCAGAGCGCGCAAGTAATCATTTCGCTTGGTCTCTTCAAAGTGAAGCCAGGTTTTTTTCAACCGTAAGTCTGTGCCTGGTTTGCTGGGACCAGTTACAACATTACGTCATCGCTGAGAACTGGGACCGTATGTAACTGGTCTATAAAGCTCTCAATGGTCTCGCACCTTCCTACCTACGACTGCCTGCCTAAATATGTCCCAAACCGCCCCTAAGGTCTTCCACTGCTGGCCTGCTCGCTTTGCAAAAAAAATGGCAACTAAAAAAATCTGGGAAGCAGCTTTTTGCTTCTACGGGCCGTCGGCATGGAACAAGCTCCCACTGTACCTTCGTCAGGCAGCCTCTGTAGACATTTTTAAAGCTCAGCTCAAGACCCACTTCTACAACATTGCTTTTAATTGATCTTTTTTTTTTTTTTTTCATGTCCTCACTGTATTGCATTACTGCTTGTTTTTTAATGTTGTTGCCTTGCTTTTCTTTTATTCTCCATTTTTCTGTAAAGCACTTTGAGCTGCATTTCATGTCATGAAAGGTGCTATACAAATAAAGTTTTATTATTATTATTATTATTATTATAATTATTATCTGATTGACAGCCCAAACATCCACACATAAGAGTCCTATCTGATTGACAGCCCCATACATCCACACAGAAAAGTCCTGTCTGATTGACAGCCCATACATCCACACAGAAAAGTCCTATCTGATTGACAGCCCCATACATCCACACAGAAAAGTCCTGTCTGATTGACAGCCCCATACATCCACACAGAAAAGTCCTATCTGATTGACAGCCCCATACATCCACACAGAAAAGTCCTATCTGACTGACAGCCCCATACATCCACACATAAGAGTCCTATCTGATTGACAGCCCCATACATCCACACAGAAAAGTCCTGTCTGATTGACAGCCCATACATCCAAACATAAGAGTCCTATCTGATTGACAGCCCATACATCCACACAGAACAGTCCTATCTGATTGACAGCCCCATACATCCACACATAAGAGTCCTATCTGATTGACAGCCCATACATCCACACATAAGAGTCCTATCTGATTGACAGCCCCATACATCCACACATAAGAGTCCTATCTGATTGACAGCCCATACATCCACACATAAGAGTCCTATCTGATTGACAGCCCCATACATCCACACATAAGAGTCCTATCTGATTGACAGCCCATGTGACCAAAGTCACTTTCCATTGCATTCTGTTCCTCATCCTCAAAAAGAGCCCATTTTAATCGCCTGTTTCTCATATTTGATTTTCCATTTTGGTGTTAGCATCATGTCATGCTTTAGCTATTGGAAAATAGCAGATCTACAAGCTCGTAGCGCGCCACCGATAGGTCTGCTATTTTTTCAAACTGTCAGGATTTAGAAGACATTTTTAGAATCTGATCTCAGGTCAAAATGCGTTAAAGAACCACCATTCTTCTGTGCGTTAGAATCTGACCTCAGGTCAGAATGGGTTAATAGTTAATTCCATCCATCTCTCTCTGCCCTGCAGTAACAGAAGCCTCTTCATCTGCGTTCACCTGCAAAGCTCTGAGGATGATGATGATGATGATGGCGGTGGTGGTGATGGCGGTGGTGGTGATGAAGCCGTGCTCAGACTCCACGCCAGCCTGGCGTTCCTCGCACATCACCGGCTCTCCGACCGCAGCCGCGGCACCGTGCGCCTGGTCCGACCCGCTAGGCCGCTGCCTCCTCCTTGGCCCTCGTCTCTGACCGTGTCTGATGGTCAGTGTTGGTTTTTGGGGCCCCCAGAGTGGGAACAATTTACAATGTAGGCATTTAGCAGACGCTCTTAATCCAGAGCGACTTACATTAAGCAAGAACAAAAAGCATGGGAATACATCACCTAAAAATCATCATGAAACATGCGTAAGCTAAGAACGTAACAGTGGAATATCTATATAATGAAAGTATGAAACTATACATATACTATACCAGTAAGACGCGCAAACGCGGGAAGCGAACGCAGCTCGTACATATTTGGGTTTTTTTAAGATTTATTAGACTTAGCCATAACCATATAAGGAGACCCCAAAGCAGCTATACGTCCAAATATGGAGTGTGTTGCATCAATCACAAACAAATCACTCGGCTCCATATATGGGCACAAAGGGGGGACACACGGACACACGGACACACAGACATGATCTGCTAGGTCTCATAGTAAGTGCTCACTGCATTCGCAATCACTGCGTTCGCAACTACGCTATACATATGTACTGTGACGTGCTATGCGACTACATACAATGCAATTATAGTGCTGTCTACATAACAATAATAAATGTTCTTCTACATCCTGACAGTTTTCTGAAAAAGCCATGTTTCTATATGTCAGTCGTTCTTCGATTTTTCAAAAAATAGCAGATCTACAAGCTCCTAGCGCGCCACCGAGTGGCGCGCTAGGAGCTTGTAGATCTGCTATTTTTCAATAGCTAAAGCATAACATAATGCTAACACCAAAAGGGGTTAACTGTCTGTCTGCCTGTCTTAACTGTCTGTCTGTCTGCCTGCCTGTCTGTCTCTCAGTGGTCCCTCTCAGTAAGGTGGTCTTGGCAGCGAGCAGCGGACAGACGCTGCGCTGGGCGACCAGCGACCACTTCTCCTCACTGCTACAGGTAGGGGGCAGTAGAGCACTGCTACAGGTAGGGGGCAGTAGAGCACTGCTACAGGTAGGGGGCAGTAGAGCACTGCTACAGGTATGGACGGGGGACGATATTATGAACATGACACGGCGAAAAAATAATAACCTAATTAATCGTGATAATCAAAATGTGCATAAAACGTAAAATAGTGCACAGGTCCATTTGGTTTGATCTCACGCTCTCAAGACTTAAATTATTGTTAAACATCCGCATTGATTAATTAATTTACAAGAAGTCTACAATACAGCCTGTCAAACGATATTAACGAGTATCGTAATGTGCAGGTCCTCCTTGGGGCGTCCCGCTGGGTCCTGGCCAGAGAGGGAGACCCTCTGCTCCTCCCCTGTACCTCCCCTCCTCCTCCTCCCCCTCCTCTTCATCCTCCTCTTCATCCCCCTCCTCACAGCCTCCTGGGAGAAGACCCCACTCAGGTAACGACAATATCACTATCGTCATCATTTATCATAAAGGAAAGGTACTATGTTTACCCAGGGTAACTGGACTAAGGAAAGGAAAGGTACTATGTTTACCCAGGGTAACTGGACTAAGGAAAGGAAAGGTACTATGTTTACCCAGGGTAACTGGACTAAGAAAAGGAAAGGTACTATGTTTACCCAGGGTAACTGGACTAAGGAAAGGAAAGGTACCATGTTTACCCAGGGTAACTGGACTAAGGAAAGGAAAGGTACCATGTTTACCCAGGGTAACTGGACTAAGAAAAGGAAAGGTACTATGTTTACCCAGGGTAACTGGACTAAGGAAAGGTACTATGTTTACCCAGGGTAACTGGACTAAGGAAAGGAAAGGTACTATGTTTACCCTGCAGGGTAACTGGACTTAAAGCTCAAGAACTTGTTTACAGCCAGCCAGGCCCTGCTCATAGAACATTTCATGGTAGGGGTTCAATGCCTTGTTCAAAGGGCACTTCAGCTGTGGTCATTTTAACGTGCCGGTCCGGGGATACGAACTATAGCGACCTTCCGATATCAAGACCGCTCCGCAAACCGTTCGGCCATTAATCATCATCCATAGATTCTTAGCCCACGATTATGCCATTCTGGGCGGGGACCCCTCTTGGGGTTCTGTACAGTATGTACACAGTATTCAAAAATGTAAAAAAATGTTGATGCTGCTATATGAATATTATATAAATATTATATTAATAATACGTTTTTCAGAAAACTGGATTTAGAAGCGTTTTTAGAATCGGCCTCAGTCCAAAATGGGTTAACCAAAATCTTCGATTTAAAAAAAATACTCATAGGTCAGGTTTAAACCAGTTTAACCCTGTCAGGTCCAGGTTTAAACCAGTTTAATCCTGTCAGTTCCAGGTCTAAACCAGTTTAACCCTGCCAGGTCCAGGTCTCAACCAGTTTAACCCTGTCAGCTCCAGGTCTAAACCAGTTTAACCCTGTCAGGTCCAGGTCTAACTCAGTTTAACCCTGTCAGGTCCAGGTCTAAACCAGTTTAACCCTGTCAGCTCCAGGTCTCAACCAGTTTAACCCTGTCAGGTCCAGGTCTCAACCAGTTTAACCCTGTCAGTTCCAGATCTAAACCAGTTTAACCCTGTCAGGTCCAGGTCTAAACCAGTTTAACCCTGCCAGGTCCAGGTCTAAACCGGTTTAACCCTGCCAGGTCCAGGTCTAAACCGGTTTAACCCTGTCAGTTCCAGGTCTAAACCGGTTTAACCCTGTCAGTTCCAGCGGTACTTCGAGGACCTCGTGGTGTTGGAGTGTCGGCCGGTCCGACGCGGAGCGTTGACCAGCGACACGGTCGTCGTGGTGACCGACGGCGCCGTCTGTGAAGCTCCTCCCCCTTTCTCCTCCTCCGGGCCGCTGGTGACATCATCATCGGTGGGCGGGGGCGGGGCAGTGACATCATCATCGGTGTTTGCGTCGGACTTTGCACACCTGGCCAGCGGTCTCTTCGGCGACGCAGGTAAAGGTCAAAGGTCACTCCCAGTTTAATGATAAAATAATGTAACATCGGAAGCACTTTCAAGATTTATCACAGTTCAATTCAAGGACCACTTCACCACTTTTCAACCTATCTTCATATAATAGGTCCTCACTAATAATCATGAAAAAACGGCGCATTTCTTTCTACTCGGTCTGTCTGTGTCTCATAGGAGGGCTGTGGGCAGTTCAGAACCCGTCCTCCAGTGACATCATCGATGGGGAATACAAGCTAATAGAAACTGCAGCCTTTCTAGACCTGAAAAGTTGCAATGCGAAAATGGAAGCCATCGTTCTCACGATAATGAAAATCTAAACATTTTTGTAAAAAAAAACGTTGTTTAAAAAATAATCTGCCTAATGATGATGTCACTGGAAGACGGTTTCTAAACTGCCCACAGCCCTCCTACCAGTAAGACGCGCAAACGTGGGAAGCGAACGCAGCTCGTACATATTTGGGTTCTTTTAAGATTTATTTTTAAGTTATTATTTTTTTGTCACCATGACTCAGCCATAACCATATAAGGAGTCCCCAAAGCAGCTATACGTCCAAATATGGAGTGTGTTGCATCAATCACAAACAAATCACTCAGCTCCATATATGGGCACAAAGGGGGGACACACGCACGCACAGACATGATCTGCATGGTCTCATAGTAAGTGCTCACTGCGTTCGCAATGAGACACAGACTGAGTAGAAAAGAATGGTGCCATTTTATCATTATTATCAGTGAGGACCTATTATATGATAGGTTGAAAAGTGGTGAAGAAACAATTTGGGGAGCGTTTTACCGTCTGTCTGAATACCAAAAACAATAATAAATAAAGTCCCATGTGCCAATGTTGGCACCCATGCCAACGTGTGTGTGTGTGTGTGTGTGTGTGTGTGTGTGTGTGTGTGTGTGTGTGTGTGTGTGTGTGTGTGTGTGTGTGTGTGTGTGTGTGTGTGTGTGTGTGTGTGTGTGTGTGTGTGTGTGTGTGTGTGTGTGTGTGTGTGTGTGTGTGTGTGTGCGTGCGTGCGTGCGTGTGTGTGCGTGCTCTCTCATCAGGGTTCCTCGGGTGCAGTGGGGCCCTCCTGGGGGGCGCCGGGACGGCTCCAGAGTACCAGGTGGCGGTTCGGGTTCTAACGAGACGTGTGGTCCCAGAGCGTGGGCGGGTGGTCCAGGACAGAGACGGACCCCTGGACCCGGGTCTGGGTCTGGGTCTGGACCTGGATGAGGACAGCTGTGTGTTTGTGAACAAGCAGCTCCTTCTCAGACTGGGTCTGTTCAACACAGAATGGGTTCTCCTGCTGGGCCCAACGCAGCGCCCGGCCCAGGTAAACATTTACATACTTTACTTATATACTAGTATACTTCATTACATGTATACTTAAGCAATAAGCCACGAGAGGTATCAGGTTAGCGGGTATTTTACACTGGCTGCGGGGTAGAAGACCCTCGGCTGCGCCTCGGGTCTGCCTACGCCCCCAGCCAGTGTAAAATACCCGGTAAGCTGGGGCCTCGAGTGGCTTATTGCTTTTCTAAAACGGTTACAAACATATGTACCATATTAACCTAATAAAATTATTGAATTCACAAAAGTAGCTACGCTTTGCGCTACCAGAGCGAGCCACATAACTTCCTTGTTGTGCTCGGCAAGTAGGCTATGTGACGGGAGAATATAGCGCTTGATGTTTTTACGGGGCTGCCTGGAGCCACACATTCACAG
Organism: Protomyctophum bolini; assembly: GCF_963924005.1. NCBI lineage: Eukaryota > Metazoa > Chordata > Actinopteri > Myctophiformes > Myctophidae > Protomyctophum > Protomyctophum bolini. The sequence goes on along the minus strand of NC_137877.1, from coordinate 1,037,468 downwards.
TCATATGAGCCGGGCGGTGCTTAGACGCCCGCACGGCATGTGTTTGTAAATCAATCAAGCGCTCCCCTTCCCCAGTTCAGCTACAAGGCTGCAGGATGATACAAAGTGATTGAAGGAGTGGGTTATCGGTGAAATTTACACCGGTCACGTGACGGTAACCAGCCAATCAGAATGAAGTATTGGGACTACCCGTTTTAGAATTTAATATTTATACTTTATATTCAGCCTCGATGCGTTGGAAAAAGATCACGGTGGAGGATGAGGCCTTTCTAGGCCTTTTTAAGAGTTTTCCATTTCAAATGGCGCTGGATAAACACAGCGACTGTGTTTAGTGGCTCAACAGCTCTTCTCCGTGACCGCACGTCTAAAATATGAACGCTTCTAAAGACTCTTAGCGAGTGATTAACGCAATCTTGTAGATCGGCTATTTTCAGCATGCAAACCAAGTGTAAAATGACTTGTACTGGATCTCTTGTCCACTAGTCCCTTCATAACATTTTAGTCCAGTTTTTATTTGTTGAAAATTGTCAATATATTATATCAATATATTCCTCCTCCGCGTCATCAGTGCCCATACCCGAAGGCGGGGTTGGCGAAAGGGCCTTTTGTGTGTGGAGTTTGCATGTTCTCCCCGTGTCCCCTAGGGTAGGTACCCTCACATGTTCTCCCCGTGTCCCCTAGGGTAGGTACCCTCAGAAAAAACATGCAGTAATCCTGGTCTCTAAACTGCCTCCCCCTGGCCAGCCGGGGCGCCTGATGGAGGGGAAAGGAACTGGTTGGAATAACGTGTTCCTTCCACGCGCTACGTCCAACCAGGGAAACTCCCCCCTGTCAGGTGTAAAGGAGCAACTTGGACACTCAGGCATGAAGGAAGCATGAGTTCAAGTCCGTTGCTCTCCCCTTGTCCCCCATATATGGGGACTAGGTTGGTGGAGGGTGTGTAGAGCCCAGGATCACATTAGATGATTGACACAGGGGTGAAAAATGGGTTACAAAATCGTGGGATAAAAAATATATTTGAAAAAAAAAGAAAATTGTCAATATATTTAGTCTTAGTTTTAGTCGTCATATCTTAGTTTTCATTTAGTTTCAATTTAGTTTTAGTCGGTGGAAAAACGTAGGCGACGAACATTTTTCAGTCTTAGTTTTAGTCGACGGAAACAACCCTGATGCTGTGCTGTGCCACCAGGTGCTCGTGGCGGACCTGGGGTTACCGCGGCAACCCGAAGACACTGCCCTAATAACATCCACACTCTGGTTCAACCTGACCAATGGGAGCCCACTTCCTGTCGACGACCTGACCAATGGGAGCCCACTTCATGTCAACAACACCCGGTTGAGGATGAAGGTGATTATTGTAGTTTTTGATTTGGGCTTGTTTAAAAAGTGTAGTTGTTTGTTGTTTTGTTGTTGTTGTTGTTGTTGTTTGTGTTTCTAAATTAACACTTCCTGTCCACTGACCAATCACGGCAGAGGTGGAGGCCGGGCGTGGCTGTTGGCCCCGCCCCCCTGCAGAGTGATAGCCCCGCCTCCCGGCGGTCGGACAGCGAGTGTCGTCGCGTGCATCCTCCAATCGGATCGCAGCTCCACATCCAGCCCGTCCTCTGCCCTCGCTGCAAACAGCAACAACAAACCGGTTGCTATGACGACCTGCTCCAGAGACACTTCACCACGCCCAGGTAAGTCATTGGCAGGGGTCAGAGGTCAGAGGTCATCAATGTGTCGTACAGAGGTCAGGGGTCATTGATATTTCATGGAACAGTCGTCAATAGAGCTCCGCAGTCCCGCCCCCCCTCGAGAGACCCGGAAAATAAATCCCTGTTCATTTTCCCTCATAGACTTTTCAGAGAGTATTTATTTAAAGACGTTTACGCCGCGGACAAAGACAACTCTTGTCGTGACAAATCATGACAACAAACACAATTTTTGGGGCCAAACAAAGAATTAGAAAGTGGAAAAAAAACAGCAGGTTACAACACTTGTTGTTTGTTGTTTTTTTCTTTGTAATTATTTGTTTGGTCCAAAATATTGTGTCATGATTTGTCACGACAAGAGTTGGCTTCGTACGACGCTTAAAAGGTCTTTAAATAATGATGTTGCTAGTCATGGCTGCCAGTTCCTATTGGCTGTTGCTAGTCATGGCTGCCAGTTCCTATTGGCTGTTGCTAGTCATGGCTGCCAGGTCCTATTGGCTGTTTGCTAGTCATGACTGCCAGTTCCTATTGGCTGTTTGCTAGTCATGGCTGCCAGTTCCTATTGGCTGTTGCTAGTCATGGCTGCCAATTCTTATTGGCTATTGCTAGTCATGGATTCCATTTCCGATTGGCTGTTGCTAGTCATGGCTGCCAGTTCCTATTGGCTGTTTGCTAGTCATGACTGCCAGTTCCCACCTGATGTTGTGTGTGAGTTCAGACTGCTCCAGACCGTACTGAATAACTGCTAGCTTACATAATGTCTTGAGGCTAGGACTGAAGTCTAAGACATACAGGTCACCTGGGGTGTCTCCTCCAAAGAGGATGACACGATCTCCCAGCATGCAACAGCACATATTCTTCATCCCATGTGGGCGTTTCCCCTTGGGCTCAACCTTCTTCCAGGAGAAGGTCTCTGGGGTGAATATCCACAGATCATTGAAGTACTGGTTATTGTTATAATTACAGCCACCAAATATGTACAACTCTCCATTGTAGGTAAAGGCTGAATGATCATAGCGTCCTTCTGGAAGAGGATGTGTAGAAGGTGTGTCCATCCAGAGGTTGGTCTCTGTGTCAAACACGCTGATGGTGTTGTAGTGCTGACCCCCCCCATAGCCCCCAAATACAAACATCTTTGTCCCGTTGATGGTAGCAGAGTGACTGTATGAATCAGGAGGTGGAGTTCCTCTGGTGTTGATTAAAGTCCAGACCATTGTGGTGGAGTCCAACTTGTAGATGTCATTAGTGATTCCAGTCTGGTTGTATCCTCCATGGATAAACATGACCTTCCCCAACACACAGGCTGAGTGGTAGCACCTCCCCTCTCGAACAGTCCCAGAAACCTGTGGTTTGAACCATGTGTGGGCGTCGACATCAAAGGCATAAAGGACATTGTTGTTATTATAACCTGGGTTATTCCTCCCTCCCCAGAGGTAGACAGTGTCTCCAATCAGCACAGCTGTGTGGCCCCAGCGCCTGTAGGGAACCTCAAGGTGAGGTTCTCCTGTTCCAGGGGTCCCTGGGGTCAACTTCCTCCAACATAAAGACGCTGTGTTGAAGACGTGCACTTCAATGTGATCTCGTCTCCTCTGGTTTACGTCTCCTCCAAAGCAGTAGATCTGGTGTCCGACCACCACAGCAGCATTATGGTGCTTCCTATGTTCTCCTCCCAGATGTGTCGTCCAGTGAAACATTTCACACAGCAGCTCCACCGCCAATGAGTTTTGACAACTAGTTTACAGACGAACTTGTTAGGATGAAGGCAGCTCAGGTTTCCTTGTTGCAAATCACTAACTGATGTTTAGAGTATCGGACTATTTATAAAGAACAATTATATGTTTGTGATGTCATTGCATGATTATGTCATATTGTGTCAGTACTATGACACCATTCCTCCATATTTGGGCATATGCCGAAATAAGCACAGAGTCAACACCCGGAAACCGGACTGTTTGTGAGGAAGTGGACTGGCATGAATTAGAAGCGTCTCAAAGCCCTGAGGCTCAACCAACGTCTGTCCCCATTGGTCGACTCAGAGAACCTACCAACCCATGTCTGTCCCCATTGGTCGACTCAGAGAACCTACCAACCCATGTCTGTCCCCATTGGTCGACTCAGAGAACCTACCAACCCATGTCTGTCCCCATTGGTCGACTCAGAGCACCTACTAACCCATGTCTGTCCCCATTGGTCGACTCAGAGGACCTACCAACCCATGTCTGTCCCCATTGGTCGACTCAGAGCACCTACTAACCCATGTCTGTCCCCATTGGTCGACTCAGAGGACCTACTAACCCATGTCTGTCCCCATTGGTCGACTCAGAGGACCTACCAACCCATGTCTGTCCCCATTGGTCGACTCAGAGCACCTACTAACCCATGTCTGTCTCTAGACCCTCCCCAGAAGCAAAGATTTGAGGTAAAAATCGTTCGCTCTGAAAGAATATAGATTCAAAGTATTTTATTTTTCAACAGCCTAAAGTATAACATAATGTTTTCTGAGTTGTTTAGGTTCTCATCCCACTGGTGGTACGTGAGCACCCTCTGGTGGTTCACAGAGGAGTCGCCCCCCCAAAAAAGTAGAAAAAAAACGAAATATTGATATTACTACTGTACCCTACAGGTAGTTCATCTGACCAAGTGATTGGTTGAAATAGGCTCTCCAGCCGTGCTGAAATGAGCATGACATCACACCTAGCCGTTAATCCATTCTGACCTGAGATCAGATTCATACGAGGTTTCCACTGGACACACACTGGTCTGATGAACCCATTCTGACCTGAGATCAGCTTCTAACAATGTCAGTCGTTCTTCGATTTAAAAAAAAATAGCAGACCTACAAGCTCGTAGCGCGCCACTCGGTGGCGCGCTATGAGCTTGTAGATCTGCTATTTTTCAATAGCTAAAGCACGACACGATGCTAACACCAAAATGAGTTCCCGTTCAGAATGGGTTAATAGAAGATTTGAGGACGGATTCATCGCATTATAAATATCATTCATTCATTATTAACATGTTTTAATGGGCGTGGCCAGAGATTCAGACCTATTATTGCGTTGTGTCTTGGCTACGTTGAAAATGAGGTCTGTCTGTCTGTCTGTCTGTCTGTCTGTCTGTCTGTCTGTCTGTCTGTCTGTCTGTCTGTCTGTCTGTCTGTCTGTCTGTCTGTCTGTCTGTCTGTCTGTCTGTCTGTCTGTCTGTCTGCCTGCCTGCCTGCCTGTCTGTCTGTCAGGTTGGTGTGTGAGGGAGACATATTGACGGTTCCTGTCCTTCACTGTCCTGACCTGCTGCATCACAACACAGATGGAATAAACAGGTATTATTATTATTATTATTATTATTAGGGGCCTATGGTCCCTTATTGTATTTGTATGTGTTTTTGTCTTCTTCTTCTTCAGCCAAATATTGCAGTTCTGGCTCAACTGTACATGAACCGTTTGACCGTCTGCAATGGAACGTTCCTCTCATTTCATCTCCTCTCTCCTCATGTCATCTCCTCTCCTCTCTCATCTCCTCATCTCCTCTCTCCTCTCTCATCTCCTCATCTCCTCTCTCCTCATGTCATCTCCTCTCCTCTCCTCATCTCCTCATCTCCTCATCTCCTCTCCTCATCTCCTCTCTCCTCTCAGGTGTTCTGTGGTTCACTTCAGAGTGCAGAAGGTTGTAGGAAGACCTGAAGAAGCTGCTGGACCTGGAGAAGAACAGAAGGCTGTTGGACCTGAAGGTGATGAGATCAGAGCAGCATTCTGTCTGGCAGACAGAGAGAACACCAGCCTCTACATGGTACCTAGAATACACCACACTAATACACCACACTAATACACCACACTATATACACCACACCACACTAATACTAATAGGCTCTGTGTGGAGAGTGAGACAGGCTCTGTGTGGAGAGTGAGACAGGCTCTGTGGGGAGAGTGAGACAGGCTCTGTGTGGAGAGAGAGACAGGCTCTGTGGGGAGAGAGAGAGACAGGCTCTGTGTGGAGAGTGAGACAGGCTCTGTGTGGAGAGTGAGACAGGCTCTGTGTGGAGAGTGAGACAGGCTCTGTGTGGAGAGTGAGACAGGCTCTGTGGGGAGAGTGAGACAGGCTCTGTGTGGAGTGAGACATGATCTGTGTGGAGAGTGAGACAGGCTCTGTGTGGAGAGTGAGACAGGCTCTGTGGGGAGAGTGAGACAGGCTCTGTGTGGAGTGAGACATGCTCTGTGTGGAGAGTGAGACAGGCTCTGTGTGGAGAGTGAGACAGGCTCTGTGTGGAGAGTGAGACAGGCTCTGTTTGGAGAGTGAGACAGGCTCTGTGGGGAGAGTGAGACAGGCTCTGTGGGGAGAGTGAGACAGGCTCTGTGGGGAGAGTGAGACAGGCTCTGTGGGGAGAGTGAGACAGGCTCTGTGTGGAGAGTGAGACAGGCTCTGTGGGGAGAGTGAGACAGGCTCTGTGGGGAGAGTGAGACAGGCTCTGTGTGGAGAGTGAGACAGGCTCTGTGGGGAGAGTGAGACAGGCTCTGTGTGGAGTGAGACATGCTCTGTGTGGAGAGTGAGACAGGCTCTGTGTAGAGAGTGAGACAGGCTCTGTGTGGAGTGAGACAGGCTCTGTGGGGAGAGTGAGACAGGCTCTGTGGGGAGAGTGAGACAGGCTCTGTGGGGAGAGTGAGACAGGCTCTGTGTGGAGAGAGAGACAGGCTCTGTGTGGAGAGTGAGACAGGCTCTGTGTGGAGAGTGAGACAGGCTCTGTGGGGAGAGAGAGACAGGCTCTGTGTGGAGAGTGAGACAGGCTCTGTGTAGAGAGTGAGACAGGCTCTGTGTGGAGAGAGAGACAGGCTCTGTGTGGAGAGTGAGACAGGCTCTGTGTAGAGAGTGAGACAGGCTCTGTGTGGAGAGAGAGACAGGCTCTGTGTGGAGAGTGAGACAGGCTCTGTGTAGAGAGTGAGACAGGCTCTGTGTAGAGAGTGAGACAGGCTCTGTGTAGAGAGTGAGACAGGCTCTGTGGGGAGAGAGAGACAGGCTCTGTGTGGAGAGTGAGACAGGCTCTGTGTAGAGAGTGAGACAGGCTCTGTGTGGAGAGAGAGACAGGCTCTGTGTAGAGAGTGAGACAGGCTCTGTGTGGAGAGAGAGACAGGCTCTGTGTTCAGAGTGAGACAGGCTCTTTGGGGAGAGTGAGACAGGCTCTGTGTGGAGAGTGAGACAGGCTCTGTGGGGAGAGTGAGACAGGCTCTGTGTGGAGAGAGAGACAGGCTCTGTGTGGAGAGTGAGACAGGCTCTAAGGGGAGAGTGAGACAGGCTCCGTGGGGAGAGTGAGACAGGCTCTGTGTGGAGAGAGAGACAGGCTCTGTGTGGAGTGAGACAGGCTCTGTGTGGAGTGAGACATGCTCTGTGTGGAGAGTGAGACAAGCTCTGTGTGGAGAGAGAGACAGGCTCTGTGTGGAGAGAGAGACAGGCTCTGTGTTCAGAGTGAGACAGGCCCCAAGGGGAGAGTGAGACAGGCTCCGTGGGGAGAGTGAGACAGGCTCTGTGTGGAGAGAGAGACAGGCTCTGTGTGGAGTGAGACAGGCTCTGTGTGGAGAGTGAGACAGGCTCTGTGTGGAGAGTGAGACAGGCTCTGTGTGGAGAGTGAGACAGGCTCTGTGTGGAGAGTGAGACAGGCTCTGTGGGGAGAGTGAGACAGGCTCTGTGGGGAGAGTGAGACAGGCTCTGTGTGGAGAGTGAGACAGGCTCTGTGTGGAGAGAGAGACATGCTCTGTGTGGAGAGAGAGACAGGCTCTGTGAGGAGTGAGACAGGCTCTGTGTGGAGTGAGACATGCTCTGTGTGGAGAGTGAGACAGGCTCTGTGTGGAGAGTGAGACAGGCTCTGTGGGGAGTGAGACAGGCTCTGTGGGGAGTGAGACAGGCTCTGTGGGGAGAGTGAGACAGGCTCTGTGGGGAGAGTGAGACAGGCTATGTGTGGAGAGTGAGACAGGCTCTGTGTGGAGAGTGAGACAGGCTCTGTGGGGAGAGTGAGACAGGCTCTGTGTGGAGAGTGAGACAGGCTCTGTGGGGAGAGTGAGGCAGGCTCTGTGGGGAGAGAGAGACAGGCTCTGTGTGGAGAGTGAGACAGGCTCTGTGGGGAGAGTGAGACAGGCTCTGTGTGGAGAGAGAGACAGGCTCTGTGTGGAGTGAGACAGGCTCTGTGTGGAGTGAGACATGCTCTGTGTGGAGAGTGAGACAGGCTCTGTGTGGAGAGTGAGACAGGCTCTGTGTGGAGTGAGACAGGCTCTGTGTGGAGAGTGAGACAGGCTCTGTGGGGAGAGTGAGACAGGCTCTGTGGGGAGAGTGAGACAGGCTCTGTGTGGAGAGTGAGACAGGCTCTGTGTGGAGTGAGACAGGCTCTGTGTGGAGTGAGACAGGCTCTGTGTGGAGAGTGAGACAGGCTCTGTGTGGAGAGTGAGACAGGCTCTAAGGGGAGAGTGAGACAGGCTCTGTGTGGAGAGTGAGACAGGCTCTGTGGTGCACGTCGCTGGGTTGCAGCCGGTTACAGCACGCAATGCATGCGCTGTCCATTGGTGTTGGTGCTGAAACCATAGCATAGGCTGCAATGTCGCTGTCCATTGGTGGTGGTGCTGAAACCATAGCATAGGCTGCACTGTCGCTGTCCATTGGTGTTGGTGCTGAAATCATTGCATATGCTGCACTGTCGCTGTCCATTGGTGGTGGTGCTGAAATCATTGCATAGGCTGCACTGTCGCTGTCCATTGGTGTTGGTGCTGAAATCATTGCATAGGCTGCACTGTCGCTGTCCATTGGTGTTGGTGCTGAAATCATTGCATAGGCTGCACTGTCGCTGTCCATTGGTGTTGGTGCTGAAATCATTGCATAGGCTGCACTGTCGCTGTCCATTGGTGTTGGTGCTGAAACCATATCATAGGCTGCACTGTCGCTGTCCATTGGTGGTGGTGCTGAAACCTTAGCTTAGGCTGCGCTGTCGCTGTCCATTGGTGTTGGTGCTGAAACCATAGCATAGGCTGCAATGTCGCTGTCCATTGGTGGTGGTGCTGAAACCATAGCATAGGCTGCACTGTCGCTGTCCATTGGTGTTGGTGCTGAAATCATTGCATATGCTGCACTGTCGCTGTCCATTGGTGGTGGTGCTGAAATCATTGCATAGGCTGCACTGTCGCTGTCCATTGGTGTTGGTGCTGAAATCATTGCATAGGCTGCACTGTCGCTGTCCATTGGTGTTGGTGCTGAAATCATTGCATAGGCTGCACTGTCGCTGTCCATTGGTGTTGGTGCTGAAATCATTGCATAGGCTGCACTGTCGCTGTCCATTGGTGTTGGTGCTGAAACCATAGCATAGGCTGCACTGTCGCTGTCCATTGGTGGTGGTGCTGAAACCTTAGCTTAGGCTGCACTGTCGCTGTCCATTGGTGGTGGTGCTGAAACCTTAGCTTAGGCTGCGCTGTCGCTGTCCATTGGTGTTGGTGCTGAAACCATTGCATAGGCTGCAATGTCGCTGTCCATTGGTGGTGGTGCTGAAACCTTAGCTTAGGCTGCACTGTCGCTGTCCATTGGTGTTGGTGCTGAAATCATTGCATAGGCTGCACTGGTTTAGGTTTAGGTTTGTTTATTTAGCATATAATACAAATAAATGACAATAACATATAAAAGAAACAAAAATATAATGCATGGAAAGGAAGAAGCCTATGGGCTTATATGGAATCCTTTCCTAAAGGAAGTGGTTATTAGTTTAAAAGATTAAAAGTTCATTAAGAACAGAACATAAATCTAGAAGTTGTCAAAGGGGGGCAGCTGTGCAGTAAAGAAAATAAAAACACAGACTGCACAGAAAACAGAAATAAACAATACAACAACAAATACACAAAAGAAAATATAACACATCAAGGTAAAACATGTCGCTGTCCATTGGTGGTGGTGCTGAAACCATAGGCTGCACTGTCGCTGTCC
>NC_137877.1:987833-1022833 GCF_963924005.1 Protomyctophum bolini | reverse complement strand
ATACAAACTACAGAAGATGCAAAGAACAAGTCTCAGTTTCTTTAATTTAGCTTAAGTTAGTTTTGTAAACACAAAATACAGTCTAAGTTAGTCATCGTCTGATAATATACTAACCTGTGTGTGTGTGTGTGTGTGTGTGTGCGCGTGTGTGTGCGCGCGTGCGTGCATGTGCGTGCGTGTGCAGTGCGTCACTAGGGGGCAGCGTGGAGCAGGAACATCTCCTGTCGTCCAGCGGTGTGGTCGTTCACAGCGAGGACGTCAGCAGTGCTCTGGACGTCCTGCAGAGGGCGCTGTCCTCCGCGGTCGGAGCGCCAAAGGTAAAACACGACGATCAAACGCTCGTCGCAAACATTTCCCATTTTTGCCGCGGACGAAGACATCACCGACCGAAAGAATGAGGTCGCGAATACAAGCGGCCCGAAATGAGTTTTCTTCGACGGACATGTTGACGATAATGATGATGATGATGAAGACGATAGGGCAGAAGCATAAGCATAGAAAGTATAGCTGTGCTAAGGGGCACGGTGGCACAGTTGGTAGTGCTGTCGCTTCACAGCTAGAAGGTCCTGGGTTCGATTCCCGCTCGGGACGCTGTGGGTGCTGGCGGCGTGTTTCCTCCTCCGCGTCATCAGTGCCCATATACCCGAAGGCGGGGTTGGCGAAAGGGCCTTTCTGTGTGGAGTTTGCATGTTCTCCCCGTGTCCCCTAGGGTAGGTACCCTCACATGTCCTCCCCATGTCCCCTAGGGTAGGTACCCTCACATGTTCTCCCCATGTCCCCTAGGGTAGGTACCCTCACATGTTCTCCCCATGTCCCCTAGGGTAGGTACCCTCACATGTTCTCCCCGTGTCCCCTAGGGTAGGTACCCTCACATGTTCTCCCCGTGTCCCCTAGGGTAGGTACCCTCACATGTTCTCCCCGTGTCCCCTAGGGTAGGTACCCTCACAAAAAACATGCAGTAATCCTGGTCACTAAACTGCCTCCCCCTGGCCAGCCGGGGCGCCTGATGGAGGGGAAAGGAACTGGTTGGAATAACGTGTTCCTTCCACTGCGCTACGTCAAACCAGGGAAACTCCCCCCTGTCAGGTTGTAAAGGAGCAACTTGGACACTCAGGCATGAAGGAAGCATGAGTTCAAGTCCGTTGCTCTCCCCTTGTCCCCCATATATGGGGACTAGGTTGGTCTCCCCATGTCCCCCATATATGGGGACTAGGTTGGTCTCCCCTTGTCCCCCATATATGGGGACTAGGTTGATCTCCCCTTGTCCCCCATATATGGGGACTAGGTTGGTCTCCCCTTGTCCCCCATATATGGGGACTAGGTTGGTCTCCCCTTGTCCCCCATATATGGGGGACTAGGTTGGTGGAGGGTGTGTAGAGCCCAGGATCACATTAGATGATTGACACAGGGGTGAAAAATGGGTTACAAAATCGTGGGATAAAAAATATATTAAAAAAAAGAAAAGAAAGTATAGCTGTTGTCCATATTATATCCATTTCATGGTATTAGACTGGATACTGTCTGGGATTTGGGATATTGTACTAAAGTTGTGTGTGTGTGTGTGTGTGTGTGTGTGTGTGTGTGTGTGTGTGTGTGTGTGTGTGTGTGTGTGTGTGTGTGTGTGTGTGTGTACGTGTGCGTGTGCGTGCGTGCGTGCGTGCGTGCGTGCGTGCGTGTGTGCGTGTGTGCGTGTGCGTGTGCGTGTGCAGGTTCCCAGCGTGCATTGGGAGGACATTGGGGGTCTCCAGGACGTGAAGCAGCAGATCCTGGACACGGTGGGTCTCCCCATGGAGCGCCCGGACCTGTTCTCCTCCTCCTGCCTCCTGGGTGGTCCCGGCGGGGGTCCGGGGCTCAGGAGGACCGGCCTGCTCCTCTACGGACCCCCCGGCACCGGGAAGACCCTGCTGGCCAAGGCCGTCGCCACGGAAACCAACATGACCTTCCTCAGGTCAGAGAGAGAGAGCTTTGGAGTGTTTACTCGCCAACAATGGCAGACAATGTGTTTTAAATGTTTGTATTTGATTCCAAGGTAAAATGTTTTATTTTTTTACAGTGTAACATGTGTTATTTTTTACAGTGTAAAAGGACCTGAACTTCTCAACATGTACGTTGGTCAGAGTGAGGAGAACGTCCGAGAAGGTGATTACCATAAATTACCATAAACAAATTATTACATTATCATAAATTACCATAAACTAATCATTACCGTACCATACATTACCATAAAGGAATTATACTGTATATATTTATATTGTATACGACATTGTAGCGGCTACAGCGCATAGTAGTAGTTCCGCCATAGTCTGAAAACCCACCTTTTCAGACTCCATCATGGCCCATAGCACTTACTATACCCTAGATGGCACTTCTGTAGACTTAGATAGCATTTGAAACAGACTTATAGCATGTTATGTAGACAGCACTAGAATTGCATTGTATGTAGTATGTAGTCATAGCACGCCATAGTACATATGTATAGCATAGTAGTATATATGTAAAGTTTATACGTATAAATTTCATTATATAGATATTCCACTGTTACTTTCTTAGCTTACGCATGTTTCATGATAAATGTTTTTATGTGATGTATTCCCATGCTTTTGTTCTTGCTTAATGTAAGTCGCTCTGGATTAAGAGCGTCTGATAAATGCCTAAATTGTAAATTGTAAATAGTATCTGGGTGGGGAAAGCATTTCCAACTTGCATCGTTCCAAGTGGGCAACAGGTTATTGTATTATATTGTGTCCATTAACAGGGATGTTATTGTAAAGCTAGTGTAATCTATAGTATTGCCACCAGATGGCGGGAACGCACCATTATGCCGATTTTGACCAAATAGACGAATCTGGCGAAGTCACTTCCGGCTCAACGATCCTAAACATCCGGTAGTAGTTTGACCCTGAGTCACTAGCTTAGCTGTCCGGGATGCTAAGCTACCATCGTCTTTTTCATAACTAAGTCAAATTAAGCTCTAATCAAGCCCAAAACATCCAAAAATGTCGCATTTTACGCAGCGATGCACATGAAGACCGCACGCGTGCGCGATCGACCGTGCACGCGCGGATTTCGGGCCGGTTTTAGGAAGATCACATCCAAAATTAGCCAAATTAGCGAAAGAATTGTCATTTTTGCTGTGTTGAACCCCCGATGAGTGACATTGATTGACAGTCCGTCAATTCCGTCATGGAGAGGTTTAGATTTTTAGCATTAATCCGTCATGTCCGTCGTGTGGAGTTCAAGGGTTAACGGGTCGTTATGTTGTTTTAATGTTAACAGTGTTCTCTAAGGCCAGAGCTGGAGTTCAAGGGTTAACGGGTCGTTATGTTGTCTTAATGTTAACAGTGTTCTCTAAGGCCAGAGCCGCCGCGCCCTGCATCGTCTTCTTCGATGAGCTGGACTCTCTGGCGCCCAGCAGGGGGCGCTCTGGTGACTCTGGAGGTGTGATGGACAGGTGAGTTGACTGACGGACGGACAGACGCTGCTTTCCCACAGACCATCAGATACGTTAGGTTGTCCTATTCCAGGGGTCACAGGGGTCAACTTCCTCCAGCACAAAGACACTGTGTTGAAGACGTCCACATCAATCTGCTTGCCTAAGACATTGAGACACTGTCTGTCAGTCAGACAGACAGACAGACAGACAGTGTGTTCAGCCACACAACAGACAGACAGACAGACAGACAGACAGACAGACAGACAGTGTGTTCAGCCACACAACAGACAGACAGACAGACAGACAGACAGACAGACAGACAGACAGACAGACAGACAGACAGACAGTGTGTTCAGCCACACAACAGACAGACAGACAGACAGACAGACAGACAGACAGACAGACAGACAGACAGTGTGTTCAGCCACACAACAGACAGACAGACAGACAGACAGACAGACAGACAGACAGACAGACAGACAGTGTGTTCAGCCACACAACAGACAGACAGACAGACAGACAGACAGACAGTGTGTTCAGCCACACAACAGACAGACAGACAGACAGACAGACAGACAGACAGACAGACAGTGTGTTCAGCCACACAACAGACAGACAGACAGACAGACAGACAGACAGACAGTGTGTTCAGCCACACAACAGACAGACAGACAGACAGACAGACAGACAGACAGACAGTGTGTTCAGCCACACAACAGACAGACAGACAGACAGACAGACAGACAGACAGACAGACAGACAGACAGACAGTGTGTTCAGCCACACAACAGACAGACAGACAGACAGACAGACAGACAGACAGACAGTGTGTTCAGCCACACAACAGACAGACAGACAGACAGACAGACAGACAGACAGACAGACAGTGTGTTCAGCCACACAACAGACAGACAGACAGACAGACAGACAGACAGTGTGTTCAGCCACACAACAGACAGACAGACAGACAGACAGACAGACAGACAGACAGACAGACAGACAGACAGACAGACAGACAGACAGACAGTGTGTTCAGCCACACAACAGACAGACAGACAGACAGAAGTAAAAGTATTGGGAGTTGGAATACTCAAGTGCAAATACCTCAGACGGTTGTGCTTGAGTACAGTACATGAGTAAATGTACTTAGGTACTTTTCCACCACTGGCTTCTTAAATCATTGAACGCCAAGGACTTAATTAATGATAATGACAATGAATGTATTTATAAATAGCACATTTATCAAGACATGGTAAAAACAACAACATAATCAAAGCTACAACAAAATATCAGTAAATAAACACAAAGCAAACACAAAATGAAGGCATACACACATAATGAAGACTAAATAGAATATGATGAGCAAAAGGATAATTAGCGGCTCAATACTATACTAATCCCGGATACCGCGCGGCTAATTTAAAATACGAACGCTTCTAAAGACTCTTAACACCCTGAGTGCACAGGACGGAGTTCTCCGTTCAATCACTTAGTAACGCCCAGTGCTCAGGACGGAGATTAATACAATCCTAATGTTCTGCTGTGATCTGTGATGTTCCAGGGTGGTGTGCTTACGTTCTGCTGTGTGCTGTGATGTTCCAGGGTGGTGTGCTTACGTTCTGCTGTGTGCTCTGGTGTTTCCAGGGTGGTTTCTCAGCTCTTGGCCGAGTTGGATTCTCTCGGTTCTCGTGAAGGACTTTTCGTGATCGGAGCCACCAACCGACCCGACCTCCTGGACCAATCACTGCTCAGACCTGGCAGGTCAGAGGTCACCGCCGCCGCTGATATTAGAGATGTGATCAGGAGCGCATCGGCATCGCTCGTGTTTACGTAGCGAGTGTTCACTTCCTGTTTCTCAGTTTCCAAGAGAAACGGCTTTAAAAATAAGACCGTTCTCCATAGAGATGGATGGCTGGTGTTCTACCATATTCAGCCACCAGATGGCGGTGTCGGCCGTAAATTAGTTAATAATGTATATATATAATGTTGTTTCTGATCAGGTTTGATAAGCTGGCCTATGTTTTATTAATAATCAATATGTCTATTGATCAGGTTTGATAAGCTGGTCTATGTTTTATTATTAATCAATATGTTTATTGATCAGGTTTGATAAGCTGGTCTATGTTTTATTAATAATCAATATGTCTATTGATCAGGTTTGATAAGCTGGTCTATGTTTTATTAATAATCAATATGTTTATTGATCAGGTTTGATAAGCTGGTCTATGTTTTATTAATAATCAATATGTCTATTGATCAGGTTTGATAAGCTGGTCTATGTTTTATTAATAATCAATATGTCTATTGATCAGGTTTTATAAGCTGGTCTATGTTTTATTAATAATCAATATGTCTATTGATCAGGTTTGATAAGCTGGTCTATGTTTTATTAATAATCAATATGTTTATTGATCAGGTTTTATAAGCTGGTCTATGTTTTATTAATAATCAATATGTCTATTGATCAGGTTTGATAAGCTGGTCTATGTTTTATTAATAATCAATATGTCTATTGATCAGGTTTGATAAGCTGGTCTATGTTTTATTAATAATCAATATGTTTATTGATCAGGTTTGATAAGCTGGTCTATGTTTTATTAATAATCAATATGTCTATTGATCAGGTTTTATAAGCTGGTCTATGTTTTATTAATAATCAATATGTCTATTGATCAGGTTTGATAAGCTGGTCTATGTTTTATTAATAATCAATATGTTTATTGATCAGGTTTGATAAGCTGGTCTATGTTTTATTAATAATCAATATGTTTATTGATCAGGTTTGATAAGCTGGTCTATGTTTTATTAATAATCAATATGTTTATTGATCAGGTTTGATAAGCTGGTCTATGTTTTATTAATAATCAATATGTTTATTGATCAGGTTTGATAAGCTGGTCTATGTTTTAATAATAATCAATATGTCTATTGATCAGGTTTGATAAGCTGGTCTATGTTTTATTAATAATCAATATGTTTATTGATCAGGTTTGATAAGCTGGTCTATTTTTTATTAATCAATATGTCTATTGATCAGGTTTGATAAGCTGGTCTATGTTTTATTAATCAATATGTTTATTGATCAGGTTTGATAAGCTGGTCTATGTTTTATTAATCAATATGTCTATTGATCAGGTTTGATAAGCTGGTCTATGTTTTATTAATCAATATGTTTATTGATCAGGTTTGATAAGCTGGTCTATGTTTTATTAATCAATATGTCTATTGATCAGGTTTGATAAGCTGGTCTATGTTTTATTAATCAATATGTCTATTGATCAGGTTTGATAAGCTGGTCTATGTTTTATTAATCAATATGTTTATTGATCAGGTTTGATAAGCTGGTCTATGTTTTATTAATAATCAATATGTTTATTGATCAGGTTTGATAAGCTGGTCTATGTTTTATTAGTAATCAATATGTTTATTGATCAGGTTTGATAAGCTGGTCTATGTTTTATTAATAATCAATATGTTTATTGATCAGGTTTGATAAGCTGGTCTATGTTTTATTAATAATCAATATGTTTATTGATCAGGTTTGATAAGCTGGTCTATGTTTTATTAATAATCAATATGTTTATTGATCAGGTTTGATAAGCTGGTCTATGTTTTATTAATAATCAATATGTTTATTGATCAGGTTTGATAAGCTGGTCTATGTTTTATTAATAATCAATATGTTTATTGATCAGGTTTGATAAGCTGGTCTATGTTTTATTAATAATCAATATGTTTATTGATCAGGTTTGATAAGCTGGTCTATGTTTTATTAATAATCAATATGTCTATTGATCAGGTTTGATAAGCTGGTCTATGTTTTATTAATAATCAATATGTCTATTGATCAGGTTTGATAAGCTGGTCTATGTTTTATTAATAATCAATATGTTTATTGATCAGGTTTGATAAGCTGGTCTATGTTTTATTAATAATCAATATGTCTATTGATCAGGTTTGATAAGCTGGTCTATGTTTTATTAATAATCAATATGTCTATTGATCAGGTTTGATAAGCTGGTCTATGTTTTATTAATAATCAATATGTCTATTGATCAGGTTTGATAAGCTGGTCTATGTTTTATTAATAATCAATATGTTTATTGATCAGGTTTGATAAGCTGGTCTATGTTTTATTAATAATCAATATGTTTATTGATCAGGTTTGATAAGCTGGTCTATGTTTTATTAATCAATATGTTTATTGATCAGGTTTGATAAGCTGGTCTATGTTTTATTAATAATCAATATGTCTATTGATCAGTTTTGATAAGCTGGTCTATGTTTTATTAATAATCAATATGTCTATTGATCAGGTTTGATAAGCTGGTCTATGTTTTATTAATAATCAATATGTTTATTGATCAGGTTTGATAAGCTGGTCTATGTTTTATTAATAATCAATATGTCTATTGATCAGGTTTGATAAGCTGGTCTATGTTTTATTAATAATCAATATGTCTATTGATCAGGTTTGATAAGCTGGTCTATGTTTTATTAATAATCAATATGTCTATTGATCAGGTTTGATAAGCTGGTCTATGTTTTATTAATAATCAATATGTTTATTGATCAGGTTTGATAAGCTGGTCTATGTTTTATTAATAATCAATATGTTTATTGATCAGGTTTGATAAGCTGGTCTATGTTTTATTAATAATCAATATGTCTATTGATCAGGTTTGATAAGCTGGTCTATGTTTTATTAATAATCAATATGTTTATTGATCAGGTTTGATAAGCTGGTCTATGTTTTATTAATAATCAATATGTCTATTGATCAGGTTTGATAAGCTGGTCTATGTTTTATTAATAATCAATATGTCTATTGATCAGGTTTGATAAGCTGGTCTATGTTTTATTAATAATCAATATGTCTATTGATCAGGTTTGATAAGCTGGTCTATGTTGTATTAATAATCAATATGTTTATTGATCAGGTTTGATAAGCTGGTCTATGTTTTATTAATAATCAATATGTCTATTGATCAGGTTTGATAAGCTGGTCTATGTTTTATTAATCAATATGTTTATTGATCAGGTTTGATAAGCTGGTCTATGTTTTATTAATAATCAATATGTTTATTGATCAGGTTTGATAAGCTGGTCTATGTTTTATTAATAATCAATATGTTTATTGATCAGGTTTGATAAGCTGGTCTATGTTTTATTAATCAATATGTTTATTGATCAGGTTTGATAAGCTGGTCTATGTTTTATTAATCAATATGTTTATTGATCAGGTTTGATAAGCTGGTCTATGTTTTATTAATCAATATGTTTATTGATCAGGTTTGATAAGCTGGTCTATGTTTTATTAATCAATATGTCTATTGATCAGGTTTGATAAGCTGGTCTATGTTTTATTAATCAATATGTCTATTGATCAGGTTTGATAAGCTGGTCTATGTTTTATTAATCAATATGTTTATTGATCAGGTTTGATAAGCTGGTCTATGTTTTATTAATAATCAATATGTTTATTGATCAGGTTTGATAAGCTGGTCTATGTTTTATTAGTAATCAATATGTTTATTGATCAGGTTTGATAAGCTGGTCTATGTTTTATTAATAATCAATATGTTTATTGATCAGGTTTGATAAGCTGGTCTATGTTTTATTAAGAATCAATATGTTTATTGATCAGGTTTGATAAGCTGGTCTATGTTTTATTAATAATCAATATGTTTATTGATCAGGTTTGATAAGCTGGTCTATGTTTTATTAATAATCAATATGTTTATTGATCAGGTTTGATAAGCTGGTCTATGTTTTATTAATAATCAATATGTTTATTGATCAGGTTTGATAAGCTGGTCTATGTTTTATTAATAATCAATATGTTTATTGATCAGGTTTGATAAGCTGGTCTATGTTTTATTAATAATCAATATGTCTATTGATCAGGTTTGATAAGCTGGTCTATGTTTTATTAATAATCAATATGTTTATTGATCAGGTTTGATAAGCTGGTCTATGTTTTATTAATAATCAATATGTTTATTGATCAGGTTTGATAAGCTGGTCTATGTTTTATTAATAATCAATATGTCTATTGATCAGGTTTGATAAGCTGGTCTATGTTTTATTAATAATCAATATGTCTATTGATCAGGTTTGATAAGCTGGTCTATGTTTTATTAATAATCAATATGTTTATTGATCAGGTTTGATAAGCTGGTCTATGTTTTATTAATAATCAATATGTTTATTGATCAGGTTTGATAAGCTGGTCTATGTTTTATTAATAATCAATATGTTTATTGATCAGGTTTGATAAGCTGGTCTATGTTTTATTAATAATCAATATGTTTATTGATCAGGTTTGATAAGCTGGTCTATGTTTTATTAATAATCAATATGTCTATTGATCAGTTTTGATAAGCTGGTCTATGTTTTATTAATAATCAATATGTCTATTGATCAGGTTTGATAAGCTGGTCTATGTTTTATTAATAATCAATATGTTTATTGATCAGGTTTGATAAGCTGGTCTATGTTTTATTAATAATCAATATGTCTATTGATCAGGTTTGATAAGCTGGTCTATGTTTTATTAATAATCAATATGTCTATTGATCAGGTTTGATAAGCTGGTCTATGTTTTATTAATAATCAATATGTCTATTGATCAGGTTTGATAAGCTGGTCTATGTTTTATTAATAATCAATATGTTTATTGATCAGGTTTGATAAGCTGGTCTATGTTTTATTATTAATCAATATGTTTATTGATCAGGTTTGATAAGCTGGTCTATGTTTTATTAATAATCAATATGTCTATTGATCAGGTTTGATAAGCTGGTCTATGTTTTATTAATAATCAATATGTTTATTGATCAGGTTTGATAAGCTGGTCTATGTTTTATTAATAATCAATATGTCTATTGATCAGGTTTGATAAGCTGGTCTATGTTTTATTAATAATCAATATGTCTATTGATCAGGTTTGATAAGCTGGTCTATGTTTTATTAATAATCAATATGTCTATTGATCAGGTTTGATAAGCTGGTCTATGTTGTATTAATAATCAATATGTTTATTGATCAGGTTTGATAAGCTGGTCTATGTTTTATTAATAATCAATATGTCTATTGATCAGGTTTGATAAGCTGGTCTATGTTTTATTAATCAATATGTTTATTGATCAGGTTTGATAAGCTGGTCTATGTTTTATTAATAATCAATATGTTTATTGATCAGGTTTGATAAGCTGGTCTATGTTTTATTAATAATCAATATGTTTATTGATCAGGTTTGATAAGCTGGTCTATGTTTTTTAATAATCAATATGTTTATTGATCAGGTTTGATAAGCTGGTCTATGTTTTATTAATCAATATGTTTATTGATCAGGTTTGATAAGCTGGTCTATGTTTTATTAATAATCAATATGTTTATTGATCAGGTTTGATAAGCTGGTCTATGTTTTATTAATCAATATGTTTATTGATCAGGTTTGATAAGCTGGTCTATGTTTTATTAATCAATATGTTTATTGATCAGGTTTGATAAGCTGGTCTATGTTTTATTAATAATCAATATGTTTATTGATCAGGTTTGATAAGCTGGTCTATGTTTTATTAATCAATATGTTTATTGATCAGGTTTGATAAGCTGGTCTATGTTGGGATCAATGAAGACAAGCAGTCCCAGCTTCAAGTCCTGAAGGCCATCGCCAGAAAGTATGGATCCAACAAGCACACACACACACACACACACACACACACACACACACGCGCACACACACACACACACACGCAAGTGCATGTATGCGCACGCACGCACGCACACACACACACGCGCGCACACACACACCCACGGCATTGTACAGTGTATACTACTAGTTCTCTAGTGTTTTCAATGTACTGATGATCCTAGATATATATTTCTATGTATGAGATGTATCACCATGTGTTCTGCTCACTGTGAGTCACTCTGGATTAATAGTGTCTCATAAATGTCTAATGCGTGCATGCGCGCGTACGTGTGTGTGTGTGTGTGTGTGCGTGTGTGTGTGTGTGTGTGCGTGCGTGCGCATACATGCACTTGCGTGCGTGTGTGTGTGTGTGTGTGTGTCAGGTTCCAGTGTGAGTCCAGCGTGGACCTGGGGGCGGTGCTTAGCCGTTGCCCCGCCCACCTGACGGGGGCGGACCTCTACGCGCTCTGCTCCGACGCCATGGCGACCGCCGTCAACAGGAAGATCTCTGCCATCGTCCGCGGTAACGTTATGCTAACGTTATGTAGCCATGACAACCACTGTAACGTAGCCATGACAACCACTGTAACGTAGCCATGACAACCACTGTAACGTAGCCATGACAACCACACAGTGTTGTTTTCCTCCCAGTGTCCGCGGTAACGTTGCCATGACAACCACACAGTGTTGTTTTCCTCCCAGTGTCCGCGGTAACGTTGCCATGACAACCACACAGTGTTGTTTTCCTCCCAGTGTCCGCGGTAACGTTGCCATGACAACCACACAGTGTTGTTTTCCTCCCAGTGTCCGCGGTAACGTTGCCATGACAACCACACAGTGTTGTTTTCCTCCCAGTGTCCGCGGTAACGTTGCCATGACAACCACACAGTGTTGTTTTCCTCCCAGTGTCCGCGGTAACGTTGCCATGACAACCACACAGTGTTGTTTTCCTCCCAGTGTCCGCGGTAACGTTGCCATGACAACCACACAGTGTTGTTTTCCTCCCAGTGTCCGCGGTAACGTTGCCATGACAACCACACAGTGTTGTTTTCCTCGACCGAAACTAAGACGAAAGATGTTCGTCGACTACCTTTTTTTCCACTGACGAAAACTACGTGGAAACTAAATTAACCCATTCTGACCTGAGATCAGATTTTTAAAATGTCAGTTTGAAAATGACAGTTTTCTGAAAAAGCTATGTTTCTATAGTCAGTCGTTCTTTGATTTTTACGAGCTTGTAGATCTGCTATTTTTCAATAGCTAAAGCAAAACATGATGCTAACACCAAAAGGGGTTCCCGCCCAAAATGGGTTAAAACTAAGCTATGGTGACTAAAACTAAGACTAAATGTATTGACAATCTCGTCCACAGATAAAAACTAGACTAAAATGTTAGGAAGGGACTAGTGGACAAGAGATCCAGTATGAGTCATTTTTACACTTGGTTGCATGCTGAAAATAGCCGATCTATGAGCTTGTAGATCGGCTATCTACAGCAAGTGTAAAAAAAAACAGACATTACGACGGCATCAGGGCCCGCCAAAATAAATTTTTAGTCGACTGTAGATTTAGTCGACTAAAATCGCATGACATTTAGTCGACTAAAACTAGACTAACACAAAAACATTCCCAGGTGACTAAAATGTGACGGAAAACTAAATGAAAACTAAATGAAAACGATTCACTTCTTAACACAATCAGCACCGTTTCAGTATTTCTTTCAAAATAGAAGCTCGGGGTGCCGGGCAGATACGGCCAGCTTTTACTCTGAAGGCCGGGGGCGTCCGTTCCCGGGAGGCATAATGTTGCTTGCTTACCTCGCTGTTATTATTACGATGAAGTCTCTCTAGAAGCGTTAATATTCTAAACGAGAGGCTTGTTGAAGTCAGAAATGAAGACTCGTCTGTCTGTCTGCCTGTCTGCCTGTCTGTCTGTCTGTCTGTCTGTCTGTCTGTCTGTCTGCCTGTCTGTCTGCCTGTCTGTCTGTCTGTCTGTCTGTCTGTCTGTCTGCCTGTCTGCCTGTCTGCCTGTCTGTCTCTCAGGTGTGGACACAGAGCAGTCTCCCGTGGTGTTGTCTTCGGAGGACTTTGACTCCGCCGTGCGTCAGTGTCGACCGTCGGTCACACCGCACGAGATGCTACGATACCACGCCCTGCAGCGCAGTCTGACCAATCACTGACCGGATACCACGCCCTGCAGCGCAGTCTGACCAATCACTGACCGGATACCACGCCCTGCAGCGCAGTCTGACCAATCACTGGACCAGATACCACGCCCTGCAGCGCAGTCTGACCAATCACTGACCGGATACCACGCCCTGCAGCGCAGTCTGACCAATCACTGACCAGGAGAAACCCAACACCTGCAGCTGCAGTCTGACCAATCACTGACCGGATACCACGCCCTGCAGCGCAGTCTGACCAATCACTGACCAGATACCACGCCCTGCAACGCAGTCTGACCAATCACTGACCGGATACCACGCCCTGCAGCGCAGTCTGACCAATCACTGACCAGGAGAAACCCAACACCTGCAGCTGCAGTCTGACCAATCGCTGACCGGATACCGACACCCTGCACTGTGGTCTGACCAATCCCGCAGTGGGCCCATAATGTGGGCCCATAATGTGGGCCCATAATGTGGGGCCCATAATGCGGGCCCATAATGTGGGCCCATAATGTGGGCCCATAATGTGGACCCATAATGCAATGCGGGCCCATAATGAGGGCCCATAATGTGGGCCCATAATGTGGACCCATAATGCAATGCGGGCCCATAATGAGGGCCCATAATGTGGGCCCATAATGCGGGCCCATAATGCGGGCCCATGATGTGGGCCCATAAGGCGGGCCCATAAGGCGGGCCCAGGTCCGTGGAGTGCTGAGGGCTGTATTTTGCATGTCTTAAGTACCAGGTCTTCTTACTTACTTAACTTAAGACCTGGAGGCGTGGTCAATGCTCTTTGGCCACTCGGAATAACCAAATGGCATTGACCACGCCTCCAGGTCTTAAGTTAAGTAATAAGACCTGGTACTTAAGACACGCTAAAATACAGCCCAGACTGGCTTCTGTAAAATCACTGAAAGCTTAAAATGATGAAGTGTATAAATCTGTCTTGATGTTTAGTGCACAGCGTGTCATCCTCAAATGTGATTTAATAAATTCAGAACTAATGAGACAAAGAGAGAGAGAGAGAGAGAGAGCTGTGCTTTACTTTATCGTTTGTCATGACAGTTTTCTGTCAGGATTTGCGCCACATTTTCACGTTTTTTTTTTCTTTAAAAAATAGCAGACCTACAATCTCGTAGCGCGCCACTCTTGTTAAAATGGGTTATGAGCTTGTAACCTTGTTAAAACACTTACAATTAGGGGGCACGGTGGCACAGTTGGTAGTGCTGTCGCACTCACAGCTAGAAGGTCCTGGGTTCGATTCCCGCTCGGGACGCTGTGGGTGCTGGCGGCGTGTTTCCTCCTCCGCGTCATCAGTGCCCATACCCGAAGGCGGGGGTTGGCGAAAGGGCCTTTCTGTGTGGAGTTTGCATGTTCTCCCCGTGTCCCCTAGGGTAGGTACCCTCACAAAAAACATGCAGTAATCCTGGTCTCTATACTGCCTCCCCCTGGCCAGCCGGGGCGCCTGATGGAGGGGAAAAGGAACTGGTTGGAATAACGTGTTCCTTCCACGCGCTACGACGTCCAACCAGGGAAACTCCCCCCTGTCAGGTGTAAAGGAGCAACTTGGACACTCAGGCATGAAGGAAGCATGAGTTCAAGTCCGTTGCTCTCCCCAGGTTGGCGGAGGGTGTGTAGAGCCCAGGATCACATTAGATGATTGACACAGGGGTGAAAAATGGGTTACAAAATCGTGGGATAAAAAAAACAAAACAGTTACAATTAAAATGTTGTATGCTAGAGTCAGGCTTCACTCACACCTTTTCATCTAGCATAAGGATCTGGTCTCTCCTGGAGAATACAACATTGATGCATGCTCGATTAGGCATACTGTACCATATTAACCATACTGTACCATATTCTGAAATCCCCACAAAGAGGACACATGCACGCGCTGCAAGGCTGGCGGCACGCAAAGGCGCCAAAGAGACTCAAAGTTGCTTTATATGATTTATAAATACATATTTATAAATTATAAATATGTGTTTACCTATAAAGCATTTGTGTATTATATTAACTGTCTAAAAAGAATCAGTCACATACAACTATATTCTGTAATAGTTCTTTAATTAACATTCAGATCTTTAGAAAAGGCGAGGTGTAACATTCTTAAAAAATAACCTCATGTCTATAATGTAAAATATAAATAATGCCTCAAAATATGTGAATTAAAACAAACAAAAAAACAAAACAGAGGTAGCATATTTTTCAATCCTCGTCTCCCTGGTTTTCCTCCTCGTCTCCCTTGGACTTCCTTGTTTTCCCGGCGTGCATATTTAGCTGAAGAGCTTATTTTCCCCGGCAGTTTTCCGATTGCTCATCAAATAGGCATGAAAGTCCTTGCGGGGCGTTTCTTTGAAGTTGTATTGCACACATAGAAGCCCCTTCAGTGACTCAACAGACAACCTGCTTTTCTCCTTGCTCCACTGGCTCTTGTGAGAAGGAAGGGCAAAGACAAACTGTGCAATCTTCAGTAGCTCTGAGTAACATGCAGTGCTTTTGCTATTTTCTCAAAATATTTGGACCACATCTGGTGCACTTTTCATGCCTTTGAACTCTCCATCACTATTGCAGCTCTCAGTGAATTTCTTGAGATTGGTGACCTGATCAAAACACTTGGCATCATCAATTATTGGCACCCCCTTTTCTCCTATAGGTACCACCTATAGTCCTGTGCGGACTCTCTTCTCTTCACCACCTAGGAGAAACCAGCACCAGAAACCAACGCACTCTGAGCCCCCCCCTCCCCCACCACACGAATAAGCTGTACTTTTTGGGAAAAATATTCTCTATGAGGCAGTTCTCTGGGCAATACCAGTAGAGGGCGCAGCGGAGTAACTAATAGTATTTTTCCCCGGTGGAAACAAAATCCCCTTTTGGCCAAAAAGTACAGTTTATACGTGTGGTGGTGGTGGGGGGGGGGGGGCGGGGGTCAGAGTGCGTCCACTAAGGAAAGTAGGCTTTCTAATGACACATTAGAAAGCGAGCGGCGGAAGTTGAGAGTAACATATAGCTCTAAATGAAACGCATTAGAGCTATGGACCAGAGCATTAGAGCTATGGACCAGAGCTAGGTTAGGATTAGGTATAGTTTTACTGAGGTTAAGGAGTATTGCGTAGGAATTGCGGTGTATTGCGGAGGAATTGCGGAGTGTTGCGGAAAAATTGCGGAATATTCCGGAGTAATTGCGGAGAAAAAAAAGAAGAAAAAAAAATCTGGAAAATGAAATAAAAATAAATAAATCTGAATGAAGTTATCTTTAATTACATTATTATAAGTAATACTATTAGAGTTGTACTATTACTCAGACGGAAATAAAAGCTTGGGGGGGGGGGGGGGGGAGATGCAATGCAAATGAAAGACATATACTGTCTATTCTATTTTCAGGCAAATTGTGTTTATTGTATTTTATTTTACTCAGCCATAACAATTTATTTTCTGTTAACCAACTTGCTGGCTGGCAGGCAGGCAGACAGCTACTCATAGACAGGCAGACAGACAGACAGCTACTCATGGAGAATTGGACAGGCAGGCAGTCAGACAGCTACTCATAGACAGGCAGACAGACAGCTACTCATGGAGAATTGGACAGGCAGGCAGACAGCTACTCATGGACAATTGGACAGGCAGGAAGGCAGACAGCTACTCATAGACAGACAGACAGACAGCTACTCATGGACAATTGGACAGGCAGGAAGGCAGACAGCTACTCATAGACAGACAGACAGACAGCTACTCATAGACAATTGGGCAGGCAGGCAGACAGCTACTCATAGACAGACAGACAGCTACTCATGGACAATTGGACAGGCAGGAAGGCAGACAGCTACTCATAGAAAGGCAGACAGACAGCTACTCATGGACAATTAGGCAGGCAGGCAGACAGCTACTCATAGACAGGCAGACAAACAGCTACTCATGGACAATTAGGCAGGCAGACAGCTACTCAGACAGGCAGACAGACAGCTACTCATGGACAATTGGACAGGCAGGCAGGCAGACAGACAGCTACTCATAGACAGGCAGACAGTAAGACAGCTACTCATTGACAGACAGACAAATAACTACTCATGGACAGACAGCCAGGCAGGCAGGCAGGCAGGCAAAGAGCTACTCATGTTATGTTATGTTATTATAACAGCTACTCATGTTATGTGCAATAATTTGTGCAGTTATGGGAACAGCTCTTTGTGTTTATGCAAGAAAATGTAACACATTTATTTATTTACATATTGTGTGCATGCACATTGTACTTTGATACATTTTGCGAAAATAAAGCAATTGAAAGAGAGAAGTTATCAAGTATCATTAATGTCGTAATTTTATCTACTGGCCCCTGGCCCCTTGCCATTTTTGTAATGTGGCCCACAGGTAAATCTATTGGAGTATCCCTGGGTTATAGTTTTTTGAAATTTTGAAAAATAAAGTTATCCTCGTTTCTCATCATTTTGGACCATGGGCTATAGCCCATATCGTACGGCATACTATAGCGCGCCGTTTTTCATCATTTTTGATGATTTGACAAAAATGAAAAAAAAACGATGGGTTATAGCCCAAAAGTTATCCTCGTTTCTCATCATTTTGGACCATGGGCTATACAGGGACTTAATGCTTAATAACATGAAGGTGTGTGTGTGTGTGTGTGTGTGTGTGTGTGTGTTTGTGTGTGTGACATATGGTGGTCCCTGGCTGTGAGCTCTCATCCATGGAAGTCGTTGGCAGAGATGGAGGGTGCGTGCGTGTGTGTGTGTGTGTGTGTGTGTGTGTGTGTGTGTGTGTGTGTGTGTGTGTGTGTGTGTGTGTGCGTGCGTGCGTGCGTGTGTGCGTGCGTGCCCTGTTTTCGCTGATCTGGGGTCAGCCATGCTGAGACGCCTGGTTAAATACTGCTGACCGCATCACCGCCGCGGCAATAATCACGTTAAACCCTGGAGTGGAATGTTGCTTAAGTCAACCTCAGCACAGCTACAATAATGTAGCTGTGCTGAGGTGCTTTTGTGTCATTAAGTCAACCTCAGCACAGCTACAATAATGTAGCTGTGCTGAGGTGCTTTTGTGTCATTAAGTCAACCTCAGCACAGCTACAATAATGTAGCTGTGCTGAGGTGCTTTTGTGTCCTTAAGTCAACCTCAGCACAGCTACAATAATGTAGCTGTGCTGAGGTGCTTTTGTGTCCTTAAGTCAACCTCAGCACAGCTACAATAATGTAGCTGTGCTGAGGTGCTTTTGTGTCCTTAAGTCAACCTCAGCACAGCTACAATAATGTAGCTGTGCTGAGGTGCTTTTGTGTCATTAAGTCAACCTCAGCACAGCTACAATAATGTAGCTGTGCTGAGGTGCTTTTGTGTCCTTAAGTCAAAGATGCCTTTGTTTTTGTTTAAAGAAACAGATTATTGTCACAAGATATACACACCCACAATACAAGGCATGCTGTTAATGGGCATATCGCTGTAACTATAGTTCAAACACAAACAATGAAGAAAACAGTATATATTTTATAATATATATATATATAGAGCTATAGATTTTTGGAACAAGTTAGTACTTGACATCCGTCTGACAAATAATAAATCAGCCTTCAATCTACAAGCTCGTAGCGCGCCATCGAGTGGCGCGCTACGAGCTTGTAGGTCTGCTATTTTTGAAAAAATGAAGACACTTTTAGTATCTGATCTCAGGTCAGAATGGGTTAATATTGAAACTGTCAGGATGTAATAGACATTTTTAGAATCTGATCTCAGGTCAGAATGGGTTAATATTTAAACTGTCAGGATGTAATAGACATTTTTAGAATCTGATCTCAGGTCAGAATGGGTTAATATTGAAACTGTCAGGATGTAATAGAC
This sequence comes from Protomyctophum bolini, assembly GCF_963924005.1. Taxonomy (NCBI): domain Eukaryota; kingdom Metazoa; phylum Chordata; class Actinopteri; order Myctophiformes; family Myctophidae; genus Protomyctophum; species Protomyctophum bolini. The sequence goes on along the minus strand of NC_137877.1, from coordinate 1,003,688 downwards.
ATTTTTAGAATCTGATCTCAGGTCAGAATGGGTTAATATTGAAACTGTCAGGATGTAATAGACATTTTTAGAATCTGATCTCAGGTCAGAATGGGTTAAGGAAAAGGTAAAGAGTTATTTACTTGAATGACCAGTTTAAAGAACAACTTTAGTGTTCTGCCCCCACAGTGTAGTGTGGTCATGTTTAACTATTCTGTGAAACAGCACCACCCTGTGGTACCCCAGGGTTTCGTATTGTCATGTTTTCCTTGTGCTTGCAATTAGATACAACATATATTTCAGCTGTGCTCAGTCAGTCAGATGTGTTCAGCTCCAGTGTGCTGCTGTTTGTGTGTCTCTTGGGCTAAAAGCAATATCTGTGAGTAATTTAACTGTTGATTCTATCAATTCAATTCAAAGGGCTTTATTGGCATGAGAAAACATACGTTTACATTGCCAAAGCAGAAAGAACAATACAACAATACAATCAAAACAACAAACAACTTCGAAGGTCAGAATCATCAATAGATCAACTTCTATGTACCAAGATCACGATGCAGGTATAGTGCAGGAATATACACAATGATTAGTCTTTAGGGTGGTTGTGTTCCTTCTCCTATCACAGCAACTAACAGATCTTGCTGCTGTGTTTGCACATTGTTGTACTTCGCCTAGCCGCAATTTGCAACTCTTTTTTACATTTTTTTTTTTACAATGGGCTGAATCCAGAGTTGCAATACCCTCCATCAACTTCCTATGCATGTTTTTTGGTTTGTGATCTCCTGGTCTTAAATGACGTTAAACTCACCAACTTTGCAGCTGCAGTCCAAGCTTGAATTATCCTCTTTCAATCTGGTGTCGCTTGTTTATCATAAAAATCCCCCGTAGAGATGTTATGAGCTACTTTCTGTCCAAAATATTCCACAACTATTATTCCGAGCCGCCATCTTGGATTTTTTCAACGTGCCATAAAACAAGACGTGAGGGGGAGCGCTTGTTTAATAGAATCTTACCTGAGGTAAGACACCCAAAGAAGAGGCCGACACCCTAGGGAGGGAGGGACGCTATTAAACAAGCACTCCCCCTCACATCTTGTTTTATGGCCCATTGTAAAAAAAATCTAGAGTTGCAAATTGCGGCTATACTTCGCCCTAGCCGCAATTTGCAACTCTAGATTTTTTTACAATTGGTTGAATCTAGAGTTGCAATACCCTCCATCGACTTCCTATGCAGTTATGAGCTACTGTCTGTCCAAAATATTCCACAACTATTATTCCGAGCCGCCATCTTGGATTTTTTCAACGTGCCATAAAACAAGACGTGAGGGGGAGCGCTTGTTTAATAGAATCTTACCTGCGCAGGTAAGACACCCAAAGAAGAGGCCGACACCCTAGGGAGGGAGGGACGCTATTAAACAAGCGCTCCCCCTCACGTCTTGTTTTATGGCACGTTGAAAAAATCCAAGATGGCGGCTCGGAATAATAGTTGTGGAATATTTTGGACAGAAAGTAGCTCATAACATCTCTACGGGGGATTTTTATGATAAACAAGCGACACCAGATTGAAAGAGGATAATTCAAGCTTGGACTGCAGCTGCAAAGTTGGTGAGTTTAACGTCATTTAAGACCAGGAGATCACAAACCAAAAAACATGCATAGGAAGTTGATGGAGGGTATTGCAACTCTGGATTCAACCCATTGTAAAAAAATCTAGAGTTGCAAATTGCGGCTATACTTCGCCCAGCAGATATGGGAGCTTTTTGTCATTGGTCATGTTTTCAAAATCTCCGTGTGTGTGGTTGTGATCTGTGGGAAGTATGTGTCTCTGTTGTCTTGGTACAGTGGACAGACAGTATGTGTCTCTGATGTCTTGGTACAGTGGACAGACAGTATGTGTCTCTGATGTCTTGGTACAGTGGACAGACAGTATGTGTCTCTGATGTCTTGGTACAGTGGACAGACAGTATGTGTCTCTGATGTCTTGGTACAATGGACAGACAGTATGTGTCTCTGATGTCTTGGTACAGTGGACAGACAGTATGTGTCTCTGATGTCTTGGTACAGTGGACAGACAGTATGTGTCTCTGATGTCTTGGTACAGTGGACAGACAGTATGTGTCTCTGATGTCTTGGTACAATGGACAGACAGTATGTGTCTCTGATGTCTTGGTACAATGGACAGACAGTATGTGTCTCTGATGTCTTGGTACAGTGGACAGACAGTATGTGTCTCTGATGTCTTGGTACAATGGACAGATGGTTAGGAAGTGTAGCTCGGTTTCCACTTCATTTTGTGTGCAGTGGGTGCATATAGTCTGTCATGATCTATCTATCATGATGGCAGGTTATTTGATGTTGTTTGCATTTGTACAGATGTATTATAATTATAAATCAGCTTATAAGTGATAAGTGATTTGTACTCTGTATAGATTAGCTCTGTTTGTTTCACTGACACATGCTTTCTGTATTGTAACAGCTAGTTATTTGGAATGTTTATATTTTGTTCTTACAGTTTCACAAATTGACCCGTAAAACTATACATAAAGACAAACGCCTTTTCTGTGGAGTTTGTTGGGAGATGTTTAGCTGGTGTGATCCTCAGCTAGCGAGGCCTACACATGTAGGCTAAATATATACAAGTAGTTCATATACTAGTGTTTGTTTTAATCTGTTTTATACGTAATTGATTGATGTCATTTAAATGTGTTTTTATGTGGGGGGGGGGGGGGGGGGGGGGGGGTTATTCTGAAAGCACTACTATATAAATTACAATCTAGTAGAAATGACTTTTTTGATTGATTGAAATATTTATGAACAGTTTGTAGAATTACAGTACATTTCAAGCACAAACTCAATACAAAGACTGTTAACTGTGAGTGGACGACCCAATTTAAACATTAAACTTGTACAAACGCCGGGACAACACTCTACACGTCCCAAACTCTTCTCCCTTCTGGCTCCAAAACTGTGGAATGCACTTCCCATTGCAGTCAGAACTGCAGCATCACTCCCAATTTTCCGCCGTAGTCTGAAAACCCACCTTTTCAGACTCCATCATGGCCCATAGCACTTACCCCACCCCCTTAGATAGTAATTCTGTAGACTTAGATAGCATTTGATAGACTTATAGCATGTTATGTAGACACTAGACAGCATAAGTGCATTGTATGTAGTCATAGCACGTCATAGTACATAGTAGTATAGATGTATAGCTTATATGTATAGTTTCATTATAGATATTCCACTGTTACTTTCTTAGCTTACGCATGTTTCATGATAAATGTTTTTATGTGATGTATTCCCATGTTCTTTTTTGTTCTTGCTTAATGTAAGTCGCTCTGGATTAAGAGCGTCTGCTAAATGCCTACATTGTAAATTGTAAATTGTACAACAGGGTCCACCTTGTTCAATTCATCAAAGTTACTACTAGTAGAAACTAGTAGAAATGACTAGTTTATACTACTATATTTTTAATAGATTTCCTCTAGTTTCTATACTAGTGTTATTTCTACTAGATTCAACTCCAGTAGAAATAATCCGTCAGTGTCCTTCAGAACTAGGTATGCTTTATAGTCGTTCTGCTTTTCAACCAGCAGAGGGCGCCAACGACGTGGCTTAAATGAAAAGGACATTTTTGATTGAAAACTTTATTTCAGACACAATGGGTCCATATACAAACAACATGTAAAAAACACAACAGCAAATACAAAAAACAACACATAGATAGCCTATATATCAGGCTATTTTCACTCCAGGCAGTCCTTGTCAATTAAAAACATATAAACATTGGCCTCCAGTGTTTCCAGAAACATGAGGAGAAGACTGTGTCACTCTGTGTGGTCCCTGTTAAGGCCATTATTAGTACATTGTTTGATTCCCTCAGTCTATACACATGAATCTATACATAACATTCCTCAGTACAGCATGAAATGTGGGTACATTACTGGTCACAAACATTTCACTAGCACTGGTCCATCTTGGGAGTCTAAGGAATATTCGAAAAGCATCATTATATGCCACCTGAAGTTTTTTCATTTTCGCTTTTATTAACAGTCAGGCGCAGTGTGGGGGGGGGGGGGGGTATTCTTCTTCACAACGAGTTTTTAAAGTGGTGCAAACTGAACCACTCCAAGGAACATCTTTGTCCCTTTGGGCTATGGGACTATGTTTAGAATATACCAAATGTGACTATGTTACTTTATCCCATGCTGTACGGGTACAGGGTGGTGTTTTAACTATTGAAAAATAGCAGATCTACAAGCTCGTAGCGCGCCACCGAGTGGCGCGCTATACGAGCTTGTAGATATGCTATATATATATTATTTTTTTTAAGTCGTGAAAATGTGGCACGAATCTTTGAAAATATATTCTTTCAGAAGACTTTTTTTTTTATTTTATTTTTTTTACGTCAGGCCTAAATGGGTTAGAGTACCAATAGGGGGTGCTGTTGCACCACTCGCTTCACACTGTTCTGATTCATTATGTATAATTTATTAAACATATTTTTGAACAGAGCAGATCTACAAGCTCACAATATGGGTCACATTGGGACACATTGTGAGCTTGTAGATCCTGAAATGTATAGGCTGTATTTTAGGTGTATAGGGCTCTGTAATGATAATGTAAATCTGAAGAATCTGTCTGGGGGAGAGAGAGAGAGAGAGAGAGAGAGAGAGTGGGCTAAAGCTGTGTGTGTGTGTGTGTGTGTGTGTGTGTGTGTGTGTGTGTGTGTGTGTGTGTGTGTGTGTGTGTGTGTGTGTGTGTGTGTGTGTGTGTGTGTGTGTGTGTGTGTGTGTGTGTGTGTGTGTGTGTGTGAGGGTCATTCTCCTGTCCCCTACATTAAGCTAAGTGCTCCTCAGCTCTGCCGCAGTTTGCAGTAAATGGCCTCTCTGAGGGGGGAGGGGGAGGGGGGGGGGGGGGGGGGGGGCTGTCCTCCCCAGCCCCGGGACACCGCTGCTGCTGTGTGTGTGTGATGTCATGTGTCCTCCCCAGCCCCAGGACACTGCTGCTGTGTGTGTGTGTGTGTGTGTGGGATCTGTCCTCCCCAGCCCCAGGACACTGCTGCTGTGAATCACCAGTCTGAGGAAAAACCATGGCTTTCTTTGAGACTGAGAGAGAAAAGCCTGGTCACAACCTAAGACAGAGAGAAAAGCCTGGTCACAACCTAAGACAGAGAGAAAAGCCTGGTCACAACCTAAGACAGAGAGAAAAGCCTGGTCACAACCTAAGACAGAGAGAAAACGGGGGCACGGTGGCACAGTTGGTAGTGCTGTCGCCTCACAGCTATAGAAGGTCCTGGGTTCGATTCCCGCTGGGGACGCTGTGGGCACTGGTGGCGTGTTTCCTCCTCCGCGTCATCAGTGCCCATACCCGAGGCGGGGGTTGGCGAAAGGGCCTTTCTGTGTGGAGTTTGCATGTTCTCCCCGTGTCCCCTAGGGTAGATACCCTCACAAAAACATGCAGTAATCCTGGTCTCTAAAACTACCTCCCCCTGGCCAGCCGGGGCGCCTGATGGAGGGGAAAGGAACTGGTCGGAATAATGTGTCCCTTCCACGCGCTACGTCCGGCCGGGGAAATTCCCATCTGCCAGGTGAAAAGAAGCAGCTTGGACTCCTCATGCATAGAAGGAGGCATGAGGTCAGTCCGCTGCCCCCCCAGGTTGGCAGAAGAAGTGTAGCGCCCAGGATTACATTAGATGGTTGGCACAGGGTGAAAAGAAAACTGGGTTACAAAATCGTGGGATATATTTTTTTTTAGGAGAACCTAAGACAGAGAAAGAACTGGTCACAACCTAAGACAGAGACGCTATCTCCAGACATGTTGAGACGGAACATCAGCCAGTTGTATTTCCCCTGGATACGATATTTTTTTTCAACCAATCACAACACTTGTTTCATTCACGGCGAGTGTAAACAGATTTGTAAAGCGTCAACATCATTTCCTTGAGCGATACTTCTACGGCGTAGGACCGTAGGTCTTATACTCCTACAGCGTAGGACCGTAGGTCTTAGTTCTACAGCGTAGGACCGTAGGTCTTAGTTCTACAGCGTAGGACCGTAGGTCTTAGTTCTACAGCGTAGGACCGTAGGTCTTACTTCTACGGCGTAGGACCGTAGGTCTTAGTTCTACACCGTAGGACCGTAGGTCTTATACTTCTACAGCGTAGGACCGTAGGTCTTAGTTCTACAGCGTAGGACCGTAGGTCTTAGTTCTACAGCGTAGGACCGTAGGTCTTAGTTCTACACCGTAGGACCGTAGGTCTTATACTTCTACAGCGTAGGACCGTAGGTCTTAGTTCTACAGCGTAGGACCGTAGGTCTTACTTCTACAGCGTAGGACCGTAGGTCTTAGTTCTACAGCGTAGGACCGTAGGTCTTAGTTCTACAGCGTAGGACCGTAGGTCTTATACTTCTACAGCGTAGGACCGTAGGTCTTAGTTCTACAGCGTAGGACCGTAGGTCTTAGTTCTACAGCGTAGGACCGTAGGTCTTACTTCTACAGCGTAGGACCGTAGGTCTTAGTTCTACAGCGTAGGACCGTAGGTCTTAGTTCTACAGCGTAGGACCGTAGGTCTTAGTTCTACAGCGTAGGACCGTAGGTCTTAGTTCTACAGCGTAGGACCGTAGGTCTTAGTTCTACAGCGTAGGACCGTAGGTCTTATACTTCTACAGCGTAGGACCGTAGGTCTTAGTTCTACAGCGTAGGACCGTAGGTCTTAGTTCTACAGCGTAGGACCGTAGGTCTTAGTTCTACGTCTTAGTTCTACAGCGTAGGACCGTAGGTCTTAGCCAGCATGGTGACTGACCACACGCACGCACGGAGGCGCACACACACACACACACACACACACACACACACACACACACACACACACACACACACACACACACACACACACACACACACACACACACACACACACACACACACACACACACACACAACACACACACGCCAGCCATTCAGTCAGTTTTCTGAAGAGCTACTCTATCTCTCTCTCTCTCTCTCTCTCTCTATCACTGTATCTATTATGTAATAATTGTGACTTTATTGCATAATCCTTTCCTTGTAATTCTCTTGCTAATAATACTACTACTGTAACACTGTAATGCTGTGTGTGTGTGTGTGTGTGTGTGTGTGTGTGTGTGTGTGTGTGTGTGTGTGTGTGTGTGTGTGTGTGTGTGTGTGTGTGTGTGTGTGTGTGTGTGTGTGTGTGTGTGTGTGTGTGTGTGTGTGTGTGTGTGTGTGTGTGTGTGTGTGTGTTATCCTCCATAACACATGATGGAAGTAGTGCTACTAAAATGTGTATAATTATTGTTCGCCACGACCGTCATTTTTGACCTAGTGTCTGATTGGTTGAGCTGTGGTGTAGAGTGTTACCTGATTGGTTGAGCTGTGGTGTAGAGTGTTACCTGATTGGTTAAGCTGTGGTGTAGAGTGTTACCTGATTGGTTTAGCTGTGGTTTATAGAGTGTTACCTGATTGGTTGAGCTGTGGTGTAGAGTGTTACCTGATTGGTTGAGCTGTGGTGTAGAGTGTTACCTGATTGGTTGAGCTGTGGTGTAGAGTGTTACCTGATTGGTTGAGCTGTGGTGTAGAGTGTTACCTGATTGGTTTAGCTGTGGTTTATAGAGTGTTACCTGATTGGTTGAGCTGTGGTGTAGAGTGTTACCTGATTGGTTGAGCTGTGGTGTAGAGTGTTACCTGATTGGTTGAGCTGTGGTGTAGAGTGTTACCTGATTGGTTAAGCTGTGGTGTAGAGTGTTACCTGATTGGTTTAGCTGTGGTGTAGAGTGTTACCTGATTGGTTTAGCTGTGGTTTATAGAGTGTTACCTGATTGGTTGAGCTGTGGTGTAGAGTGTTACCTGATTGGTTTAGCTGTGGTGTAGAGTGTTACGGTACCTGATTGGTTAAGCTGTGGTGTAGAGTGTTACCTGATTGGTTTAGCTGTAGGTGTAGAGTGTTACCTGATTGGTTGAGCTGTGGTGTAGAGTGTTACCTGATTGGTTTAGCTGTGGTGTAGAGTGTTACCGGATTGGTTTAGCTGTGGTGTAGAGTGTTACGGTACCTGATTGGTTTAGCTGTGGTGTAGAGTGTTACCTGATTGGTTGAGCTGTGGTGTAGAGTGTTACCTGATTGGTTGAGCTGTGGTGTAGAGTGTTACCTGATTGGTTTAGCTGTGGTGATTGGTTGAGCATGCTCCCTTAGGGGGTCTGTAACTCTCAGAGTTACATGAACGTAGATTTTACAATATAAATCGGGGGTCCAGAGATAGAGATGCCATTGAATGGGGGTCTGTGTAGTGTAGACTAATGCATGTCAAAATGGGGATCCTTGAAATTAAACGGGTTGAGGAAGCACTGCTAAAAAACGCTCCACACGACCCAAACTCTGCTCCTTCTGGTTCCAACACTATGGAGTGAATAATGTTCCCATTGCAGTCAGAACTACAGACAGAACTACAGTCAGGACTACAGTCAGAACTACAGACAGAACTACAGTCAGAACTACAGTCAGAACTACAGTCAGAACTACAGACAGAACTGGGTGACACCATAAAATGTAAATGAGTCCATTGTGGGATGACTCTGCACACACACACACTCACACACACACACACACACACGCACACGCACACGCACACGCACACGCACACGCACACGCACGCATGCACACACACACGCACACACACGCAAATGCGCGCAAATGCGTGCACGCAGTCTTGCACAGACGTACAGGCTCCTATGCCACCAAAATGTGGAACGCCCTACCAACAGTCATTGAGACATGCAAATCCCTTGACTCCTTCAAAACCGCTCTCAAAGGGCACCTACGGACGTCTGCAATTATGAACTGGCCCCCAGGGAATTCTGAATCCCCCCCCACCGCCCCCCCCCCCCCTTTTCCCCCTCACTGTATATGTTTATTTTCCCTTTTTACCTCCTATATGATGAATTCCTGTTCTGTTCTTTAACTATATAGAAGTGTATATTTGTACGTCTCTAAATGTTTTGATGAATTGAACATGGTGGTCCCTGAGTTGTAAACAAGTGTAATGCTTAATTGAATTGGGTCGTCCACTCACAGTTAACAGTCTTTGTATTGAGTTTGTGCTTGAAATGTACTGTAATTCTGCAAACTGTTAATAAATATTTCAATCAATCAATCAAACATGTAGACTTAAATTAAATAACGCATAATTACAGAAATGTCTTGTGAATTAAAGTCCGCAGTTCAAGATGTACTCGAGTAAAAGTACGCACACCACCACCCCCCACCCCCCCCCCCCACCCCCTCCATGTCCCTGCTCTGCGCACCATCACACGCACGAGCGCGCACGATCTGTCTATCCTGACTCTCTCTCTCTCTCTCTCTCTCTCTCTCTCTCTCTCTCTCTCTCTCTCTCTCTCTCTCTCTCTCTCTCTCGGTTACCCAGTCACTCTACCCCCCTCTCTCTCTCTCTCTCTCTCTCTCTCTCGGTTACCCAGTCACTCTACCCCCCTCTCTCTCTCTCTCTCTCTCTCTCTCTCTCGGTTACCCAGTCACTCTACCCCCCCCCCCCCCCCCCCCCCCTCTCTCTCTCTCTCTCTCTCTCTCTCTCTCTCTCTCTCTCTCAGAGTCACTCTCGCTTTCTAGACTGACTCCCCCTCCTCCCCTCCCCCCCATCGCTCTGTTTCTCTCTCTCCTCCGTAGCTTGAAGTACCGCAGAGAGAGAGAGAGAGGGAGAGGGAGAGGGAGAGAGGGAGAGAGAGATAGGTGGGAGTCAGGAGAGAGAGAGATAGAGAGAGAGTGATAGGTGGGAGTCAGGAGAGAGATCGAGACAGAGAGAGAGAGAGAGAGAGAGAGAGAGAGAGAGAGAGAGAGAGAGAGAGAGAGAGAGAGAGAGAGAGAGAGAGAGAGAGCGCAGACTGGCTCTGCATCGGTGAAGGAGAGAGAGGGAGCTGATCAAAGCGTCTCTGCCTGCATGTACAGTACACTGGCTACAGTGAGGCTACATTTTGCCACAGCGTTACTTACTGTACACTGACAGTACAGTAGAGAATAGAGATACATTGTAACGAGGTGTTTTATATGGATAAGTAAGCACTGCGCCTCTACTCAACAACACACGGTAAGAAGAGTTGTTCATTTTTATACCGAACATCAGTCACTCCACGCACGAACACACACACACACACACGAACACACGCACGCACGAACACACACTTCTATGTTGTAGGACAGAGCTGCAGCAATTAGCTTATATATTTGTTTTTAATTTGTAGGCCTACCCGTTTCGGTAATTCGGTATAATCTTTAACTCTTGGAGAGTGTAACATTAAACCAAATGGACCCGTTTAATGTTACACTCTCCAAGAGTTGATTCACAAGAAGTCTCCACAATTAGAGAATGTAGAAGAACTGTTATTTTGATCAACGTTTTCCTGTTATCTCTCCTATATAATATTAGCATGAATGGAAACTGCGTGTGGACAGAAATCTGATCCAAATAATATTCTTTAGTTTTGTGTCTAAATGTCATCAAATGGTGCTCCGTGGAATGGATTAAATGCTGAATAAATGACCACTGTTTTAAAAACGTCTTTTCGCTGTGATCAAACTCAACGCGGCCGGGCTGACAGCAGCTCTAATTACGTATGCATGAGTCGTGAGTTAAAAGTTGGAACGCTTTCCTCTCGACGCACGTTGACGAATATAATAAACGAAAATAAATGACCCATATCATAATATAATAATAATAAAATAATAAAATAAATGACCCATATACAGCCTAGAGTTGATTCAGTCATTTTTTACACTTGGTTGCATGCTGGAAATCGCAGATCTACACAAGATCTCAATGCATTGTGAGCTTGTAGATCTGCTATAACTTGTATTTTAGTGATTTTTTTGTTAATTAATTTGTTAATTATATTTATGTAATTATATTTAGTTTTAGGGTTAGGGTTATTATTTATTTATTTTTAGTTTGAATGCAGTTTTTAAGGTATAGTCATTTTTCCTCCTAGTTTTAGTCGAGGAAATCAGCGCTGAGAACAGAGTACAATAATGCAGCAGAAGAATAGAACCATTTATTTTAGAGTGTGAAGATGTTGGTTCTCAACATGAGGCCTGGGGACCCCCCAGGGGTCCAACCCTAGACCCTTATGAGGGTCCCAACATGAGATGACACTTTTGCATCAGGAGAAATCTCATCTCCACATTTCAACTTTTCTATGTTTTTATTTTTTTTCCCACATAAAATTAATTTCCTACTTCAGTGGTTTTTCAACCATTTTCACGTCAAGGTCCATTATTTATTTATTTGTTCAGCATTTGAGTTTGGTTTCATTTTACACTCTCAACAGTTAAAAATCCATGTGGGTCCATTTGGTTAGCAACTCTCCATCATTTAGTAGGGACCACCTGGAACCTCCTCAGGGACCACTCTGATTGGCCCAGAGTGTTGCGCAGAAACATGTTGTGAACATAGCAGATCTACAAGCTCGCAAGGTGTCCCCATGACGTGTCAGTGTGTTGTCAGCTTGTTGTGCAGATAGACAGACAGACAGACAGACAGACAGGCTGGCTGGCTGGCTGACTGACTGTGTTGTAAGCTTGTAGATCTGCTATTTCCACTCATTTTGTTCTGCCCCCATGCAAACATTCTGACGAGAGAAAATAATGTGTTTCTGTTTCACCAGAGAGGACCCTCCCCCTCACACCCCTCCCCCCTCCCCTCTCCCCCCTCCCCCTCACACCCCCCCCCCCCCCTCCATACACGTTCTCAATCACACTGAGAGCTTCTGTCTATGGAAGAGTTATAGTCGTGTGTGTGTGTGTGGGGGGGTGCGGGTGTGTGTGTGTGCGTGTGCGCGCGTGTAGCTGTAGAAAAACTGCAGATCTACGAGAGCCCGTGATATTTTTTGAGAAATCGTGAAAACGTGTGCGAGAGTCTTCTTTAATATAATTATATTCTTTCACAGTGAATGTTTGTATTTATAGGCTTGTGCGTGCGTGTGTCCGTCCGTGGGTGCGTGCGTGCGTCCGTGCGTGCATCCGTGTGTCCGTGCGTGCGTGCGTGTGTGCGTGTGTGCGTGTAGCTGTTGAAGAATAGCAGATCTACAAGCTCGTATAGCGACCGTGCGTGCATGTGGTGGCATGATGATGGAGGCATTGTATGCCCCCCCCCCCCCCCCCACACACTGCCCTCCGGCACATAGAGCACTCTGCAGATCATCTTCATCATCATCATCATCATCATCATCACACTACGTTAGAATCCACTCATACCTCCTGATTCTACAGTCCTACTAATACTACTACTACTACTACTACTACTACTACTACTACTACTACTACTACTACTACTACTACTGGGGGCACGGTGGCACAGTTGGTAGTGCTGTCGCCTCACAGCTAGAAGGTCCTGGGTTCGATTCCCGCTCGGGACGCTGTGGGTGCTGGCGGCGTGTTTCCTCCTCCGCGTCATCAGTGCCCGTTACATACCCGAAGGCGGGGTTGGCGAAAGGGCCTTTCTGTGTGGAGTTTGCATGTTTTCCCCGTGTCCCCTAGGGTAGGTACCCTCACATGTTCTCCCCGTGTCCCCTAGGGTAGGTACCCTCAAAAAAACATGCAGTAATCCTGGTCACTAAACTGCCTCCCCCTGGCCAGCCGGGGCACCTGATGGAGGGGAAAGGAACTTGTTGGAATAACGTGTTCCTTCCACGTGCTACGTCCAACCAGGGAAACTCCCCCCTGTCAGGTGTAAAAGGAGCAACTTGGACACTCAGGCATGAAGGGAGGTCCCATGTTAGGAACTAAACAGAGTATTTGGTGGAGGTTGGTTTGGAAAAGAGACTCTTTGAAGACCAGAACTATGAACCAATCAGAACTAGTTTAAACCACTCGGTCGTTTGACTTATTTAGAACTAGTTAAACCACTCAGTAGGGAAGGGTCCTCTTCTCTGCCATCCACTAGGGGGCAGTATCTATTTTTCTGTACTCTTCTGTGGAGTGAGGAGACAGCCATCTTGTTTTGTTGTCAGGTTCATGTTCACATTCAGAGATGCATGTTGTGTTGGTTGGAGGTTCCTCACCTAATGACTGAACAGAGACCTACTAAACTAAACGGCCTGCTAACTTAAAGCTGCCATTTCACAGTAAGGAGTGTATTTATTCAAGTAGTTTGACTGAATTAGAACTAGTTAAACCTCTCAGTAGTTTGACTGAATCAGGACTAGTTAAACCTCTCAGTAGTTTGACTGAATCAGGAACTTTGTGAAGTAGGAAGGAGGAGGACATTCTTGTGGAACATCTCTGAATCCATTCAGAGCTTTTGGACAAATCAAAGGACCTTCTGGCCTCCTGGGTGAGGATATGACCTTCTGGCCTCCTGGGTGAGGATATGTCGTGTCCCTTTTATCTTTCTTTTGTTTAAACAAATTGATTTAATCGCCTTTGAGGATTAAGTGATTTTCGGAAAAGGAGCACATTGTACAATTTTTGCTTGGATTCATAATCTTTGCGATTGTGATGATACTTGACTCACTGGAGTCACATTTAAATGATTTTGTTTAAGTCGAGGACTTAAACAAAATCGGAGTTCGGACATTTTCATTTGTATTTTGAAATGTATGTTGATTGTCCACGTTGCAAATTGCAACTGTGATCATTGTGATTGTTTTATGTTGACTTCCAGAAACGAGGGCGGCTATTGTATATCATTATATATATATATATATATATATATATATATATATATATATATATCAATCATTGTATATGTATCATCATGTATCATTCTGGTCGGATCTGGATACGTTTTGAGAATCACTGATAGTTAGTTAATGTTTCAGTAAAACTGTGAGGATTTACAATACATTTTGTAGAATCGGCCTCAGGTATGTGTGTGTGTGTGTGCGTGCGTGCATGTGCGTGCGTGTGTCTATGCGTGTGTCCGTCCGTGCATGTGCGTGCGTGTGTGTGTCTGTGTGTGTCCGTCCTTGCGTGTGTGTGTGTGTGTGTGTGTGTGTGTGTGTGTGTGTGTGTGTGTGTGTGTGTGTGCGCGTGCACGTGTGACTAATGATGGTGCATGATGCTCTGAAGGTGTAGACAGAGGAACTCCTGCTACTGCAGTGGAACTATTCTCTATACGTAGCTGTGACACGTATAGTTATACACTGCAGTATTCACACACCGTCTACATCACTGGAACTATTCTGTGTTGTTGGAACTATTCTACATGTAGCTGTGTTGTTGGAACTATTCTATATGTAGCTGTGTTGTAGGAACTATTCTATATGTAGCTGTGTTGTTGGAACTATTCTATATGTAGCTGTGTTGTAGGAACTATTCTATATGTAGCTGTGTTGTAGGAACTATTCTATATGTAGCTGTGTTTTTGGAACTATTCTATATGTAGCTGTGTTGTAGGAACTATTCTATATGTAGCTGTGTTGTAGGAACTATTCTATATGTAGCTGTGTTGTAGGAACTATTCTGTAGCTGTGTTGTAGGAACTATTCTATATGTAGCTGTGTTGTAGGAACTATTATGTAGCTGTGTTGTAGGAACTATTCTATATGTAGCTGTGTTGTAGGAACTATTCTATATGTAGCTGTGTTGTAGGAACTATTCTATATGTAGCTGTGTTGTAGGAACTATTCTATATGTAGCTGTGTTGTAGGAACTATTCTATATGTAGCTGTGTTGTAGGAACTATTCTGTATGTAGCTGTGTTGTAGGAACTATTCTATATGTAGCTGTGTTGTAGGAACTATTCTATATGTAGCTGTGTTGTAGGAACTATTCTATATGTAGCTGTGTTGTAGGAACTATTCTGTATGTAGCTGTGTTGTAGGAACTATTCTATATGTAGCTGTGTTGTAGGAACTATTCTATATGTAGCTGTGTTGTAGGAACTATTCTATATGTAGCTGTGTTGTAGGAACTATTCTATATGTAGCTGTGTTGTAGGAACTATTCTATGTGTAGCTGTGTTGTAGGAACTATTCTATATGTAGCTGTGTTGTAGGAACTATTCTATATGTAGCTGTGTTGTAGGAACTATTCTATATGTAGCTGTGTTGTAGGAACTATTCTATATGTAGCTGTGTTGTAGGAACTATTCTATATGTAGCTGTGTTGTTGGAACTATTCTATATGTAGCTGTGTTGTAGGAACTATTCTATATGTAGCTGTGTTGTAGGAACTATTCTATATGTAGCTGTGTTGTAGGAACTATTCTATATGTAGCTGTGTTGTAGGAACTATTCTATATGTAGCTGTGTTGATTGGGAGTGAGTCTGTAGTTCTGACTGCAATGGGAAGTTCATTCCATAGTTTTGACGTTCACTGTGACGTGTGGAGCGTTGTCCCAGAGTTTGGAACATGTGGAGCGTTGTCCCAGAGTTTGGGATGTGTGGAGCGTTGTCCCAGAGTTTGGGACGTGTGGAGCGTTGTCCCAGAGTGTGGGACGTGTGGAGCGTTGTCCCAGAGTGTGGGACGTGTGGAGCGTTGTTGTCCCAGAGTGTGGGACGTGTGGAGCGTTGTTGTTCCAGTGTTTTTACTGAAGGTACTTCCAGCTTCCCTGCGTCGGCTGATCTGTGTGTGTAGGAGGGTTCGTGGGGTTCGGTCATACTTAGCCATAGACCTACCTTTGGTTGCTTTGAACGCCACCATCAGAGTTCTGTACTCTCTCTCTCTCTCTCTGTCTCTCTCTCTCTCTCTCTCTATCTCTCTCTCTCTCCATGATACCCTAATGTCTCTCTCCCCAGACAGACTCGTATCTCCTCCTCCCCTCTCAGTAATGGCATCAATGTCTGATTAAATCTCTCCTCTCCTCTCCTCTCCTCTCCTCTCCTCTCCTCTCCTCTCCTCTCCTCTCCTCTCCTC
>NC_137877.1:970333-982833 GCF_963924005.1 Protomyctophum bolini | reverse complement strand
GATTTTGATATCCATATCAAATAAATAAGCATTCATTCATGAAAGAGAAAGACATAAAGTTAGCCCATTCTGACCGGGCACCCATTTTGGTGTTAGCATCATGTTATGCTTTACCTATTTAAAAATAGCAGATCTACAAGCTCATAGCGCGCCACCGAGTGGCGCGCTACGAGCTTGTAGGTCTGCTATTTTAGAAAAATCGAAGAACGACTGACATTTTTTTAGAATCTGATCTCAGGTCAGAATGGGTTCATCAGACCAGTGTGTGTCCAGTGGAAACCTCGTATGAATCTGATCTCAGGTCAGAATGGTATGGCGTTCCGACATGGTTGACTCGGTCTGGCGCTCAGAGGCGTTGGAGCGCGCTCAGACACACGGCTAGCGTCTCGCTGCTACCGCTAAGCTTTAATTAGCTTCATTAGCTTTCCTCCAGAGGGCTTGTGTAATGTGCTGCAATTCATTAGCTTTCCTCCAGGGGGGGTTCCGTAACATGCTGGAATTACTCATGAGGCGAACGTCAAACTTCACTTCTTTCCTCCAAAACACTCATTAGCTATTGCATTAGAGTAGCCACGCTACTAGAGTAGACGACGCTCCACACGTCCCAGACTCTTCTCCCTTCTCTAAAACACCCTGGACAACGCTCCACACGTCCCAGACTCTTCTCCCTTCTCTAAAACACCCTGGACAATGCTCCACACGTCCCAGACTCTTCTCTCTTCTCTAAAACACCCTGGACAACGCTCCACACGTCCCAGACTCACTCCCTCTTCTCTAAAACACCCTGGACAACGCTCCACACGTCCCAGACTCTTCTCCCTTCTCTAAAACACCCTGGACAATGCTCCACACGTCCCAGACTCTTCTCCTTTCTCTAAAACACCCTGGACAACGCTCCACACGTCCCAGACTCTTCTCCCTTCTCTAAAACACCCTGGACAACGCTCCACACGTCCCAGACTCTTCTCCCTTCTCTACAACACCCTGGACAACGCTCCACACGTCCCAGACTCTTCTCCCTTCTCTAAAACACCCTGGACAACGCTCCACACGTCCCAGACTCTTCTCCCTTCTCTACAACACCCTGGACAACGCTCCACACGTCCCAGACTCTTCTCCCTTCTCTAAAACACCCTGGACAACGCTCCACACGTCCCAGACTCTTCTCCCTTCTCTAAAACACCCTGGACAACGCTCCACACGTCCCAGACTCTTCTCCCTTCTCTAAAACACCCTGGACAACGCGGTATATATTGTAGTATATATTCTAAATAACCACGGTTACTGCGCAACCTCCAGTTATAGCTATATGTAGTTCACAGCTGACGTCTCAGCAATGATCAGAGAGGATTCCCTGTGCGTGTGTGTGTGTGTGTGTGTGTGTGTGTGTGCGTGTGTGTCTGTGTGTGTGTGCGTGTGTGTGTGCGTGTGCGTGCAGGTTCATAGCCTATATTCCCTTTCATGGTCATAAAAATGCTGACTGCGCAAAATCAGGGTTGTGTAGAACATCCATTACGTTTGTGTGAGAGTGAATCAGAGATGACAGCGCTGCTGCCAGTGTGTGCACGTGTGTGTGTGCGTGTGTGTGTGGGCGTGTGTGTGTGTGTGTGTCAGTGAGTGAATCAGAGCTGACAGCGGTGCTGTGTGTGTTCGTGCATGCGTGCGTGTGTGTGTGTGTGACCACGGTGCTGTGTGTGTGTGTGCGTGCGTGCGTGTGACAGCAGTGCTGTGCATGCGTGTGCGTGTGCGCGCACATGCGTGCGTGCGTGCGTGCGTGCATGACCGCGGTGCTGTGCTCGGCTGCCTCTCCTCATTAGCATAACGATGCTCTTCATCAGATCACCTCCGTTTGTGTTTCTGAAGCCGTTCTTCCTTCAACAATGACTCAGCATCTTGTTTACAGAGATGTGTTAGTCTCTAAGGTGGTCCTTAATTCAACAATGACTCAGCATCTTGTTTACAGAGATATGTTAGTCTCTAAGGTGGTCCTTAATTCAACAATGACTCAGCATCTTGTTTACAGAGATATGTTAGTCTCTAAGGTGGTCCTTATTTCAACAATGACTCAGCATCTTGTTTACAGAGATATGTTAGTCTCTAAGGTGGTCCTTAATTCAACAATGACTCAGCATCTTGTTTACAGAGATATGTTAGTCTCTAAGGTGGTCTTCCTTCAACAATGACTCAGCATCTTGTTTACAGAGATATGTTAGTCTCTAAGGTGGTCCTTAATTCAACAATGACTCAGCATCTTGTTTACAGAGATATGTTAGTCTCTAAGGTGGTCTTCCTTCAACAATGACTCAGCATCTTGTTTACAGAGATATGTTAGTCTCTAAGGTGGTCCTTAATTCAACAATGACTCAGCATCTTGTTTACAGAGATATGTTAGTCTCTAAGGTGGTCCTTAATTCAACAATGACTCAGCATCTTGTTTACAGAGATATGTTAGTCTCTAAGGTGGTCCTTAATTCAACAATGACTCAGCATCTTGTTTACAGAGATATGTTAGTCTCTAAGGTGGTCCTTATTTCAACAATGACTCAGCATCTTGTTTACAGAGATATGTTAGTCTCTAAGGTGGTCCTTATTTCAACAATGACTCAGCATCTTGTTTACAGAGATATGTTAGTCTCTAAGGTGGTCCTTATTTCAACAATGACTCAGCATCTTGTTTACAGAGATATGTTAGTCTCTAAGGTGGTCCTTATTTCAACAATGACTCAGCATCTTGTTTACAGAGATATGTTAGTTTCTAAGGTGGTCCTTATTTCAACAATGACTCAGCATCTTGTTTACAGAGATATGTTAGTCTCTAAGGTGGTCCTTATTTCAACAATGACTCAGCATCTTGTTTACAGAGATATGTTAGTCTCTAAGGTGGTCCTTAATTCAACAATGACTCAGCATCTTGTTTACAGAGATATGTTAGTCTCTAAGGTGGTCTTTACACGAGAACGGTGTTCATATAAAACGGGAAAATACAGCATCGTTTGCTGATGTCCTTTTTACACGAGGTGAAAACGCAACAAAGTGAAACCACCCTCCAGAGTGGAAATCTTTGAGAACGCCATTTTAATCCCTTCTCCGTGTAAACAGGCAAAACGGTGAATCCGCAAAACTTATGACATCATGGCTCACGTTGGCTCACACACAGCACATAATATGTTTATTACATTGATGATATAATATATGAATATGATAGTTCCTGAACAAGCCTCCCTCCTTGCCTACAAAGTGCTGCTCATCAGCGATGGTGAATGTTAAAAGCATAATGTAGCCTTTCTGTGTGGAGTTTGCATGTTCTCCCCCTGTCCCCTAGGGTAGGTACCCTCACAAAAACATGCCGTAATCCTGGTCTCTAAAACTGCCTCCCCCTGGCCAGCCGGGGCGCCTGATGGAGGGGAAAGGAACTGGTCGGAATAACGTGTCCCTTCCACGCGCTACGTCCAACCAGGGAAACTCCCCCCTGTCAGGTGAAAAGAAGCAGCTTGGACTCCTCATGCATAGAAGGAGGCATGAGGTCAGTCCGCTGCCCCCCCAGGTTGGCAGAGGAAGTGTAGCGCCCAGGATTACATTAGACAATTGGCACTGGGTGAAAAAAGAAAAACTAGGTTACAAAATTGTGGGATACATTTTTTTTTAAGAAAAAACACCACAATGTAAATAAAATCCCTTGTGATAGGCGGCAGCAGCGTTCATGCAGCCTAATGTATTATTATGAAATATATATCCATCCCGTGGCGCGCTCTGCCTGCATGCTCTGTGCTGCCTGTTGCCTGAAGGGGGCGCTGGCTCTTCCTCTTGTACATAACGTGGGCGACTGGTCTATCTGGCAGCCCGTTACCGCCACCTATAGCGACATTATAGCGTTTTCATAATATAGTGTGCGTTCTCGTGTAAAGGATCAATATAAAATGAGAACGCATCATGGAGATGGTCGTAAAAGAGGCCTATGTGTTTCAGGATGGAACTCTATAGAGAGAGTGTTCAGTAACGCTGTTAAAGATGGACTGACACAATGTTGGTATTTTTGTCTATGAGGTGACAGTATACTTCATTAGACACCCTGGAGTCGTTTTTATGTGCAATGGTGTATTAGCTTCGTATTTAGGGTTTCTTCCTGGAGGCTGAACCCTTGACAGTCAAACGGGCCAAGGAAAAAAAAAGAGTAATACTGTTTTTTCATGTCTGTCAGGGAATCGTAGCTTCAAATGTACATATTGGTTGTTCAGTTTGACCCACCAGTTTGGGAGATATGGCTTATAGAGTATAATGTCTGGCAGAGAAACAGCGAGTTGAGAAAACAGGCTTGAAAAGGTTCACTTCTGTGGTCTCTAACATTACACCTATAGCTACATGTTTAAGCATTTATTTCATATTTACATGTCTTCTGTGGTCTCTAACATTACACCTATAGCTACATGTTTAAGCATTTATTTCATATTTACATGTCTTCTGTGGACTCTAACATTACACCTAGCTACATGTTTGATATGATATGATATGATCGTACTATATCATATCATATCATGTTTAAGCATTTATTTCATATTTACATGTCTTCTTTGGTCTCCTCTGGTGAAATGCTGGAATGGCAGGCTCTCAGTCAAATATGGTCACATATTGTGACATCACACTATCAGCCCCTCCCCTAACCCCCCCCCCCCCCTTTATCAGCTGTGGGTGTGGCTTCAGTTCAGGTGGATCATGAGTTATGGACCTTATCTGACCAATGTCTTCCTCTCTCCCCCCACGCCCCCCCCCCTCTCTCTCTCTCTCTCTCTGTGTCTCTCTGTGTCTCTCTCTCTCTCTCTCTCTCTCTCTGCTGATGATCTCCTCATCTGCCAGACATCCTGGTGTTCCTCCAACCCTGTTGACCTCCTGGTGACCTCCCTGTGACCTCCTCCTGGTGACCTCATCCTAAAGCTTCTCGTCTCTAGTCCCACCTCTCTCTCTCTCTCTCCCGCTCTGTCACGGCGGCCGTGCGAGCGTCTCTGGGCGTGTGAGGAGGAGGAGGAGGAGTCTCTGGAGGAGGAGGAGGAGTCTCTGGGCGTGTGAGGAGGAGGAGGAGGAGGAGGAGTCGTGATGGAGGACGGCGGCTCGTTGGACGTGCGGGGGGGGGTCGGGGGGGTCGTCCCTGGCCAAGGGGGCGAAGGGCGTGGCCAAGGAGGCCAAGCGCCACGCCGGGCGGGCGGTGGACCGCGCCGCCGACGAGTACTCGTCTCACCGGAGCTACGCCCGCTTCGAGGACGAGGAGGAGGAGGGGGGGGGGGACTTCTACCGGGGGGGAGACCCGGGGGTCCGCGAGCGCGAGGAGGGGTCCGGGAGCGACGCCACCGAGGGCCACGACGACGAGGACGAGATCTACGAGGGGGAATACCAGGGCATCCCCCCCAAGGATGGGAAGGTGGGTACCAGGGCATCCCCCCCAAGGATGGGAAGGTGGGTACCAGGGCATCCCCCCCAAGGATGGGAAGGTGGGTACCAGGGCATCCCCCCCAAGGATGGGAAGGTGGGTACCAGGGCATCCCCCCCAAGGATGGGAAGGTGGGTACCAGGGCATCCCCCCCAAGGATGGGAAGGTGGGTACCAGGGCATCCCCCCCAAGGATGGGAAGGTGGGTACCAGGGCATCCCCCCCAAGGATGGGAAGGTGGGTACCAGGGCATCCCCCCCCCCAAGGATGGGAAGGTGGGTACCAGGGCATCCCCCCCAAGGATGGGAAGGTGGGTACCAGGGCATCCCCCCCAAGGATGGGAAGGTGGGTACCAGGGCATCCCCCCCCAAGGATGGGAAGGTGGGTACCAGGGCACCCAACCAAGGATGGGAAGGTGGGTACCAGGGCATCCCCCCCCCCAAGGATGGGAAGGTGGGTACCAGAGCATCCCCCCCAAGGATGGGAAGGTGGGTACCAGGGCATCCCCCCCCCAAGGATGGGAAGGTGGGTACCAGGGCATCCCCCCCAAGGATGGGAAGGTGGGTACCAGGGGCATCCCCCCCCAAGGATGGGAAGGTGGGTACCAGGGCATGTACCAGGGCATGTACTAGCGGACTGTACCAGGGCAGACTGACTGACTGGCCGACTGACTGACTGACTGACTGACTGACTGGCTGACTGACTGACTGACTGGCTGGCTGGCTGGCTGGCTGGCTGGCTGGCTGGCTGGCTGGCTGGCTGACTGACTGAACACTTGAATGACTTGAATTGAGCGACACAGCATTGCGTCTCATATTATGCCGCCTCTGCCCTGCAGGTGGCGCTGGGGCAGCCGGTGTCGGACTCGACGCGAGAGCGTAAAGACCTGGAGACGGAGCGCCAGGCGGACGAGGAGGAGCTGGCCCAGCAGTACGAGCTCATCATCCAGGAGGTGGCGCTGTTTCTCATTATACATAGACTGTATTCATCCATCGCCAAGGACTTATTTAACTTCTTTTTTTATGATGTCCTAGACCGCCAACAACGTCTTTAACACGTGTTTAACATGGGCAACAAAAAAAAGTATATATAATGGCGGTCAGGGCCTTTTGGCGTCCCCTGGTGGCGATGGATGAGTTTTAAGATTATGATTAATAGTTAATTGACGTTAATGTTTTACCGTGGTGGACGGTAAAACATTAACGTCAATTACTCGAGTTACGTGGATCTACGGACGTGGTTTATATAGATCCACGTAACTCGAGTACCGTACCGTTCGCCGCGCCGACTTCTAGTTCGACATTCGGGGCGATCCATTCACGTGTTTCTCCTCTTGTGTGTCTGTGCGTGGCAAAGAGGGAAAGTTGACAAATGACAAAATGTCCACGACAGCGACTGCTGTCGTACTAATTAACATCGTTCTCTCCAGGTGGTACTAATTAACATCGTTCTCTCCAGGTGGTACTAATTAACATCGTTCTCTCCAGGTGGTACTAATCAACATCGTTCTCTCCAGGTGGTACTAATTAACATCGTTCTCTCCAGGTGGTACTAATTAACATCGTTCTCTCCAGGTGGTACTAATTAACATCGTTCTCTCCAGGTGGTACTAATTAACATCGTTCTCTCCAGGTGGGCCACGGGCGTTTCCAGTGGCAGCTGTTCTTCGTCCTCGGTCTGGCCCTGATGTCGGACGGCGTGGAGGTGTTCGTGGTGGGCTTTGTTCTGCCGAGCGCCGAGACCGACATGTGTGTCCCCGAGTCCAGATCCGGGTGGCTCGGTGAGTAACGCTAATGCTAACGCTAACACTAACGGCGCGTGCGTCTCCAAGTCCAGCCCTGGGTGGCTGGGTGACAAATGCTAACGCTATAACACTGTCTCTGAGTCCTGCTCTGGGTGTAAATTAAGTAAGTAGCCTTGCCGAGCCATGAGGCCCATAGGGGAGGAGCCTATCTCCTGTTTCTGTAGCGATGAGGCCCATAGGGCAGGAGCCTATCTCCTGTTTCTGTAGCCATGAGGCCCATAGGGGCAGGAGCCTATCTCCTGTTTCTGTAGCCATGGGGCCCATAGGGGCAGGAGCCTATCAACTGTTTCTGTAGCCATGAGGCCCATAGGGGCAGGAGCCTATCTCCTGTTTCTGTAGCCATGAGGCCCATAGGGGCAGGAGCCTATCTCCTGTTTCTGTAGCGTGAGGCAGCTTGATGTACAAGTACACCACCTGGACATGACGCTAGTATGTCGCAGGAACTTGCCCCCTAATCCAACCCTTGCTCTGGGTGGCTAGGTGACTAATGCTAACGCTATAACACTGACATGTGTGTCTCTGAGTCCTGCTCTGGGTGGCTCGGTGAGTAACGCTAATGCTAACGCTACCATGTTTGTCCCCAAGTCCAGCTCCGACCGACCGCCTCTCGGTTGCTTTTGTACCACCAGTGTGCTGGCTGGCAGCTCTTGGTGTCTTTGGCAGTGTGTCCTGCTATAGTCTCATTCTCCTGGCTGCTACTTTCTGTATGACGGAAGCATTTATACTTTACTCATGATCAGAGCTTCCGTTGCTCCAGACTGTACGACGGAAGCATTTATATTTTACTCATGATCAGAGCTTCCGTTGCTCCAGACTGTATGACGGAAGCATTTATATTTTACTCATGATCAGAGCTTCCAACGCTCCAGACTGTACGACGGAAGCATTTATATTTTACTCATGATCAGAGCTTCCAACGCTCCAGACTGTACGACGGAAGCATTTATATTTTACTCATGATCAGAGCTTCCAACGCTCCAGACTGTACGACGGAAGCATTTATATTTTACTCATGATCAGAGCTTCCAACGCTCCAGACTGTACGACGGAAGCATTTATATTTTACTCGTGATCAGAGCTTCCGTTGCTCCAGACTGTACGACGGAAGCATTTATATTTTACTCGTGATCAGAGCTTCCGTTGCTCCAGACTGTACGACGGAAGCATTTATATTTTACTCGTGATCAGAGCTTCCGTTGCTCCAGACTGTATGACGGAAGCATTTATATTTGACT
Organism: Protomyctophum bolini; assembly: GCF_963924005.1. Classification (NCBI taxonomy): domain Eukaryota; kingdom Metazoa; phylum Chordata; class Actinopteri; order Myctophiformes; family Myctophidae; genus Protomyctophum; species Protomyctophum bolini. Next base: position 974,376 of record NC_137877.1, on the reverse strand, counting down.
CGTGATCAGAGCTTCCGTTGCTCCAGACTGTATGACGGAAGCATTTATATTTGACTCGTGATCAGAGCTTCCGTTGCTCCAGACTGTACGACGGAAGCATTTATATTTTACTCGTGATCAGAGCTTCCGTTGCTCCAGACTGTATGACGGAAGCATTTATATTTGACTCGTGATCAGAGCTTCCGTTGCTCCAGACTGTACGACGGAAGCATTTATATTTGACTCATGATCATAGCTTCCGTTGCTCCAGACTGTACGACGGAAGCATTTAGTTTAACTCTCAGAGTTAAACTAACAGTGATTTTACAAGAGATGGCCACGTCATTATTTTTTTCCTGTTTGTGTTGCATTCATTTGAGTGACAAGCTGTCAGTCACACCTGACAGAAATCACAAAGCTTGCTCTGTTGCCATTGGTTGGTTGAGAAGATGATGTCACAACAAGACATGATGCGTTATATCAACCATGACAGCTGTCAGTCAGACAGAGTGTGTGTGTGTGTGTGTGTGTGTGTGTGTGTGTGTGTGTGTGTGTGTGTGTGTGTGTGTGTGTGTGTGTGTGTGTGTGTGTGTGTGTGTGTGTGTGTGTGTGTGTGTGTGTGTGTGTGTGTGTGTGTGTGTGTGTGTGTGTGTGTGTGTGTGTGTGTGTGTGTGTGTGCGTGCGTTACTTCCACTGCGGTGAGTCAGCCTGTGTGTGTTTGTGTGTGTACACGCTAGCAGGTATTCCCTCTGCGCTCAGTACTTCTCCCAGGCGTCATCCATCACACACACACACACACACACACACACACACACACACACAGTGACTCAAGGCAATACATCAAAACTGCAACAATACATCCAGTACATCAGTGAGACAGAGTGGAAATTGATTCAGAGGTGTGTGTGTGTGTGTGTGTGTGTGAGTGCGAGCGTATCCGTGCGTGTGTGCACGTGATTCCTCTACACACAGCTGCTCTGTTCTGGATCTAATTCAAGATGCCCACTAAACATCAGAGCAGCAGGGGGCCGTGTTGAGCAGCAGGGGGCGGTGTTGAGCAGCAGGGGGCGGTGTTGAGCAGCGGGGGGCGGTGTTGAGCAGCAGGGGGCGGTGTTGAGCAGCAGGGGGCGGTGTTGAGCAGCAGGGGGCGGTGTTGCAGGCGCTGTACCGCTCACTGTTGTGACGGAAAGAGAGCTGAGCCAGAAGGCAAAGCTCTCTGTCTACCGAGCAATGTTCCTACTCTATATGGTCATGTAGTGTTCCTACTCTATATATGGTCATGAAGTGTTCCTACTCTATATATGGTCATGAAGTGTTCCTACTCTATATATGGTCATGAAGTGTTCCTACTCTATATATGGTCATGAAGTGTTCCTACTCTATATATGGTCATGAAGTGTTCCTACTCTATATATGGTCATGAAGTGTTCCTACTCTATATATGGTCATGAAGTGTTCCTACTCTATATATGGTCATGAAGTGTTCCTACTCTATATATGGTCATGAAGTGTTCCTACTCTATATATGGTCATGAAGTGCCACTGGGATACACGTTTCTACGCACAACGGTTTGTGTTGTGTGTGTGACGTCACTCACAGCTCCAGATAGTCTATATAAGATGCTGCAGGGTGAGAGACCACAGCTGTAGACTGAAGACACGGAAGAGAGAGACAGAGAGAGATGGAGAGGGAGCCAAACGTAAGAAGGAAGACAGAAAAGACAGAGAGATGTTTGTGTGGACGGTGTCCAGAGAGGACGGAGGAAGAGACAGAGCTGGTCAAGCTGTCGTGGCCGTCGGACACCAGGTTTATTCCTTCACAGACTCCAGAAGCTATCCCAGCGCGGACCACGTTGACGTGAACGTCTTCAGCACAGTGTCTTTGCGCTGGAGGACCCCGTTGCCCCCGGCTACAACCGGAATGACGGCGAGGAGAGGACGCCCCAAGCGCTACAGCCACACAGCTGTGCTGATGGAGGACGTGGTCTACATCTGGGGGGGTGTCACTACATGGAGGGACGTGGCGGCGAGGGAGTACTGTGACGTCCTTCATGCATTTGATGTGGACGCTAACAGATGGTTCATACCGGAGATCTCTGGGGCTGTTCCATCTCCACGGTTCCTCCACTCAGCCTGTGTGTTGGGGAAGGTCATGTTTATTCATGGAGGATACAACCAGACTGGAATCACTAATGACATCTACAAGTTGGACTCCACCACAATGGTCTGGACTTTAATCAACACCAGAGGAACTCCACCTCCTGCTTCATACAGTCACTCTGCCACCATCATTGGGACAAAGATGTTTGTATTTGGGGGCTATGGGGGCTATGGTGGGCATCAGTGCTACAACACCATCAGAGTGTTTGACACAGAGACCAACCACTGGATGGACACACCTTCTACACAGCTTGTTCCAGAAGGACGCGATGATCATTCAGCCTTTACCTACAATGGGGAGCTGTACATATTTGGTGGCTGGAACGTATCCAGGCTTTCAATGATCTGTGGAAGTTCAACCCAGAGACCTTCTCCTGGAAGAAGGTTGAGCCAAAGGGGAAACGGACGCCATTCTGTGGTCAGTATCGGATGTGCTGTTGCATGCTGGGAGATCGTCTCATCATCTTGGAGGATACAGAGACGACGGCCGCTCTACAACCCGTTCTACTGAATGACCTGAACCTCCTAGACTTCAGTCCTAGCCTCAAGACATTATGCAAGCTGGCAGTTATTCAGTACGGTCTGGAGCAGTCTGAACTCACACACGACATCAGGTGGGAACTGGCAGCCATGACTGGCAACAGCCAATAGGAACTGGCAGCCATGACTAGCAACAGCCAATAGGAACTGGTAAACATCACTACCAATAGCAACACGAAAAAAAATGACAGACATGCCGGGTTTTGTAGTTACCTTATAACTTATGACCACTAGGGGCGGTGTAGTTTTCTCGCCATGATGTTTACTCCAAAAATGTGGAAATCAAAAATACTTGCTCCAGTTTTACAGATTTGAAGATCTGGACCCCGGATCCTCAGATCCAGTCCGGGGTTTCTTCCTAATTAAAATGGCAAAATCAACAGGAAGATAATATTTTATTGAAAAAATTAAAACAATAAAAAATAATTAAATAATACAATAACAAATAAAACAGCGTGAGTGTTGGTGATGCTCTATATTGTCTGAATCAACTTTGTGTTTGTTTATGTACTAAAAGAGTGACTTTGAGAGCGTACAATGTACGTCAATGAGGAGCTTGTTTTGGAATTATCAATTTCTAAATCACTGGAGCAATTCTTTTAGATTTCTCGTCCACATTTGGAGTTTTGGACGTCATGGCCGGATAACTACACCACCCCCTAGTGGTCCATACGGTAACTACACAACCCGACCTCTACAAAGGTGGTCTTACTAAAGGTAAATAATAATAATAATAAAGCTTTATTTAACCCATTCTGACCTGAGATCAGATTCAAACGAGTTTTCCACTGGACACACACACTGGTCTGATTAACCCATTCTGACCTGAGATCAGATAAAAAAAATGTCAGTCGTTTCTTCGATTTTTCAAAATAGCAGACCTAAAAAAATACATAATTATAATAAAATACATAATCATAATAAAATACATAATCATAATAAAATACATAATAAAACACATAATAAAACCACATAATAAAATACATAATAAAACACATAATAAAATACATACCGGTAAAAAAACCACATTGTCAATAATGCACAAAATCAACAACAAGAGACGACAAGCTCTGACGACCACTGCACTCTACTCTACCCCACTGTAATGTAGTGTGTGTGTGGTGTGTGTGTGTGTGTGTGTGTGTGTGTGCGTGTGTGTGAGTGTGTGTGTGTGTGTGTGTGTGTGCGTGCGTGCCTCTCATAGTGAACTCCTTCTCTCTCAAGCTGTGAGTCCTGAAGGCATTCACGCTTCACTGGCCCTTGTTCCTGGACTCTCTCTCTCTCTGCATCTCTATGTCCTCTCTCTCCCCCTCTCTCTCTCTCTCTCTCTCTCTGCAATCTCTCTCTCTCTCTCTGCATCTCTG
>NC_137877.1:960117-970133 GCF_963924005.1 Protomyctophum bolini | reverse complement strand
AGCGAACGCAGCTCGTACATTTTTGGGTTTTGGACGTATAGCTGCTTTGGGGACTCCTTATATGGTTATGGCTGAGTCATGGTGACGTAACAGTGGGACAGACACTTGCATCAATCACAAACAAATCACTCAGCTCCATATATGGCCACAAAAGCGGGACAGACAGACACACAGACAGACACACAGACAGACAGACAGACATGATCTGCTAGGTCTCATAGTAAGTGCTCACTGTGTTCGCAACCAGAAACTTAACACGTTAGCTCAGGCCACCACAACACTAACCCTAACCCTAACCCAGAACCAGATCCACACCAACGGGACCTTCGTCAACGACAGGTTGGTACTGTACTTTACTGTTATCTACTGTACTGTAATGTACACAGAACTAGATCCACACCAACGACAGGGTGGTACGGTACAGTGCAGTAACAACACAGTACAGTACAGTGCAGTGATATCACTGTGTGTGTGTGTGTGTGTGTGTGTGTGTGTGTGTGTGTGTGTGTGTGTGTGTGTGTGTGTGTGTGTGTGTGTGTGTGTGTGTGCGTGTGCGTGTGTGTGTGTGTGTTTGTTTATCTTCGGCAGCCTAGGACACGTACACAGTTTGGTTGTAAGAGGCTTCCAACAACTTGGGATGCCAAAAAAAGCAGCCAAACGGCTTGCGAAATTCTGTGCAATATCTTCCACTATCGGTAGCCGCCAAATATGGCGAAGACGCTGTTACCTGTACCCCTGAAGGGTGTGTGGGTATTTGTTCGGGATTTGCTGACTGCATTCTGTACGGCACCTTGTAAATATTTGTGTCCTTGTATTTGTATCTCTTATGTGGACATAAATAAATGATTAAAGTGTGTGTGTGTGTGTGTGTGTGTGTGTGTGTGTGTGTGTGTGTGTGTGTGTGTGTGTGTGTGTGTGTGTGTGTGTGTGTGTGTGTGTGTGTGTGTGTGTGTGTGTGTGTGTGTGTGTGTGTGTGTGTGTGTGTGTGTGTGTGTGTGTGTGTGTGTGTGCGTGTGCGTGTGCGTGTGTGTGCGTTCCAGGTTCCTCAATATGAAGCTGAGGTCGGTGACCTTCGTTGGCTCCACCTTCATCAACTGTTACTTTGATGATGTCACCACTGTCGGTTCCTACTTCCATAACTGTACCTTCATCGGAGCACTGTTCTTCAACACCGGTGAGACCCAGGGGGGGCAGTCAGACAGATATTTTGTGAAGCCACTATGGTCTTCACCTAGACTGTATTACCTTAATAAACATGGTCATGAATACTTTCTGCTTCCAGTCACTATAGTTTAAAGTCTCATTTCTAATGTCATGATATTCTTTTAGGAAAATGATGGTCCCATTTATTAAAAGAATGACCATAAAGTTGCGTATGTTCTGAGGGGCGTGGCTACCGTTACAGTCTATGATCGGGATTCCCCACCCACTCGAGTCAAAATAAAAACCAACGGAGAAGAAGGGGGGAAGTCCCGCCTCGTTGTCTGGGCCAGCCAATGGCCAGCTGGGCCCAAACGGATCTAGAAAGATGGCGACTTACAATAACAAGGACTGACAGGCTTCATTTTACGTTCATGTTAGACCTGGAGAACGCTTTGTCCATATTTTTTACAGTCTATGGTGAGACCATTAGCTTAGCGTTGGCTTAGCATTCGATGAGACTAAGGCTCCTCTGCGTCACGGAGGTGATCAATAAATACATGGATGAATGAATGAATGAATGAATGTATATTTGTACATGGTGTACCTCCAGACATCGATGACTCCAAGCTGCTGGACGGTACGGAGGTGATCAATAATAAATACATGACTGAATGAATGAATATATATTTATTACCTCCAGACATCGATGACTCCAAGCTGCTGGACGGTACGGAGGTGATCAACTCCACCTGGACGCACAACAAGACCGGCTGTCAGATGACCTTCGACGACGACTACTCGGCCTACTGGGTCTACTTCATCAACTTCCTGGGAACGCTGGCCGTGCTGCCGGGGAACGTCGTGTCGGCCCTGCTCATGGACAAGATCGGACGGCTGTCCATGTTGGGTAGGAGGCGGAGCACAGCGGGGGGGGCGTGGCTTTCTTGACCCGCTGATGAAAAATTATCTGCCGTTCGTTTTGTGACCTGATTTGACTGAGGGACGGGGGCGGGGCTGCCATAGTGCAGCTTTTCACCTGCAGAGAAAAGCTGTTTTATTTAAATTTGTGTCCAAAAGGAGTTCATATTTAACAGCACAGGCGGAATCTTCACGTATACTAGAGCATGTCTGAAGTAAGTGTCAGAGCTGAAATGGACATGTAAATATGAAATAAATCCTTAAACATGTAGCTAGGTGTAATGTTAGAGACCACAGAAGACATGTCAATATGAAATAAATGCTTAAACATGTAGCTAGGTGTAATGTCCACAGAATACATGTAAATAAGAAATAAATGCTTAAACATGTAGCTAGGTGTAATGTTAGAGACCACAGAATACATGTAAATAAGAAATAAATGCTTAAACATGTAGCTAGGTGTAATGTTAGAGACCACAGAAGACATGTAAATATGAAATAAATGCTTAAACATGTAGCTATAGCATAGGTGTAATGTTAGAGACCACAGAAGACATGTAAATATGAAATAAATGCTTAAACATGTAGCTATAGGTGTAATGTTAGAGACCACAGAAGACATGTAAATATGAAATAAATGCTTAAACATGTAGCTAGGTGTAATGTCCACAGAATATATGTAAATATGAAATAAATGCTTAAACATGTAGCTAGGTGTAATGTCCACAGAATATATGTAAATATGAAATAAATGCTTAAACATGTAGCTAGGTGTAATGTCCACAGAATATATGTAAATAAGAAATAAATGCTTAAACATGTAGCATAGGTGTAATGTTAGAGACCACAGAAGACATGTAAATATGAAATAAATGCTTAAACATGTAGCTATAGGTGTAATGTTAGAGACCACAGAAGACATGTAAATATGAAATAAATGCTTAAACATGTAGCTATAGGTGTAATGTTAGAGTCCACAGAAGTGAACCTTTTCAAGCCTGTTTTCTCAACTTGCTGTTTCTCTGCAAGACATTACTCTATAAGCCATATCTCCAAAACCGGTGGGTCAAACTGAACAACCAATATGTCAATTTGAAGCTATACGATTCCCTGCTTTCACAATGACAAATCAAGTCAAATCTGGTCACATTTTTCCCATAGATTTACAAAAAATATTTATATAAAATATTTGAAGCCTAGAATCAAGACATCCAGGATGCTGGTGAGTCACCATGAAGAAAAATAAAGTAAAAAAATAATTAAATATATGATAAACTACATTTAATAAATTCCCTTTGTGTAGTGCAGGTTTTAATTGTTATTTTATCAAAGAATCAACAGTTTTTTGGTCATGACTCACCACATCCTCCATGTCTTGATTCCAGGCTTAGAGAAATGTACACAAAATAATAATAATTAATAATAATTTGTAAATATTATTTTGTAAATCTCCTATGGGTTAAAACAATTATAAAAAATGAATGGCAGATTTGTCAGTGGTGCCAGAAAGCCACGCCCACTGCTATGCCCTGTAGTCTGTCCATGCTGGGTAGGGCGTCTGTCTGTCTGTCTGTCTGTCTGTCTGTCTGTCTGTCTGTCTGTCTGTCTGTCTGTCTGTCTGTCCGTCCGTCCATGTTGGGTAGAACGTCTTTCCAGAGGTGTGTGTGCGTGCGTGCGTGGGGGGAGGGGCTGTCTGAAAGTCAAGCTTCCTCAGAGGTGATGTCATTGACTGATGATTCATGGAGGACAATTCAGATTAGGAGACGCCATGTAGTCAAAGGTCTCTCTCTCTCTCTCTCTCTCTCTCTCTCTCTCTCAAATTTCATGTCTCTCTCTCACCATCCACCGAAAGGTGGTCATGTCTCCACCAGGGGGCTCCACAGTGCTGTAGTGTGATGGTGTAATGTTGGTCATGTGTCCACCAGGGGGCTCCACAGTGCTGTAGTGTGATGGTGTAATGTTGGTCATGTCTCCACCAGGGGGCTCCACAGTGCTGTAGTGTGATGGTGTAATGTTGGTCATGTGTCCACCAGGGGGCTCCACAGTGCTGTAGTGTGATGGTGTAATGTTGGTCATGTGTCCACCAGGGGGCTCCACAGTGCTGTAGTGTGATGGTGTAATGTTGGTCATGTGTCCACCAGGGGGCTCCACAGTGCTGTAGTGTGATGGTGTAATGTTGGTCATGTGTCCACCAGGGGGCTCCACAGTGCTGTAGTGTGATGGTGTAATGTTGGTCATTGTGTCCACCAGGGGGCTCCACAGTGCTGTAGTGTGATGGTGTAATGTTGGTCATTGTGTCCACCAGGGGGCAGCATGGTGCTGTCGGGGATCAGCTGCTTCTTCCTGTGGTTCGGGACCAGCGAGTCGATGATGATCTTCATGCTGTGTCTTTACAACGGCCTGAGCATCTCCGCCTGGAACTCCCTGGATGTGGTGACCACGGAGAGCTTCCCTACCAACAGGAGGTACTCACACAAGTCCTCTTTTGGGGGGCTTTCCGGGCAGTCCGGGGGGGTTTTATAAATTCCTTCATATGTCCTGGGTTTTACACGTATCGCCTGTATATGTATCGCTGCTCACAGACCATTCAGACCAATGTGTATTACAATGCACGTTCAATGGTTCGTAGTGGAAAAAGAGGTGGACTTTCAGGCCGAACCCCGGAATGTGTATTATTCATAACTCTGCATGCGCTGCGCGCTGAGTCTGACAGCACTGGTCCCGACCGCAGAGCAGAGCAGAGAAAGGCTCGCTGGCTGCTCTGCTGTCTGCAGATAGACTGTTGTGCTCTCCGTGAGGAAAGCTTGACATGCCAAAGAACTATCTCATCATCATTGACATGCAGAAAAAGTAGGCTACTGTTTCCTTAGCTTTGTGACTGACCAATGAGAAGCAGATTGTATTGTCTGCAAAGGAACTATGTGTCTGTCACAAATAAAAGTTCTGTCCTGCAAGCCCATGTCATGTCAACAACACAGACAAGGCAGCTGTGCGCGAGGTGAGTCCTGCAAATTAAATTGACCCAATATTATTTTGTACAACCAAGCAAAGCATAAGATATGGTTTGGAGAATAGGCTGGTCTCTCTTTTTACAAGAGATAAGCCATTGCATAGGCCTACAAGTTCTTAAACATTTTAATTTCAAGGACCCCCATAACTCTGAGAGTAAAACCAGATGGACCCATAAGAGTCCCATTTGATTCCATTTGTACAGTATCAGAGTTAAAAGTTATAAAAGGGTCCATTTGGTTCCATTTGTACTAGTACACTCTCAGAGTTACAGACCTGTAAGGGTCCATGATTTGGTTCCATTCGTACACTCTCAGAGTTACAGACCTGTAAGGGTCCATTTGGGTACATATGTTACACTCTCAGAGATACAGACCTGTAAGGGTCCATTTGGGTAAACATAGTACCTTTCCTTTCCTTAGTCCAGTTACCCTGGGTAAACATAGTACCTTTCCTTTCCTTAGTCCAGTAACAGTTACCCTGGGTAAACATGGTACCTTTCCTTTCCTTAGTCCAGTTACCCTGGGTAAACATAGTACCTTTCCTTTCCTTTAGTCCAGTTACCCTGGGTAAACATAGTACCTCTCCTTTCCTTAGTCCAGTTACCCTGGGTAAACATAGTACCTTTCCTTTCCTCAGTCCAGTTACCCTGGGTAAACATAGTACCTTTCCTTTCCTTAGTCCAGTTACCCTGGGTAAACATAGTACCTTTCCTTAGTCCAGTTACCCTGGGTAAACATGGTACCTTTCCTTTCCTTTAGTCCAGTTACCCTGGGTAAACATAGTACCTTTCCTTTCCTTAGTCCAGTTACCCTGGGTAAACATAGTACCTTTCCTTTCCTCAGTCCAGTTACCCTGGGTAAACATGGTACCTTTCCTTTCCTTTTTTTGCAGAGGAACCGGCTTCGGGTTCTGCAACGCTCTGTGCAAGCTGGCGGCCGTGCTGGGGAACCTGATCTTCGGCAGCCTGGTGGGCATCACCAAGGCCATCCCCATCCTGATGGCGTCTTCCGTGTTGGTGGGCGGCGGCCTGGTGGCGCTGAGGCTGCCCGACACGCGCGCCAACGTCCTGATGTAGGACCGACCCCGCTAGGCCCCGCTAGGCCCTCGGAGTATATATGAATAGAGACGGCACCCAGCGGAAACCCTGAGGCGAAATGAAGGTATTGCAGCGTTGGCCCCAAACACATGTTGAACGCGCTGGTCCGTTGACTATATCATTGTGCACGTTCACGACGGCAGCACGCTCGTGTGCGTTCGTGCGCGTTCAACGGCAGCGCGTTCATGTGTTTGGGGGCAAATCCATCCCAGAATGCACTCTGTTCCTGACCCGGAAAGAGGAGTGAAATCGCCTCATGCGCTTTTGAGCGACTTAATGCAAGTGGATGGGAGGAGAACTCGGATGTCTTCTCTATTCATATATACTCTAAGGCTTATAGGCCCCATCGAGCCAAACCGACGTCCCTCATGTGAATAATTAGTGTGTGTGTGTGTGTGTGTGTGTGTGTGTCGTCATGCCAACCAATCGTTGGCCTGCTTTACTGGCAGTGGTAGAAAAAAAAAGTATACTCAGATTCTTTACTTATGTAAAAAAAAAAAAAAAAAAGTATCAAAACTTGCAATATAGAACTACTCCATTACAAAAATGTAGTGTTCCCTAAATTCCCAAATGTACTTTTAGTACTAAAAGTATTGGCATCTAAAACGTACTTAAAATACCCCAAAAAGTATAGAAAGTTACTCATTGTGCAGAATGTCTCATTTCAAGTTTTCAATAATGTATATATTTTTTGTTGAACATAGCAGATCTACATGGCGACGCATTGTGGGCTTGTAGATCTGGTATTTACAAAATGTCCGACATGTATAAATAGGGGCTGAAGTGGTTACTGTACGTTTTGTAAATAATAATCAAAATCTACAAAGTAATCTAAACCTTTCAAATAAATGTAAGTGGAGTAAAAAAAGTACAACAACTTTGTCTCCGAAGGTTGTAATGGAGTAGAACTATAAAAGTGTTTGCAAATTGGAAGTACAAATACCTCAACATTGTACTTAAGTAAATGTACTGGGTTACTTTAGACACCACTGTGGTCGGGTCTGGTCTGGTGTGGACTTGCCTTAAAAAAAAAAAAAAGAGAGAAAACACCACACATCATCAATGACATCATCAATGACATCATCATACCGACAGGAAATATATGTCATACCTCTCAAAACATATATATATATAAATCTACCTATATGTAGCAGAGGAATACCGGACGACTCGCCCCGGTGCGTGCCCGTTTTTCCTCCCGGAATCTTCCCCAGTGAGGGGGATAACTTTGTAATATATGCTATTGGCTGTTTGTATTATTTTTGGAAAAATATAAAAAGATACTCCTGTAGAAAGGCTATATTATTTTACTTATATTGACCCTATAAACAATTTAGTATTATTATTTAGTATATGTAAGGTTTTGCACACTCAAATGGTACCTCGTCAGATAATCCCCCACATTATCCTACAACAACTTCTGTGAACAGACTTCACTGTAGTAGCTTTTCATACATTATATTTGTACTTAGGCTGTTCTGCTGTCATGAAAGTTTATAGTTAGAGAAATTCAAAGTCCAGCCGTCTGTCTGCTGTCCAGCCTCTCCCACCAACCCCTCACTGGGGATAATTCTGGGAGGAAAACAGAAACGGGGCGAGTCATCTTGTTACCGTAGCAGAGTGGCTCAGAGTCTCACGGTGCGTTCACACCGCACGGCGTGAACAGAGGAGTTCACATGCAATTATGGGCACTAAATTTGCCCGTAAACCCCAAGTTTAGCAGCATATACAGTTAATATACAGTTAATATACAGTTAATATACAGAAATATACAGGTGTGATGGATGGTACAATTCAGGAGTTTATACCCGAGTTTGTTGTAAAGTTCAACGGGAGCTTCCTGTAATATACACATCAGTATTCCATGCTTTTTTGCGCAGTGCAGGGCAGATGAAACGATGCAGTCTCTACGGTACCATGATTCGTTGTCAAAGGAAGCCATGCAGTGACATGACGTTGCAGAGACGCATGGTCGATGCATCGTAGCAGGTAGCTAGCAGGTAGCTAGCATGGTAGCTAGCTGGTAGCTAGCAGAAGGCACGTAGCTGCTCCACATCAACTCACAACGCGTCTTTGCATCGTTTTATCTGCCCGTGTGAACGCACCGTCAGCCTGATGATGTAAAAAAGCCTAATATCTCCCCCAGAACACAGGGATATATCCCTTTGGTCTAGTGGGTTAAGATGTTGGACTTTAAACACGGGAGAGCCGAGTTTGAATCCCGGGCGTTACATTATAATATATATATATAGAAAACAACAAAAGAGATTTTTACCCCCAAGAGAAAAGACACTTTGAGTGGGCCAAAAATAAATAAAACAAATATAGCTAACGGTATCATATTTGCGCAAATATATTTTTAAGGTCTGTGTATTAAAAAAAAAAAAAAAGTTTCTCGGGTATGTTTTGGTGAAATATGTTTTCTTCTCGGTATGACGCAGCAGTGTCACCCCCCCCCCCCCCCCCCCCCCGCCAAAGGGTTTGTGTGCAAAGGGTTTGGAATGGATCTGCAGGCGTGTCACAACTAAGAATCTACAGCAATATGTTCCGTTTGGGTCCTTTTGTTTGTTTCAACGCCCGAGTTCTGTTCAGTTCCTTTACAGCCGTGGTTCAGTTCTGTTCAGTTCCTTTACAGCCGTGGTTCAGTTCTGTTCAATTCCTTTACAGCCGTGGTTCCAGAACCTTTTCATGTCAAGGACCCCCAAATTTACACTTAACCCATTCTGATGGGTATGGGATTCATACGAGGTTTCCACTGGACACACAATGGGTCTGATTAATAAGTCCCCATTTGACACTCCGCTACGCGCCGTGTGACTCACAACGCCTCTCAGTCATTATATAAATACATGATGCAGACGAACCGTATTCAAAATCTCCAAACAGTTTGCATCTTCTCCTCACTGTTTCAGGCACTTTCTCTGTCCCATATGCAGCAACAATACACTCTTGTGCGATCTAGAACCAGTAACCATTCAGTACAGGCTATACCAGGCTGTACCACAGCCCAGTGCTTGTGGTATGCTATACCAGCGGTATGTGTTGTGTTAGGTTATTGTGGTAGGCTATACCTGCAGCGGTATGTGTTGTGTTAGGTTATTGTGGTAGGCTATATAGCGGCGAGGTTGTGAAATATTGATAGTCTCTCTATTAAATAGCTTCATCCAGATGTACGGCTGATATAAACAGGCACTAATGAGACACACTGAACGCACGCACGCACACGCACGCACACGCACGGGGACTACATGATCAAAGGCACCTCAACATGCCACACAGATGTCACAACATCTGGCCTCAGCCCCACCCCCCCCCCCCCCCCCACACACACACACACACACACACACACACCCCGCGGGCACACCCCCAATCTACCTTTTAATGAATTAACTCCTTGAAAATGGCAATAATCCCAATATATTTATGTGTTTTTTCTTAAAGATGAGTTTGAAGGTTTTTCTTTTCTTGCCTTCATTTTGTGTCACATTCTTTCCTAGATTCTCAAAATCCTCTCGATTCATTTCTCAGACGTATTTAGAGATCATGACGTAACTGTGATACCGTCGGATCATAGGGTGCTTCCCTCTGTGATACCAAGCCCTTTGCACCCCCCCCCCCACCCGCTCACACCCCCCCAGCACCCCCCACACCATCAACCTCCAGAATAACAAGGCCATATTGAAAAACATTATTTATTTTGTTGTATAATAATATTACATGTAAGATGTTCTATTTAAAGTCTAAAAAACGATGGTAAAAAAAAATGTATTTTTTATTTATTGTATGTATTTATTTCTCCGCTGGCTGAGACGATCTGCTGTTTAAAATTAAGTGTGACGCAGGAAAA
>NC_137877.1:927617-955117 GCF_963924005.1 Protomyctophum bolini | reverse complement strand
ACACCTATAGCTACATGTTTAAGCATTTATTTCATATTTACATGTCTTCTGTGGACTCTAACATTACACCTATAGCTACATGTTTACGCATTTATTTCATATTTACATGTCTTCTGTGGTCTCCAACATTACACCTATAGCTACATGTTTAAGCATTTATTTCATATTTACATGTCTTCTGTGGACTCTAACATTACACCTATAGCTACATGTTTACGCATTTATTTCATATTTACATGTCTTCTGTGGTCTCTAACATTACACCTATAGCTACATGTTTAAGCATTTATTTCATATTTACATGTCTTCTGTGGTCTCTAACATTACACCTATAGCTACATGTTTAAGCATTTATTTCATATTTACATGTCTTCTGTGGTCTCTAACATTACACCTATAGCTACATGTTTAAGCATTTATTTCATATTTACATGTCTTCTGTGGACTCTAACATTACACCTATAGCTACATGTTTAAGCATTTATTTCATATTTACATGTCTTCTGTGGACTCTAACATTACACCTATAGCTACATGTTTAAGCATTTATTTCATATTTACATGTCTTCTGTGGTCTCTAACATTACACCTATAGCTACATGTTTAAGCATTTATTTCATATTTACATGTCTTCTGTGGACTCTAACATTACACCTATAGCTACATGTTTAAGCATTTATTTCATATTTACATGTCTTCTGTGGTCTCTAACATTACACCTATAGCTACATGTTTAAGCATTTATTTGGGGTAGGAAGATTCAACCATTTGGGCCACATTTTCAAGATTTCTCGAGTGCCGCGCTGCTAAGCTTGTAGATCTGCTATTTTACAATAGCTAAAGTATAACATAATAATATAAAAAACACCAAAGGGGGTTCCTTCCCACCCAGAATGGGTTAAGTTAGTGGCCGTAATAAAGTTAACGAGATGATTTTATTTTAGCTCCAGAAGCACATTATGGTGCTAGAGTGACCAGACAGAGAGGTCAGCTGGGGTCACATGACGCACTGCCATGGGTCAAAGGTCACCGACACCCAGCCGGGGGTCAGTCCAGCTCTATGCGCACACTCTCTCTCTCTCTCTCACTCACTCACTCACTCACTCACACACACACACACACACACACACACACACACACACACACACACACACACACACACACTGTGCTCTCTGACTGTCTGTGGATGATACATACTTTCTGTCATGCTCTTCTAAATCTTGTTTAAAACCTTGTTTTCCCAAAAAGCAAAACAAACCTTTGTTTTTGTATCAGTGGCTCTCAAACTGTTTCATGTCAAGGACCCCAAACATTTGTAAAGATTTGAGTTTAGACCTGATTTAAAAACATTCACTTTGAAAGAATATTTATCCAAAGATTTGCGCCACATTTTTACGATTTTTTAAAAATAGCAGACCTACAAGCTTGTAGATCTGCTATTTTTCAATAACTAAATTATAACATAATGTTTAAAACACCAAAACGGGTTCCCGTTCAGAATGGGTTAAAAATCCCATAATCAACCCATATATTCAATCCCCCTATATATTCAAATAATACATTATTCAAAGATTTGCACACTTTTCATGGTTTAAAAAAAACAGCAGATCTACAAGTTCGTATAGCACGGCACCACGAGTTTGTAGATCTGTTTTTTTTCTGTAGATCTGCTTTTTTGTCTCGCCATGTATGTGATGGTGTCACCATGTGTTGCTCTTGCTTACTCTGGATTAAGTCTGATAAAGTGTGTGTGTGTGTGTGTGTGTGTGTGTGTGTGTGTGTGTTGACCTATTAGCTAAGGACATAAGTTCATATGTTTCATCATCTGCCAAAATCTATAATCACTCGCGTGTTTCAACTGCCATGTTCATGCACAATAATGAAAATGATGCTTTTGTCAGATGTCACAGCTCATACACCAGATATTGTTGTTGTTGAAGAGGACAGTAGAGAAGTGATCATTTTGGAAGTGGCATCATGTACATTTGACCACAGTCTGGAAGAGGCATTCCTTACCGAGGTGCTTAAGTACCAGCGTCTTAAGGATGCTATTATACAGCTTGGCTACAGATGTTAAACTACTTGTGTTCATATTTGGAAGCCTCGGTAATGTCCATAAATCAGTGGTGAGGGGCCTGCAGATTGACTGTAATGTCCATAAATCAGTGGTGAGGGGCCTGCAGATTGACTGTAATGTCCATAAATCAGTGGTGAGGGGCCTGCAGATTGACTGTAATGTCCATAAATCAGTGGTGAGGGGCCTGCAGATTGACAGTAATGTCCATAAATCAGTGGTGTGGGGCCTGCAGATTGACAGTAATGTCCATAAATCAGTGGTGTGGGGCCTGCAGATTGACTGTAATGTCCATAAATCAGTGGTGAGGGGCCTGCAGATTGACTGTAATGTCCATAAATCAGTGGTGAGGGGCTGCAGATTGACTGTAATGTCCATAAATCAGTGGTGAGGGGCTGCAGATTGACTAATGTCCATAAATCAGTGGTGAGGGGCCTGCAGATTGACTGTAATGTCCATAAATCAGTGGTGAGGGGCCTGCAGATTGACTGTAATGTCCATAAATCAGTGGTGAGGGGCTGCAGATTGACTGTAATGTCCATAAATCAGTGGTAAGGGGCCTGCAGATTGACTGTAATGTCCATAAATCAGTGGTGAGGGGCCTGCAGATTGACTGTAATGTCCATAAATCAGTGGTGAGGGGCCTGCAGATTGACTGTAATGTCCATAAATCAGTGGTGAGGGGCCTGCAGATTGACTGTAATGTCCATAAATCAGTGGTGAGGGGCCTGCAGATTGACTGTAATGTCCATAAATCAGTGGTGAAGGGCCTGCAGATTGCAGGCGTGCCCCAATAAGCCGAGAGCTGATCAGGCATCGGCAACATTCTGTTCAGTGTCTGAGATAATTGTCAGTCGACCATATATGGAGAATTTGCGATGCTTTCTGTACCCGTGATCTGTATCTGAAGCAGTTTTCTTTTTCAAGTTTGCGCATCCACTATTGTTTGTGTTCAAGACATTTCTTGTAAAATGTGAATGCAAATAGAGATGTTAAATGTGTGTGTGTGTGTGTGTCCTCCAGCCATCCAGGATGATGAGCGGCTCTCTGCAGAGGAGATGGACGAGAGGCGACATCAGAACATCGCCTACGAATACCTGTGTCACCTGGAGGAAGCTAAACGGTAACCATGACAACCATCATTGTCTCCACCAGGCCGAAGGCACGGGGAGAGAGTATGTTTTATTGTCTCCACCATGAAGGCATGGGGAGAGAGTATGTTTTATTGTCTCCACCAGGCCGAAGGCATGGGGAGAGAGTATGTTTAGTTGTCTCCACCAGGCTGAAGGCATGGGGAGAGAGTATGTTTTATTGTCTCCACCAGGCCGAAGGCATGGGGAGAGAGTATGTTTTATTGTCTCCACCAGGCTGAAGGCATGGGGAGAGAGTATGTTTTATTGTCTCCACCAGGCAGAAGGCATGGGGAGAGAGTATGTTTTATTGTCTCCACCAGGCCGAAGGCATGGGGAGAGAGTATGTTTTATTGTCTCCACCAGGCCGAAGGTATGGGGAGAGAGTATGTTTTATTGTCTCCACCAGGCCGAAGGCATGGGGAGAGAGTATGTTTTATTGTCTCCACCAGGCTGAAGGCATGGGGAGAGAGTATGTTTAGTTGTCTCCACCAGGCTGAAGGCATGGGGAGAGAGTATGTTTAGTTGTCTCCACCAGGCCGAAGGCATGGGGAGAGAGTATGTTTAGTTGTCTCCACCAGGCCGAAGGCATGGGGAGAGAGTATGTTTTGTTGTCTCCACCAGGCCGAAGGCATGGGGAGAGAGTATGTTTAGTTGTCTCCACCAGGCCGAAGGCATGGGGAGAGAGTATGTTTTATTGTCTCCACCAGGCCGAAGGCATGGGGAGAGAGTATGTTTTATTGTCTCCACCAGGCCGAAGGCATGGGGAGAGAGTATGTTTTATTGTCTCCACCAGGCCGAAGGCATGGGGAGAGAGTATGTTTAGTTGTCTCCACCAGGCCGAAGGCATGGGGAGAGAGTATGTTTAGTTGTCTCCACCAGGCCGAAGGCATGGGGAGAGAGTATGTTTTATTGTCTCCACCAGGCCGAAGGCATGGGGAGAGAGTATGTTTTATTGTCTCCACCAGGCTGAAGGCATGGGTAGAGAGTATGTTTTATTGGGTTATGGGTTAAATAACAGTTGTGGAAATGTGGTAGCGTGTTGTGTCAAGAGTATGAGATTAATAGTCCAACAATATGATATATATATATAATATATAATATGACCACAGACACAGAATGACCAGAACCACATGGGCCCGTGAGGATACATTGCAGATACTGTAAAAGGAACCACTAGTACTAGACTCCTAATATTATACTCCTACAGTGTCTTTCATCATCAGCTGATCTACAAGCTCGTAGCGCGCCACTCGGTGGCGCGCTATGAGCTTGTAGATCTGCTATTTTTCAATAGCTAAAGCATAACATGATGCTAACACCAAAATGTGTTCCCGTTCAGAATGGGTTAATCGATTTTGCAGACAAAATCAACTGTAGATTTAGTGCACTAAAATCGTATGATTTTCGTAGAATTAAAGCAAAACATTGTCAGGTGCCTAAAATAATAATAATCTGAATTTGCTGTCATTCCTACACGAACCTCCACTTCCTGTGAGACACGCACTACTTCCTGTGAGAAAAAAAACAACCGTTCTTTAGTACGACTTGTATATGGAACCACTTCCTCTCAAACAGGAAGTGTGATGGTGCGTGCGTGCGTGCGTGCGTGCGTGCGTGCGTGCGTGCATGCATGCATGCGCGCGCGTGTGTGTGTGTGTGTGTGTGTGTGTGTGTGCGTGCGTGCGTGCGTGCGTGCTAGCCCCTCCTATATTCAGCATTAGTGTAGTTTTTTGACACAAACATTAATCACAATGAATAGAGAATTCATGTCATTATGTAGACGAGCAAATACACATGTTACGCCCCTCACTTCACGCAGGTGTGATTTTTATATAGCCGTCATGTGACCTCAGATCACATGACCACACACACACACACACACACACTTCACTACATAAGGTTTTATACTATAGGCCCTATAGTATAAAACCTTATGTAGTGTAGTGTGTGTGTGGTCATGTGATCTGAGGTCACATGACCTCCACTGTTACTGTTTGACTGAACCATCTGATGACTCAGAGAGAGAGAGAGAGAGAGAGAGAGAGAGAGCCAGGTTGACATATATGTCTCTCTCTCTCTCTGGTAGAGCCAGGTTGACATATAGCTCTCTCTCTCTCTCTCTCTCTGGTAGAGCCAGGTTGACATATAGCTCTCTCTCTCTCTCTCTCTCTGGTAGAGCCAGGTTGACATATAGCTCTCTCTCTCTCTCTCTGGTAGAGCCAGGTTGACATATAGCTCTCTCTCTCTCTCTCTCTCTCTGGTAGAGCCAGGTTGACATATATTTCTCTCTCTCTCTCTCTGGTAGAGCCAGGTTGACATATAGCTCTCTCTCTCTCTGGTAGAGCCAGGTTGACATACAGGTCTCTCTCTCTCTCTCTCTCTGGTAGAGCCAGGTTGACATACAGAGGGGTTATAATTAGGTAGAACAGCTAATATAGAGCAGAGATTACAGTCTGGTGTTCTGATCTCATTATCCTCTGTGTGAACGAGGCTGCAGGAGTCAAGGTCTCTCTCTCTCTCTCTCTCTCTCTCTCTCTCTCTCTGTCTCTCTACACCATGTGGTTCCCAAAGTGTGGTCCGGGGACCCCCAGGGGTCCATGAGGGAGTTCCAGGGGGTCCCCATCGATGAAAATGGACCCTAATGGGTCTGTAACTCTGAGAGTGTACAAATGGAACCAAATGGACCCTTATGGGTCTGTAACTCTGAGAGTGTACACATGGAACCAAATGGACCCTTATGGGTCTGTAACTCTGAGAGTGTACAAATGGAACCAAATGGACCCTAATGGGTCTGTAACTCTGAGAGTGTACAAATGGAACCAAATGGACCCTTATGGGTCTGTAACTCTGAGAGTGTACAAATGGAACTCAAAAACAGACTTGAGTTGCATTTTCCAATCTAAGCTAAATCTCTTCACGCACGCACACGCGTGTCTGTCTGAGTCAGACTTTGTACCTGCGACACTAAGTAAACATTGTGTAGTTTGCATACCGCAAGTTGGTGTGTGTGTGTGTGTGTGTGCGTGCGTGTGTGCGCGCGGCACTCCGTGCACGTGCCAGTGCTGTTAAGTCTCCAGATGGGACAATGACAGGAAGGTTTGCTGGTGTTTTGAGGGCTTATGTTTGTGTTGTAAACAGGTAGACACACAGGATGTGTGTGTGTGTGTGTGTGTGTGTGTGTGTGTGTGTTTGGGGGAAGGGAGGGGGGGGGGGGAGGGGGGTAGTAGAACATTCACTAACCACGTGTGGCTCCAAAACTATGGAATGAACGTCCCATCACAGTCAGAACTATAGACTCACTCCCAATCTAAACTATGGAATGAACGTCCCATCACAGTCAGAACTATAGACTCACTCCCAATCTAAACTATGGAATGAACTTCCCATTGCAGTCAGAACTATAGACTCACTCCCAATCTAAACTATGGAATGAACTTCCCATTGCAGTCAGAACTATAGACTCACTCCCAATCTAAACTATGGAATGAACGTCCCATCACAGTCAGAACTATAGACTCACTCCCAATCTAAACTATGGAATGAACGTCCCATCACAGTCAGAACTACAGACTCACTCCCAATCTAAACTATGGAATGAACTTCCCATCGCAGTCAGAACTACAGACTCACTCCCAATCTAAACTATGGAATGAACGTCCCATCGCAGTCAGAACTACAGACTCACTCCCAATCTAAACTATGGAATGAACGTCCCATCGCAGTCAGAACTACAGACTCACTCCCAATCTAAACTATGGAATGAACTTCCCATTGCAGTCAGAACTACAGACTCACTCCCAATCTAAACTATGGAATGAACGTCCCATCACAGTCAGAACTATAGACTCACTCCCAATCTAAACTATGGAATGAACGTCCCATCACAGTCAGAACTACAGACTCACTCCCAATCTAAACTGTGGAATGAACGTCCCATCACAGTCAGAACTATAGACTCACTCCCAATCTAAACTATGGAATGAACGTCCCATCACAGTCAGAACTACAGACTCACTCCCAATCTAAACTATGGAATGAACGTCCCATCACAGTCAGAACTATAGACTCACTCCCAATCTAAACTATGGAATGAACGTCCCATCACAGTCAGAACTATAGACTCACTCCCAATCTAAACTATGGAATGAACGTCCCATCACAGTCAGAACTATAGACTCACTCCCAATCTAAACTATGGAATGAACTTCCCATTGCAGTCAGAACTATAGACTCACTCCCAATCTAAACTATGGAATGAACGTCCCATCACAGTCAGAACTATAGACTCACTCCCAATCTAAACTATGGAATGAACTTCCCATTGCAGTCAGAACTATAGACTCACTCCCAATCTAAACTATGGAATGAACGTCCCATCACAGTCAGAACTATAGACTCACTCCCAATCTAAACTATGGAATGAACTTCCCATTGCAGTCAGAACTATAGACTCACTCCCAATCTAAACTATGGAATGAACGTCCCATCACAGTCAGAACTATAGACTCACTCCCAATCTTCCGCTGTAGTCTGAAAACTCACCTCTTCTGTGTGTGTGTGTGTGTGTGGTGCGTGCGTGTGTGCACATCCTCACATTGTTTTAAGCACAGGAAGGTGCTTAAAAGTATTTTTCCTCTCGCAGCACTGTGTCATTTTTCCCCGTTTGTTATATTTATATATATTTATATATATTTTTTTAAAGATATTTTTTTGCGGCTTACGCCTTTTATTGGTTGTTTGAAGGGACAGACAGTAGGCTGACAGGAAACGGGAGAGAGATCGGGGGGGGGGGGGGGGGAAGACATGCAGTAAAGGCCGTGTCGGGCTTGGGAGTCGAACCCGCGGCACACTGAGACTGGATTACCAGTCGGGTGCCCAGACGGTTACGCCACCGCCTGGGCTTATATTATTATTATTATCATTATTATATTATAAATTAGGTGGAGCCGAAGCTGGCATTTCCGTTCCTTTACGTTGTATTTTTTTTAACTTCCTTTCCTGCTAATCAACAAGCTATATACTTAGATGATTTATATTCATATTTGGATACATTTGCGCGACTGTAAAGATGATCAGAGCTTCCGTTGCTCCAGACTGTAAAGATGATCAGAGCTTCCGTTGCTCCAGACTGTAAAGATGACCAGAGCTTCCGTTGCTCCAGACTGTAAAGATGATCAGAGCTTCCGTTGCTCCAGACTGTAAAGATGATCAGAGCTTCCGTTGCTCCAGACTGTAAAGATGATCAGAGCTTCCGTTGCTCCAGACTGTAAAGATGATCAGAGCTTCCGTTGCTCCAGACTGTAAAGATGATCAGAGCTTCCGTTGCTCCAGACTGTACGACGGAAGCATTTGGCAGCACGAGACTACATTACCCATAACACCCTGCTTGGGGATCAGCGACCTGTAGTCCGACTAATGATGATGTCAGTTAATTATATAACTTTTTTGTCAGAATGCTGAGTCATGTTTTCACTCCTAGAGCTTTAATTAGCAACAACAACATGTGTTTATGTAGAGGGTGTGTGTGTGTGTCTCTGTGTGTCTGTGTGTGTGTGTGTGTGTGTGTGTGTGTGCGCACGCGTGTGTGTGTGTGGGGGGTGGTGTGTGTGTGTGTGTGTCTCTGTGTGTGTGTGTGTGTGTGTGTGTGTGGGGGGGGGGTGGTGTGTGTGTGTGTGTGCGCGACAAAGTCAACGGGTGTAATGAAATAGTGATTTGTCGTGCTGACACCTTCACATGAGGTGTCAGCCTTTTTGCCTTTTTGCTTGTGGAGGGTGGGGGGTTTATATGCAAATATCATGACCAATCGTATAAGACTAAACAATGAATGAAATATAAATGTTGCCCAAAAGCATCGCTGGGGTTAAGATAATTTCTGATTCTTAAATTTTGTGGTGTGTGTATGTGTGTGTGTGTGTGTGTGTGTGTGTGTCTGTGTCAGGTGGATGGAGGCGTGTCTTGAAGAGGAGCTCCCGCCCACCACAGAGCTGGAGGAGGGGCTTAGGAACGGCGTCTATCTCGGAAAACTGGCCACGTTTTTCTCCCCGAAGATGGTTTCTGAGAAGAGGCTTTATGACCGCGACCAAGCCCGGTACAAGGTAACAATACTCTGTCTAGTTCTGGACTCTGAAGAGACCCAGAAAACCAAAGTTCTGGACTCTAAAGAGATCCAGAAAACCAAAGTTCTGGTCTCTGAAGAGACCCAGAAAACCAAAGTTCTGGACTCTAAAGAGATCCAGAAAACCACACTTTATTTATCTGTTTTCTATGAACACCGTTCTAGTGTAAAGACTAAAGACCACCTCAGACAGAAGTCCGGGGAGTAAACAGAATGAAGGAGAAACAAAATATATATATTACAGCGATCCAGTTTTATATCATTAAAAAAATACTTTTTGCCTTGAGCACTGAAACAGTTTTAAAATAATGTCTATTTCTATCTCCCTGTGTGTGTGTGTGTGTGTGTGTGTGTGTGTGTGTGTGTGTGTGTGTGTGTGTGTGTGTGTGTGTGTGTGTGTGTGTGTGTGTGTGTGTGTGTGTGTGTGTGTGTGTGTGTGTGTGTGTGTGTGTGTGTGTGTGTGTGTGTGTGTGCACAGACTACAGGACTACACTTCAGACACACTGACAACACCGTCCAATGGCTCAGAGGGATGGAGTCAGTGGGACTGCCCAAGGTAACATTTATTAATTATGTTAATTATATTCATTATGAATGGAGTCAGTGGGACTGCCCAAGGTAACATTGATTAATTATGTTAATTATATTAATTATGAATGGAGTCAGTGGGACTGCCCAAGGTAACATTTATTAATTATGTTAATTATATTAATCATGAATGGAGTCAGTGGGACTGCCCAAGGTAACATTTATTAATTATGTTAATTATATTAATTATGAATGGAGTCAGTGGGACTGCCCAAGGTAACATTTATTAATTATGTTAATTATATTCATTATGAATGGAGTCAGTGGGACTGCCCAAGGTAACATTTATTAATTATGTTAATTATATTAATTATGAATGGAGTCAGTGGGACTGCCCAAGGTAACATTGATTAATTATGTTAATTATATTAATTATGAATGGAGTCAGTGGGACTGCCCAAGGTAACATTTATTAATTATGTTAATTATATTAATCATGAATGGAGTCAGTGGGACTGCCCAAGGTAACATTTATTAATTATGTTAATTATATTAATTATGAATGGAGTCAGTGGGACTGCCCAAGGTAACATTTATTAATTATGTTAATTATATTCATTGTGAATGGAGTCAGTGGGACTGCCCAAGGTAACATTGATTAATTATGTTAATTATATTAATTATGAATGGATTCTGTGGGACTGCCCAAGGTAACATTTATTAATTATGTTAATTATATTAATCATGAATGGAGTCAGTGGGACTGCCCAAGGTAACATTTATTAATTATGTTAATTATATTCATTATGAATGGAGTCAGTTGGACTGCCCAAGGTAACATTTATTAATTATGTTAATTATATTCATTGTGAATGGAGTCTGTGGGACTGCCCAAGGTAACATTTATTAATTATGTTAATTATATTCATTGTGAATGGATTCTGTGGGACTGCCCAAGGTAACATTTATTAATTATGTTAATTATATTCATTGTGAATGGAGTCTGTGGGACTGCCCAAGGTAACATTTATTAATTATGTTAATTATATTCATTGTGAATAGATTCTGTGGGACTGCCCAAGGTAACATTTATTAATTATGTTAATTATATTCATTGTGAATGGATTCTGTGGGACTGGCCAAGGTAACATTTATTAATTATGGTAATTATATCCATTATGAATGGAATTATACCTTTTATTCATTACATTTAATTGCACGAGTTCAGTTCAGGGCTCTCCCCAGGTTGCAGATTCTTCTTTTTGGGTCAAAATAGACGAGCTAGATTTTGAGCCTCATTTCTCGAAACGATAATCATGTTCCTTTCTTACAAAAACAATGTTTTGCGATTAGATTACATTTACATTTTAAAAAGTGGATTTTTTTTAACTTCCTGACTGAGAGAAAACTAAACGTGTCTTGTACCTGGGCCCTTTTTAATCTTCTTTCAAATTATTTGTTCGGCCCCAAAAAAATTTGTTTATTGCAGGGGGGGCAGTCAAGACAGATATTTTGTGAAGCCACTGAGGAAATCGGGATTTCCTTGAAAGTTCATATAATGGCCTGTTGTGGCGCTGTCTGTCATTGGACCCAGAAAAACCCATAGCCCCATAGAAGTCCATGTATTTGGGCCCGACTTCACCTAGACTGTATTACCTTAATAAACATGGTCATGAATACTTTCTGCTTCCAGTCACTATAGTTTAAAGTCTCATTTCTAATGTCATAATATTCTTTTTGGAAAATTATGGTCCCATTTATTAAAAAAATGACCATAAAGTCGCGTATGTTCCGAGGGGCGTGGCTACCGTTACAGTCTATGATCGGCATTCCCCACCCACTCGAGTCAAAATAAAAACCAACGGAGAAGAAGGGGGGAAGTCCCGCCTCGTTGTCTGGGCCAGCCAATGGCCAGCCGGGCCAAAACGGATCTAGAAAGATGGCGACTTACAATACAAGGACTGACAGGCTTCATTTTACGTTCATGTTAGACCCGGAGAACGCTTTGTCCATATTTTTTACAGTCTATGGTTTATTGTCATGATTTGTCAACTAGGCGAGGTTTAAATTTTGAAATGTCTATGGAGCCCTTGTCGTTCTGAAAGGGGGCGGGACTGAGACGCTCCATTAGTGAAGCAGATCTCCAAAATTGGAACGTACATTTTTTTTTAGGGATATTTTTTTAAATAATATGCACTTTTTTCCCCCACAAAGATGTGTATCTCCGTGTGTGTCTACTCTATGGCCATCGACGACACGGAAGACTTTAAATCAGAATGTTTGCCTTGTTATTTTTATTTACACTTAATTTATGCATAATAGTGGTAGTGGTAGCAGTAGTAGTACTTTTGTCTATTCAATGCTTATCCTGTTATTTTAACTAGCCCTTACCCGTTGTGAGATATTTTCCGCGGGGGGTACTGCGCCATTTTTAATTCACTAATAAATTCATTATTAATCATTAATGTGTCAAATCGAAAAAAGGGCTCCGTTAAGACCTCCATATAATTATGGTCCATGCTTGTGTGAAAAGTGGGAGTGATTGGTGCAGTCAATGATGAGATAACGCTCTGTTTCTGACATTCATTCATTCAGACATTCATTCATTCAGACATTGTTAGAATTATAGTATGATTATAGTATGATAGTATGATGTGTCAAAAAAAGGGAAAAAAAGAGAAAAGACTCCAGTGCGCCCCCAAGTGGTCGAAACGTGCATGGTTACCGTTTGATTTGTTTTAAATGAAATATAAGGGGGGGGGGAATATCTTGTCGTCGCCAAAAACACTAGAGGGCAGGCGGCCATTTCTTCCTCCAACTTCCGGTTCCTGTCTGTAGCGTGACTGTAGCGTGTCTGTAGCGTGTCTGTAGCGTGTCTGTGGCGTGTCTCTTAGCAACAGAGGATCATTCATCTAGTGGTTCATAAATCCTTCTGATAGATTTGAGTTTGAGTTTTTTTGGGCCTTTATTGACAGTACAGTAGGTTGACAGGAAATGGAGAGAGATATAGAGAGTGACGCTCATTAAGAAAAAGGCCTTCAGTATCGGGACTCGAACCCGCGACACACCGCCAGGCTACACTGAGCCTAGGTGTCCGGGCCGGATTGTTGATTATTTGCGTCGGTTTTCTCTCTTTCTTTTGTTCCCTGGGCTGGAGTTTGGGGAACTGCCCATAGATCCGAAGTCCCGTTAGTCCGAACATGCACTGCTCCCGTGCTTGCGGTTAGGTTTAGGTTAGGGTTAGAGATGGGGATAGTAATTTCGGAACAATGAACCTTCTGACTAATGACACGGCACCGGAGTTTGTTCTCTGTTCTTGTGGTGTGTTGTCGTTGCTAGTCATGGCTGCCAGTTCCTATTGGCTGTTTGCTAGTCATGGCTGCCAGTTCCTATTGGCTGTTGCTAGTCATGGCTGCCAATTCTTATTGGCTATTGCTAGTCATGGATTCCAGTTCCTATTGGCTGTTGCTAGTCATGGCTGCCAGTAACGTCCTCCAGCATAAAGACACTGTGTTGAAGACGTGGCAATTGGTCAGGTACCAGTTGGCGCTGCGGGAGCTTCCTCCGAAGCAGTACAGCTGCTTTTACAGTGGCACTGCCACAGCAGCGCAGAACATCCTCCCTGCTCCTTCCCCATGAAATGTCCAGTGCTGCATCATGAACTCTCAATGGTGGAGCTGTTGCCCTCGCCACCCGGCTATGGATAAGCGGTTGAAGATGGATGGATGGATGGATGAAATGGACTCTGGTCCGATGGCTTTCACTTCAGCTCTATGAGATCTTGATATGATATTGATCTAGATCGCTTTTTGTCAAATTCAAGCTTTATCGGCCTGAGATTGTGAGCTGTGAGATCTATCTCACCTTCTTTTATACTAGTCTGGCCTTGGTGGACATGTCGATATTTGGTGGACATGTCGATATTTGGTGTACATGTCCATATTTGGTGTATATGTCGATATTTGGTGGACATGTCCATATTTGGTGTACATGTCCATATTTGGTGTATATGTCGATATTTGGTGGACATGTCCATATTTGGTGTACATGTCCATATTTGGTGGACATGTCCATATTTGGTGGACATGTCCATATTTGGTGTACATGTCGATATTTGGTGTACATGTCCATATTTGGTGGACATGTCCATATTTGGTGGACATGTCCATATTTGGTGTACATGTCCATATTGGGTGGACATGTCCATTTTTGGTGGACATGTCCATAATATTTGGTGCCTGCGATAATTCCACATGAACACCAGGGGGCGATGAAAGTGTTAAGAGCTCTTATTGTTGTCAGTTCTGAATCAAATAAGTGCAAAATACAAATGACTACAGAATGAAAATAATGCTCGGGTTTCATCCTACATATCTAACTGTGTGTGTGTGTGTGTGTGTGTGTTCGTGCGTGTCATCCTACAGATATTCTACCCAGAGACCACCGATGTTTATGACCGTAAGAACATGCCCAAGGTGGTCTACTGCATACATGCACTGAGGTGAGCACACACACACACACACACACACACACACACACACACACACACACACACACACACACACACACACACACACACACACACACACACACACACACACACAAAAGAAATCGCTGTTTTTACCGTCATAATTATACACCGATGTCGTCCATGTATTGTATTGTAAATGGTGCATTTATAAAGCGCCTTTATCCAAGACGCATTAAATAGATTGTGCATTACACACACACACACACACACACACACACACACACACACCCCCCTTTACATAGATTATTACACACACACACACACACACACACACACACACACACACACACACACACACCCCTTTACATAGATTATTTCACACACACACACACACACACACACACACACACACACACACACACACCCCTTTACATAGATTATTTCACACACACACACACACACACACACACACACACCCCCCTTTACATAGATTATTACACACACACACACACACACACACACACACACACCCCTTTACATAGATTATTTCACACACACACACACACACACACACACACACACACACACCGTGCAAGGCACCAACCTGCACATCGGGAGCAATCAGGGGTTCAGCGAGTCTTGCTCAAGGACACTTCCACACTAACTCTGAGGGAGCTCACAGGGGATCGAACCGGGAACCTTGTGGTTAACCATCCGGCCGCTCTACCGCTGAGCCACTGTCGTCAACCACTGTGTGGTGATACGTATGGTTAGAGCCCTGTAGTGAACACCACTGTGTGGTGATACGAATGGTTACAGCCCTGTAGTGAACACCACTGTGTGGTGATACGAATGGTTACAGCCCTGTAGTGAACACCACTGTGTGGTGATACGAATGGTTACAGCCCTGTAGTGAACACCACTGTGTGGTGATACGAATGGTTACAGCCCTGTAGTGAACACCACTGTGTGGTGATACGAATGGTTACAGCCCTGTAGTGAACACCACTGTGTGGTGATACGTACATATGGTTACAGCCTGTAGTGAACACCACTGTGTGGTGATACGTATGGTTACAGCCTGTAGTGAACACCACTGTGTGGTGATACGTATGGTTACAGCCTGTAGTGAACACCACTGTGTGGTGATACGTATGGTTACAGCCTGTAGTGAACACCACTGTGTGGTGATACGTATGGTTACAGCCTGTAGTGAACACCACTGTGTGGTGATACGTATGGTTACAGCCTGTAGTGAACACCACTGTGTGGTGATACGAATGGTTACAGCCCTGTAGTGAACACCACTGTGTGGTGATACGTATGGTTACAGCCTGTAGTGAACACCACTGTGTGGTGATACGTATGGTTACAGCCTGTAGTGAACACCACTGTGTGGTGATACGTATGGTTACAGCCTGTAGTGAACACCACTGTGTGGTGATACGTATGGTTACAGCCTGTAGTGAACACCACTGTGTGGTGATACGTATGGTTACAGCCTGTAGTGAACACCACTGTGTGGTGATACGTATGGTTACAGCCTGTAGTGAACACCACTGTGTGGTGATACGAATGGTTACAGCCCTGTAGTGAACACGGAGCACTGCTGTAGGCGACATTACACTGTGGTCTGTTTCTTTAACCCATTCTGACCTGAGATCAGATTCTAGAAAATGTCTTCTACATCCTCACAGTTTTCTGAAAAAGCTTATGTTTCTACAGTATGTCAGTCGTTCTTCGATTTTTCAGGGTAGGTACCCTCACAAAAACATGCAGTAATCCTGGTCTCTAAACTGCCTCCCCCTGGCCAGCCGGGGCGCCTGATGGAGGGGAAAGGAACTGGTCGGAATAACGTGTCCCTTCCACGCGCTATACGTCCGGCCGGGGAAATTCCCCTCTGTCAGGTGAAAAGAAGCAGCTTGGACTCCTCATGCATAGAAGGAGGCATGAGGTCAGTCCGCTGCCCTGCCCCCCCAGGTTGGCAGAGGAAGTGTAGCGCCCAGGATTACATTAAGTAATTGGCACTGGGTGAAAAGAAAACTGGGTTACAAAATCGTAGGATAAAAATGTAAAAAAAAAAAATAGCAGATCTACAAGCTCATAGCGCGCCACCGAGTGGCGCGCTACGAGCTTGTAGATCTGCTATTTTTCAATAGCTAAAGCACGACACAATGCTATAACACCAAAAGGGGTTCCCGCCCCAGAATGGGTTAAATCCCGTTGTGGTTTGGGTTTCCTGTTCCTGTGGGCGTGGCCTGCACCGCTCTCATATAACGCATGCAGAGCGTGGAGAGCTGTCACTTCCTGTCCGTTCTGCTCCTCACAGCTATTTCCTGTTCCCCGTGCATCCGCATTTCCTGTCTGTGCGTCCACAGTCCCCACACACAGCTTCAGCCTGTGGATGATGTCATCTGCACGCACGCACGCACACACGCACACACGCAGAACACAGTGTGAGCTCCCTTGTATGGGTCGTTCGTTCGTGTGTGTGTGTGTGTGTGTGTGTGTGTGTGATTGACGTTTAGAGGATTTAAAACACGTTCCTGTCCCAGGTGCATCCATGCCATGTATTTTTACTTATAGTTCTTCCTTCTCGACTCGTAGGAAGAGACTTTGTGACAACCGGCTATGGAGCATCGCAGTCCCGCCCCCTTTCAGAACGCAATAGAGCGTCGCAGTCCCGCCCCCTTTCAGAACGCTATAGAGCGTCGCAGTCCCGCCCCCTTTCAGAACGCTATATAGAGCGTCGCAGTCCCGCCCCCTTTCAGAGCGCTATGGAGCGTCGCAGTCCCGCCCCCTTTCAGAACGCTATAGAGCGTCGCAGTCCCGCCCCCTTTCAGAACGCTATAGAGCGTCGCAGTCCCGCCCCCTTTCAGAACGCTATAGAGCGTCGCAGTCCCGCCCCCTTTCAGAGCGCTATAGAGCGTCGCAGTCCCGCCCCCTTTCAGAACGCTATGGAGCGTCGCAGTCCCGCCCCCTTTCAGAACGCTATAGAGCGTCGCAGTCCCGCCCCCTTTCAGAACGACGAGTGAATCCCAATGCATTTTTCCCTCATAGGCTTTTCTCAAAGTATTTATTTTAAAGACGGTTACGCCGCGGACAAAGCCAACTCGGATGGTGACAAATCATGACAAATTGAACAACAATATTTTTGGGGCCGATCAAATCATTAGAAAGAAGACAATAAAGGCAGGAGACAAAACACTATTTAGTTTTGTTTTTCTTCTTATAAATTAATAATACATTATGACTTGTCATGACACTGGACTACATGTTGTCTCAGTAAGACATCCCCCCCCCCTCCCCCTATCCACAATGAGGAGCAGTGCATCATGGGAGTTGTAGTTGTAGTCACATAATATGTTAGACAGGAGGATGGGTGGCCCATTCTGGCCACTCATCTGTTATTACAGCCCATGTGTCTGTTGCAGAGCTGTGGTCTGTTGCTCTGTGTCTGTTTGGCTTTGCTCTGTGTCTGTTGCAGAGCTGTTGTCTGTTGCTCTGTGTCTGTTGCTCTGTGTCTGTTGTATAGCTGTGGTCTGTTGCTCTGTGTCTGTTGCTCTGTGTCTGTTGTATAGCTGTGGTCTGTTGCGCTGTGTCTGTTGCTCTGTGTCTGTTGTATAGCTGTGGTCTGTTGCTCTGTGTCTGTTGCTCTGTCTGTTGTAGAGATGTGGTCTGTTGTATAGCTCTGTGTCTGTTGCTCTGTGTCTGTTGTAGAGCTGTGGTCAAGTCCTGAGAGGGTCCCCTTCCTGCGCGCGCGCGCACACACACACACACACACACACACACACACACACACACACACACACACACACACACACACACACGCTTCCTTCCTGAAAAGATGGTCCGACTCCCACAGGGAACCAATAGATATTCAGCAGCGAAACATGTGCACGCACGTACACATGCACGCACGCACGCACGCACGCACACATGCACGCACGCACGCACACATGCACGCACGCACGCACAGGCATTTTGTGTATTCTTTTGGTGTCATGGCACAGGAAGTACAATGTATTTTAAATTGTGTCTGAATAATCCCATAGTAAAGAAATGGGCTGTGAAACGCACTCACACACACACACACACACACACACACACACACACACACACACCTCTGTATAATTCATGGTGTGTCTTTAGCAGACAGCCTCGTTAAGAACATGACACTTTAATGAACTTTTCCTAAACCACCTGACCCGGCTGCTGCGTTCCTATTGGCTCACTGGGAGCTGGAGCCAATTGACAAAGTGCCCTGGCTGGTGTCATGTGACGATCCTGCCCCCTTGTGGGGAAACGTGTGATCTACATCTATTTTGTTACCTGCTTACAATGTATCAGTGTTGGAAAAAATACTGCAATGTTTAACTTGAAGGAATTGTGACATAAATAAATGTTTTATGTAATTGTCTCCACCAGGCCGAAGGCATGGGGAGAGAGTATGTTTTATTGTCTCCACCAGGCCGAAGGCATGGGGAGAGAGTATGTTTTATTGTCTCCACCAGGCCGAAGGCATGGGGAGAGAGTATGTTTAGTTGTCTCCACCAGGCCGAAGGCATGGGGAGAGAGTATGTTTAGTTGTCTCCACCAGGCCGAAGGCATGGGGAGAGAGTATGTTTAGTTGTCTCCACCAGGCCGAAGGCATCAGGAGAGAGTATGTTTAGTTGTCTCCACCAGGCTGAAGGCATGGGGAGAGAGTATGTTTAGTTGTCTCCACCAGGCCGAAGGCATCAGGAGAGAGTATGTTTAGTTGTCTCCACCAGGCCGAAGGCATGGGGAGAGAGTATGTTTAGTTGTCTCCACCAGGCCGAAGGCATGGGGAGAGAGTATGTTTAGTTGTCTCCACCAGGCCGAAGGCACGGGGAGAGAGTATGTTTAGTTGTCTCCACCAGGCCGAAGGCACGGGGAGAGAGTATGTTTAGTTGTCTCCACCAGGCCGAAGGCTTGGGGAGAGAGTATGTTTAGTTGTCTCCACCAGGCCGAAGGCTTGGGGAGAGAGTATGTTTAGTTGTCTCCACCAGGCCGAAGGCTTGGGGAGAGAGTATGTTTAGTTGTCTCCACCAGGCCGAAGGCTTGGGGAGAGAGTATGTTTAGTTGTCTCCACCAGGCCGAAGGCTTGGGGAGAGAGTATGTTTAGTTGTCTCCACCAGGCCGAAGGCATGGGGAGAGAGTATGTTTAGTTGTCTCCACCAGGCCGAAGGCATCAGGAGAGAGTATGTTTAGTTGTCTCCACCAGGCCGAAGGCATGGGGAGAGAGTATGTTTAGTTGTCTCCACCAGGCCGAAGGCATGGGGAGAGAGTATGTTTAGTTGTCTCCACCAGGCCGAAGGCACGGGGAGAGAGTATGTTTAGTTGTCTCCACCAGGCCGAAGGCACGGGGAGAGAGTATGTTTAGTTGTCTCCACCAGGCCGAAGGCTTGGGGAGAGAGTATGTTTAGTTGTCTCCACCAGGCCGAAGGCTTGGGGAGAGAGTATGTTTAGTTGTCTCCACCAGGCCGAAGGCTTGGGGAGAGAGTATGTTTAGTTGTCTCCACCAGGCCGAAGGCTTGGGGAGAGAGTATGTTTAGTTGTCTCCACCAGGCCGAAGGCTTGGGGAGAGAGTATGTTTAGTTGTCTCCACCAGGCCGAAGGCATGGGGAGAGAGTATGTTTAGTTGTCTCCACCAGGCCGAAGGCACGGGGAGAGAGTATGTTTAGTTGTCTCCACCAGGCCGAAGGCATGGGGAGAGAGTATGTTTTATTGTCTCCACCAGGCTGAAGGCATGGGGAGAGAGTATGTTTAGTTGTCTCCACCAGGCCGAAGGCATGGGGAGAGAGTATGTTTAGTTGTCTCCACCAGGCCGAAGGCTTGGGGAGAGAGTATGTTTAGTTGTCTCCACCAGGCCGAAGGCTTGGGGAGAGAGTATGTTTAGTTGTCTCCACCAGGCCGAAGGCTTGGGGAGAGAGTATGTTT
The DNA here is from genome assembly GCF_963924005.1 of Protomyctophum bolini. Taxonomy (NCBI): domain Eukaryota; kingdom Metazoa; phylum Chordata; class Actinopteri; order Myctophiformes; family Myctophidae; genus Protomyctophum; species Protomyctophum bolini. Next base: position 934,835 of record NC_137877.1, on the reverse strand, counting down.
AGTTGTCTCCACCAGGCCGAAGGCTTGGGGAGAGAGTATGTTTAGTTGTCTCCACCAGGCCGAAGGCTTGGGGAGAGAGTATGTTTAGTTGTCTCCACCAGGCCGAAGGCTTGGGGAGAGAGTATGTTTAGTTGTCTCCACCAGGCCGAAGGCTTGGGGAGAGAGTATGTTTAGTTGTCTCCACCAGGCCGAAGGCTTGGGGAGAGAGTATGTTTAGTTGTCTCCACCAGGCCGAAGGCTTGGGGAGAGAGTATGTTTAGTTGTCTCCACCAGGCCGAAGGCTTGGGGAGAGAGTATGTTTAGTTGTCTCCACCAGGCCGAAGGCTTGGGGAGAGAGTATGTTTAGTTGTCTCCACCAGGCTGAAGGCATGGGGAGAGAGTATACGTTTAGTTGTCTCCACCAGGCCGAAGGCATGGGGAGAGAGTATACGTTTAGTTGTCTCCACCAGGCCGAAGGCTTGGGGAGAGAGTATGTTTAGTTGTCTCCAGTCCGTCCGTCCGTTACCAGCTAATCTCAGGCACTGTTAACCCGGTCGATGTCAAATTGTGCACACACACACTCCCTGGGTGGCAACGATGAACCTCAATTTTCCAGAACGGCCTGTTATAGCGCCACCAGGAGGCAGACACAACTCTCTACAGTCACGTGTTCAAGATGGATCTGTCCGATATTTCATATTCCATCCTAATTGACTAACATTGCAGGATTGGCCCTTTTGAAACAAAAAGCCTCAAACCATGAACGCAGCGTGTATTTCACAGACTTTCCTACTAGGCTGAGGAATATATCCCACCCTTTTCACATTGGCCTGTTATAGCGCCACCAACAGGTGGATTTTTGCAAAACATAATTCTTGGAACAAAATTCCTCAAATCATCCAATTGTCATCCATGGTGTTAGAACCAATGAGCCTATTATAGCGCCACCAGGAGGCCACAACCTGACCTGGCCTTGCTAGAGACCTGTGCCCAGAGGGGCACTTTTTAATCTGTAATCGTCTTACGGATTTAGCAGATTCGTGCAGTCCAGGTAGGGAATGAGGCATTACCCCAGATGAAGGATTTAAGTGTCTCTGGTCTTGTTCACGGGTTGAGGGGAGGACGGAGAAGGAGATCAGCCGGAGAATCGGAGCAGCAGGGGGCGCTGTTGCAGTCGCTGTAACGCTCACTGTTGTGACGAAAAGAGAGCTGAGCCAGAAGGCAAAGCTCTCTGTCTACCGAGCAATGTTCCTTCTATATGGTCATGTGTTCCTACTCTATATATGGTCATGAAGTGTTCCTACTCTATATATGGTCATGAAGTGTTCCTACTCTATATATGGTCATGAAGTGTTCCTACTCTATATATGGTCATGAAGTGTTCCTACTCTATATATGGTCATGAAGTGTTCCTACTCTATATATGGTCATGAAGTGTTCCTACTCTATATATGGTCATGAAGTGTTCCTCCTCTATATATGGTCATGGAGTGTTCCTACTCTATATATGGTCATGAAGTGTTCCTACTCTAAATATAGTCATGAAGTGTTCCTACTCTATATATAGTCATGAAGTGAGGGTCATGACTGAAAGAATAAGTTAACAAATACATTCAGCCGAAATTAGTTTTTTTTTTTTCAACGGGTGGCTGGCATCTCCCTTAGAGATATAGGGAGAGAGACTCCGAGTAGACTTCTTCGCCTGGAAAGGAGCCAGCTCAGGTGGTTCGGGCGTCTGCTTAGGATGCCTCTCGGGCGTCTCCCTAGTGAGGGGTCCTTGAGGCACGTCCCACTGGGAGGAGACCCCGGGGCAGACCAAGGCACAGATGAAGGGATTACATCGACTCACTGGCCTTTGAACGTCTCGGGAGCCCCCAGGAGGAAGTCACTAATGTTGCTCTGGAGAGGGAATTCTGGAGCTCTCTGGTGGAGCTGTTGCTCCTGCGACCCGACTACGGATAAGCGGTTGAAGATGGATGGATTTAGCAGATATTTCTGCTAAATCATCCTAATCACTGCTTGCATCTTTAATTGTATTTATTTTATGTTCTGTTTTCCTTTGTGTTTTTGTTGTGTTTACCGATTTACATATTTACCGAGTTACAGACAGTCAGTTAGACCAGGGATACTCAAATAGCTGAACCTGTGGGCCACATTATGAAAATGGCAAGGGGCCAGGGGCCAGTTGATTAAAGGACAACATTTATGATACTTTATACTTTTTTGCTTTATTTCCACCTAACGTATGAAAAGATAAGTACAATGTGCATTATTTTATGGCTTGGCCATTTTCTCTCTTTTAAAAAATGCTGTGCAATTAGCACATTCAACACAAACAACTTTCCATAAAACAAACTAACTACATTGTCTGCCTGCCTGTGTGTGTCTGTCTCTGCCTGCCTTTCTCTGTCTGTCTGTCTGTCTGTCTGCCTGTCTGCCTTTCTCTGTCTGTCTGTCTGTCTGCCTGCCTTTCTCTGTCTGTCTGTCTGTCTGTCTGCCTGTGTCTGCCTGCCTGCCTGCCTGCTATCAAGTGGGTTAACGTTAAAGATCTCAGAGTGAGCATCTCTATTTTAATTGCTTCACAATGTAATTTATGACTTGGCCCACATTCAACACACATGGCTTTTCCATTTAATAAACTTGGGAAAATAAATAGTTAAAACTATATTGCTAAATAAAATAAAAATACATTATACTTCTACCTGGAAGACTAAGTATACCCAGCTGTCTGTTTAGCTACCAAGTGGTTAACATTGATGATACAGTTAGTTAAGTAGAGCTACAGTACATCTCTTTCATTTGCATTACAATGACAGTCAATTATGACTGGGCACATTAAGATAAAGTTGTCAAATCCATCCTTCCCCCAAAAAAACGAAAATTGGCGATTTTAATTTGTTATCAATATGTAGCGGTTTGAAATGGTACCTATACATTGGTTGCTGGGATGCCAGTCAGGGCAAGGCCTGACAATAATATAGTATTAAATAAAAACAATCAAACGCTACAAAGAGTGCATGAACACTCACATTAACCCGTTCCACTCCACTCCCACCCTGTCCGGATGTTGACGTTTGCTCAGTAGCAACACACACAGACAGTACTGGTGTGTGGTGCACAAAGTGTGTTGCGCTTGTTCTGAACCAACGCTGTCCTCCTGAACAAGTTGTTCAGTTGATCGGGAGAACAAGTTGCTCAGGAGGACATTGGAATGAAAGCAGCCGATCATCCTGGCGAACACGCAACACTAGAGCTAATACTGAAGCTAACTAAACACAACATGCAACGCCGTTCTGCAGCGTGACTCCCCGACACTTCCTGCTCCTTCTCTCCTCCTCCACACACGGTGCTCTGTGTGTCGCTTGCCGTGGGTGCGCGACCGTTTCTCAGTGGTCGAGTCAACGCAACGGAGGTGTGTGTAAATGGGCGTGCGTGTGAAGTTTGAGTGACAGGTTCTAGGTTGCTCTTGAGTCTTAAAATGATTTGGTCATTATCTCTGGAACGCAAGGTCCAATCTGCTCAGTTTAAAGCTTGTTGGATACATGACATTGAGGACATTTGGTTGGCGGGCCAGTCAAAATTGCCGGCCCGCGGGCCGGAGTTTGAGTGACACTGAGTTAGACTCTAGTTCTTGGTGCCTGCCACTAGTGAGGTGACACATACTTTGCCGTTTGTTTTGTTTTGAGTTATTGTAGTTAGTAGTATTGTGTTATTTTTTGGTTCTTGTTTTTAGCTGCTGTTGCCAGTCATGGCTGCCAGTTCCACCCTGATGTTGTGTGGGAGTCCAGACTTCTCCAGACCGTACTGAATAACTGCTAGCTTACATAATGTCTTGAGGCTAGGACTGAAGTCTAAGACATACAGGTCACCTGGGGTGTCGTCTCCTCCAAAGAGGATGACCCGATCTCCCACCATGCAACAGCACATATTCTTCATCCCATGTGGGCGTTTCCCCTTGGGCTCAACCTTCTTCCAGGAGAAGGTCTCTGGGTTGAATGTCCACAGATCATTGAAGTTATGGTCATTGTTATAATTACAGCCACCAAATATGTACAGCTCTCCATTGTAGGTAAAGGCTGAATGAGCCCTGCGTCCTCGAATCCGTGCAGAAGGTTTGTTCATCCAGAGGTTGGTCTCTGTGTCAAACACGATGGTGTCGTGGTACTGACCCCACCCTGTCAAGCCCCCAAATACAAACATCTTTGACCCGATGATGGTAGCAGAGTGACTGTATGAAACAGGAGGTGGAGTTCCTCTGGTGTTGATTAAAGACCAGACCATTGTGGTGGAGTCCAACTTGTAGATGTCATTAGTGGATCCAGTCTGGGTCAATCCTCCATGGATAAACATGACCTTCCCCAACACACAGGCTGAGTGTTTCTCCCTCCCCTCTGGAACGGTCCCAGAAACCTGTGGTTTGAACCATGTGTGGGCGTCGACATCAAAAGCATAAAGAACGCTGCAGAAATTATAACTTGGTTTAGTCCACCCTCCCCAGAGGTAGACAGTGTCTTCAATCAGCACAGCTGTGTGGCCCCAGCGTCTGGAGGGAACCTCAAGGTGAGGTTCTCCTGTTCCAGAGGTCACTGGGGTCACCTTCCTCCAGCGTAAAGTCAGTGTGTTGAAGACCTGCACATCAATCTGAGCCTCGTTGTTCTCCTCAGAGTTCATTCCAAAGTAGTACAGCTGGTGTCTCACGGCTACAGCAGCACCACCGTCCTTTGGTGATCCTTTCTGATGCAACGTCCAGGACAACATCTTTAACCCCACAGTTAATTAACGGTGACTTGAAGTAAACCTGTTGGTTTCCTGCTCTGTAGGAGACGTGAGGGCCAATGGAAAAGGAGAGCCGAATGAGTTCACTTCTAGATTCTGGAGCTCTTTGAATCTTGGCCGGAGGAGTCTTGAAGAATGTTGTTGATTGTTGTTGAGATTATTGGGTTTAATCTGGACTCTGGTTTAATCTGGACTCTGGTTTAATCTGGTCTCTGGTTTAATCTGAGGCTGCAGTGCTTTTTATCCTGCTGGCTAGAGTGATGTCACAGCGGTGATGTCATAGTGATGATGTCACGATGAGTCCGCTACGGTATGTCCATATATGGTCATCCCAGCAGGTCGGCCACGCCCCTTTTAACCCTTTCTGACCTGAGATCAGATTCTAAAAAATGTCTTCTACATCCTGACAGTTTTCCATTCTGACCTGAGATCAGATGTCTTCTATGTCAGTCGCTCTTCGATTTTTCAAAAAGAGCAGACCTACAAGCTCGTGGCGCGCTACGAGCTTGTAGATCTGCTATTCTTCAATAGCTAAAGCATAACATGATGCTCCCGCCCAGAATGGGTTAAATGCTGTACGTTATTGTTCCATCTTGCGTACAGTAGGCATGTGGGAAATAATCGCTACGTATCGATACATCGATACAGACGTGCGCGGTGCGAGTGCATCGGTTCATTCACTGTGTATCGGATACAATTGACGGGTGAAATCTCGATGCATCGTTCGCGGAATACAAACTGTATTAATATTTGTATTGATGTTTCTCTACAAACTGTATTAATATTCATAATAATAATATTTATGTTTCTTACAGCCTGTATCTCTACAAACTGTATTCATATTGATATTTATGTTTCTTACAGCCTGTATCTCTACAAACTGGGCATCGCTCCACAGATCCAGGACCTGCTGGGCAAAGTGGACTTCACAGGTAATATAAATGCATATATTTATAGAAATCTCTATATATGTGGAAAATTAAATGAACGATAGAACCAGAAAATGTCTATGCCCTGTTTGATTTAACTTGTACTCTTCTGTGTGTGTGTGTGTGTGTGTGTGTGTGTGTGTGTGTGTGTGTGTGTGTGTGTGTGTGTGTGTGTGTGTGTGTGTGTGTGTGTGTGTGTGTGTGTGTGTGCGTGCGTGTGCGTGTGCGTGCGCTCGCTCAGAGGAGGAGATCAGCAACATGAGGAGTGAACTAGAGAAGTACGGCATTCAGATGCCGACCTTCAGCAAGATTGGAGGAATCCTGACCAATGAGCTGTCAGTGGACGAGGCTGCATGTGAGTACTAGCCAATGAGCTGTCAGTGGACGTGGCTACTATGTGAGAACTAGCCAATGAGCTGTCAGTGGACGTGGCTACTATGTGAGAACTAGCCAATGAGCTGTCAGTGGATGTTGCTTGTTGCTACTATGTGAGTACTAGCCAATGAGCTGTCAGTGGGCGTGGCTACTATGTGAGTACTAGCCAATGAGCTGTCAGTGGGCGTGGCTACTATGTGAGAACTAGCCAATGAGCTGTCAGTGGGCGTGGCTTCTATGTGAGTACTGAGCCAATGAGCTGTCAGTGGACGTGGCTACTATGCGAGTACTGAGCCAATGAGCTATCCTTAACTAGAAAAGTCGCAATTTAGAAAAATTGCAAAGTGTGGTTGCCGCAGTCGCTTGCATAGGCCCCTCCCACTAATATTGTAAAGCCAATTACAATGTCAGGTTACCCCCATGTGATCACGCGTAAGTATATGCGCTTGAATAGTTTGGTCTTCTTCCCCTGCGAGGGAATTTACGTCTTTATAAATTATTGTAAAACATAGATTGGTTACGAAACCAACAACAGCCAATTAGCTGCTACAAACGTTACGCAAAGCCCGGCCAATCACAGCAGAAGTTAGGTAGGTTACTCCAGAAAAGAAAAAAAAGGAAATTGTGACAATAGAGCGTCGCAGTCCCGCCCCCTTTCAGAACGACGAGTGGGCTCAGGAAATGAATCCCAATGCATTTATAACCATAGGCTTTTCTTAAAGTATTTATTTAAAGACGGTTACGCCGCGGAAACAAAGCCAACTCGGATCGTGAGAAATCATGACAATTTGAACACAATATTTTGGGCCGATCAAATCATTAGAAAGAAGAAAATAAAGGCAGGAGACGACACTATTTGTTTTGTTTTTCTTCTTATAAATGATTTGATCGGCCCTAAACATTGTGTTCATTGTCATGATTTGTCACGATCCGAGTTGGCTTTGTCCGCGGCGTAACCGTCTTTAAATAAATACTTTAAGAAAAGCTTATGCATGGGCAAAATGCATCCTGGGCCACTCGTCGTTCTGAAAGGGGGCGGGACTGTGACGCTCTATAACAATAGTCTGGTTGGGCAACCCGAGAAAATACATCATAAATAAATACTGAAACCAGGTATAATCATTAAAGGGATTGTGACATTAAAAAAAAGGTTTTGGAA
>NC_137877.1:915117-922617 GCF_963924005.1 Protomyctophum bolini | reverse complement strand
GACCCCCACATTTAATGCCATTTATATCTGGGACCCCTCCAAAAAAAAAGAAAAGAAGGTTTTTAGGCCGGCCGCTTATTGGGGAACCCTGCCCTAAGAACAAACATATTTTCAGATGGGGGTCGGTGGCCAAATACATATCATTTTTAGGGTCCTTGACATGGAATATTTTGAAAACCACTGATGGTGACAACATGAGGTTTTCAGCAAAACGGTCATGATTTAGAAGACATTTGTAGAATCTGCTGTCAGTCCTAAAATGCTCTACATGTCTGTGCTGCAGCGGAGCAGCCGTTCTGTCTGTGCTGCAGCGGAGCAGCCGTTCTGTCTGTGCTGCAGCGGAGCAGCCGTTCTGTCTGTGCTGCAGCGGAGCAGCCGTTCTGTCTGTGCTGCAGCGGAGCAGCCGTTCTGTCTGTGCTGCAGCGCAGCAGCCGTTCTGTCTGTGCTGCCCCGGAGCAGCCGTTCTGTCTGTGCTGCAGCGGAGCAGCCGTTCTGTCTGTGCTGCAGCGGAGCAGCCGTTCTGTCTGTGCTGCAGCGGAGCAGCCGTTCTGTCTGTGCTGCCCCGGAGCAGCCGTTCTGTCTGTGCTGCAGCGGAGCAGCCGTTCTGTCTGTGCTGCAGCGGAGCAGCCGTTCTGTCTGTGCTGCAGCGGAGCAGCCGTTCTGTCTGTGCTGCCCCGGAGCAGCCGTTCTGTCTGTGCTGCAGCGGAGCGGCCGTTCTGTCTGTGCTGCAGCGGAGCAGCCGTTCTGTCTGTGCTGCAGCGGAGCAGCCGTTCTGTCTGTGCTGCAGCGGAGCGGCCGTTCTGTCTGTGCTGCAGCGGAGCAGCCGTTCTGTCTGTTCTGCAGCGGAGCAGCCGTTTCTGTCTGTGCTGCAGCGGAGCAGCCGTTCTGTCTGTGCTGCAGCGGAGCGGCCGTTCTGTCTGTGCTGCAGCGGAGCAGCCGTTCTGTCTGTGCTGCAGCGGAGCGGCCGTTCTGTCTGTGCTGCAGCGGAGCAGCCGTTCTGTCTGTGCTGCAGCGGAGCAGCCGTTCTGTCTGTGCTGCAGCGGAGCAGCCGTTCTGTCTGTGCTGCAGCGGAGCAGCCGTTCCAGGCTTGAGGCGCGTTGGTAGACTCCCTTTGGTTGTGAGAACTACACATTTAGAAGGCATTTGCGGAATCGACCTCATGTCTTAACGGGGTTTAACCCATTCTGACCTGAGATCAGATTCATACGAGGTTTCCACGGGACACACACTGGTCTGATTAACCCATTCTGACCTGAGATCAGATTCTAAAAATGTCAGTCGTTCTTCGATTTTTCAAAAATAGCAGACCTACAAGCTCATAGCGCGCCACTCGGTGGCGCGCTATGAGCTTGTAGATCTGCTATTTTTCAATAGCTAAAGCATAACATGATGCTAACACCAAAACGGGTTCCCGGTCAGAATGGGTTAACGAATGCAGATAGTTATATAGTTGATAGTTGAGAGGTGAAGACGCCATGTTCTTCATCCTCTCCTCTCTCCAGGTGTCATGGCCACCGCTGTATAGTTACAATTTACAATTTACAATTTAGGCATTTATCAGACGCTCTTAATCCAGAGCGACTTACATTAAGCAAGAACAAAAGCATGGGAATACATCACATAAAAACATTTATCATGAAACATGCGTAAGCTAAGAAAGTAACAGTGGAATATCTATATAATGAAATTTATACGTATAAACTTTACATATATACTACTATGCTATACATATGTACTATGGCGTGCTATGACTATATACAATGCAATTCTAGTGCTAGTTACAGATATATGTGACTGAATTTGACTGAGGGACTGCCATTGGCATTTCTTCATGTCGTATGAAAGCAGGGAATTGTAGCTTCAAATTGACATATTGGTTGTTCAGTTTGACCCACCGGTTTTGGAGAAACAGCGAGTTGAGAAAACAGGCTTGAAAAGGTTCACTTCTTTGGTCTCTAACATTACACCTATAGCTACATGTTTAAGCATTTATTTCATATTTACATGTCTTCTGTGGTCTAACATTACACATATAGCTACATGTTTAAGCATTTTATTTCATATTTACATGTCTTCTGTGGTCTAACATTACACCTATAGCTACATGTTTAAGCATTTATTTCATATTTACATGTCTTCTGTGGTCTAACATTACACATATAGCTACATGTTTAAGCATTTTATTTCATATTTACATGTCTTCTGTGGTCTAACATTACACCTATAGCTACATGTTTAAGCATTTATTTCATATTTACATGTCTTCTGTGGTCTCTAACATTACACCTATAGCTACATGTTTAAGCATTTATTTCATATTTACATGTCTTCTGTGGTCTAACATTACACCTATAGCTACATGTTTAAGCATTTATTTCATATTTACATGTCTTCTGTGGTCTCTAACATTACACCTATAGCTACATGTTTAAGCATTTATTTCATATTTACATGTCTTCTGTGGTCTCTAACATTACACCTATAGCTACAAGTTTAAGCATTTATTTAATATTTACATGTCGATTTCAGCTCTGACACTTATTTCAGACATGCTCTAGTATGTGAAGAGTCTGCTTCACCGCTTCACCTCCGCTTCACCTCCCGATGTATGAATGAATGAACCATTGTAAAGCGCTTTGAGTAGGCACGTAGTGCATAGAAAAGCGCCATAAAAAATGCAATTCATCAAATCTGGTCAGATATATGGTAATGTTCCCCCCCCCTCCCCCCCAGGTGTCATGGCCGTGGCTGAGATCAACGAGGCCGTGGACTCGGGGGACTACGAGCAGACGCTGGCGGCTCTGACGCTGCCCAGCGCCCAGCTGAGCGGAGTTAACCCCCGCACCGCCAAGCACTACCACGACGGCCTGAGGGACGCCAAGAGCCTGCTGTGTGAGGTGAGACTACACTACCCACAATGCACTGCTGTGTGAGGTAAACTACACTACCCACAATGCACTGCTGTGTGAGGTGAACTGCACTACACTACCCAAAATGCACTGCTGTGTGAGGTGAACTGCACTACACTACCCACAATGCACTGCTGTGTGAGGTGAAACTACACTACACTACCCACAATGCACTGCTGTGTGAGGTGAAACGACACTACACTACCCACAATGCACTGCTGTGTGAGGTGAAACTACACTACACTACCCACAATGCACTGCTGTATGAGGTAAACTGCACTACCCCACAATGCACTGCTGTGTGAGGTGAAACTACACTACCCACAATGCACTGCTGTGTGAGGTGAAACTACACTACACTACCCACAATGCACTGCTGTGTGAGGTAAACTACACTACACTATCCATCATGCACTGCTGTGTGAGGTGAAACTACACTACCCACAATGCACTGCTGTGTGAGGTGAAACTACACTACACTACCCACAATGCACTGCTGTGTGAGGTGAAACTACACTACACTACCCACAATGCACTGCTGTGTGAGGTAAACTACACTATACTACCCACAATGCACTGCTGTGTGAGGTGAAACTACACTACCCACCATGCACCGCTGTGTGAGGTGAAACTACACTACACTACCCACAATGCACTGCTGTGTGAGGTAAAAACTACACTACACTACCCACCATGCACTGATGTGTGAGGTAAAAACTACACTACACTATCCATCATGCACTGCTGTGTGAGGTAAACTACACTACCCACAATGCACTGCGGTGTGAGGTGAAACTACACTACACTACCCACAATGCACTGCTGTGTGAGGTGAAACTACACTACACTACCCACAATGCACTGCTGTGTGAGGTGAAACTACACTACACTATCCATCATGCACTGCTGTGTGAGGTGAAACTACACTACACTACCCACAATGCACTGCTGTGTGAGGTGAAACTACACTACACTACCCACAATGCACTGCTGTGTGAGGTGAAACTACACTACACTACCCACAATGCACTGCTGTGTGAGGTAAAAACTACACTACACTACCCACAATGCACTGCTGTGTGAAGTACTGGCAGGGGTGAGCTGAGGCTAAGGATATCCAGGGCGCTGCCCCCTGGTGGTTTTGAAGATGCAGCCAAACCACAGTAGGACTGTTTATTCACACACCTCTCGCTAAAACCCGCCGATGGACGCTGCGTGTCACACAGCTTGAAGACACACCAATGAGAGACCCTGGATGCAAACCAGTGGATCCATTAAGTCCACCCGCCGAGTAGCGACTAGGCAACGAGGTGTCGCTAGTAGCAACACCTACTAGGTGCTGTTCTGTATGTTGTTCTGTCTGTTGTTCTGTCTGTTGTTCTGTCTGTTGTTCTGTCTGTTGTTCTGTCTGCTGTTCTGTCTGTTGTTCTGTCTGTGGTTCTGTCTGTTGTTCTGTCTCCTGTTCTGTCTGTTGTTCTGTCTGTTGTTCTGTCTCCTGTTCTGTCTGTGGTTCTGTCTGTTGTTCTGTCTGTTGTTCGGTCTGTTGTTCTGTCTGCTGTTCTGTCTGTTGTTCTGTCTCCTGTTCTGTCTGTGGTTCTGTCTGTTGTTCTGTCTGCTATTCTGTCTGTGGTTCTGTCTGTTGTTCTGTCTGCTGTATGTCTGTTGTTCTGTTGTTATGTCTGTTGTCTGTGAAAAAAAAAGTCTCAAAAAAGGTGTTGTGGTCACGATACTTCCGTTCCATAGTTATGGACGGTTGAATGCAATTATTTTCACCTTAAACCACTAGAAAGCAGAGAAAGTTAGATTTTTATGAATATTTGATCGTAAACCAGCTGAAGATAAAGTACTGATGTGATCTGTGGGTGTTCTCTACTTCTTCTTTGTTGACCCTGGGATCATTCACAGGCTGCGGTAGAGCGCCCCCTATCGTAAAACCACTGAAAACTCTCATCCACTGCCAAGGAACACTTTTACCACTTTTTATTTTATTGTATTTTATCAAAGGCCGCCACTGCCTTGGACCACTTTTAGCTTTTATCCTTTTTTTTCCCCCTCTCCACTAGATGGCGCTCTTGGCTAACCTATGATGTGGAACCGCCGCCGGAATAATTTGTTTATTTTTGGAACAGTTATTTTGAGACACGATTGAAAAAAAAAAGGTCTTAGTGAATTCAGAATGGAGGGACAAAACGCCACCCAGTTAGGATGTGTAAATGACGTCAGACTTCAGAGCTCTATAAAGTTATCATATTGGAACATCCCACTCTGACTGGCTCTCCGTCTCCTTATTGGTCACACACATCAATCACTCTGACTGGCTCTCCTTATTGGTCACACACACACACACACACACACACACACACACACACACACACACACACCAATCGCTCTAACTGGCTCTACTTATTGGTCACAAAAACCAATCACTCCAACTGGTAGCTAGAAATGCATTCTTTTCACTGTGGTTGCAGTTTTTGCTGTTGCTAATCATGGCTGCCAGTTCCCACCTGATGTCGTGTCGGAGTCCAGACTTCTCCAGACCGTACTGAATAACTGCTAGCTTGCATAATGTCTTGAGATTTGGACTGAAGTCTAAGACATAGAGGTCACCACTGGCTCCTCCAAAGAGGATAACACGATCGCCCACCGTGCAACCGCACGTATTGTACGTCTGAGACGGGCCTTTCCCCTTGGGCACAAACTTCTTCCAGGAGGAAGTATCTGGATTGAACTTCCACAGATCATTGAAAGCCTGGTTAGAGTTCCAGCCACCAAATATGTACAGCTCTCCATTGTCGGTAAAGGCTAAATTTCCCCGGCGTCCTTCTGGAAGAATCTGTGCAGAAGGTGTGTTCACCCAATGGTTGGTCTCTGTGTCAAACACTCTGATGGTGTTGTAGCACTGACCCCACCCAAGGCCCCCAAATACAAACATCTTTGTCCCGATGGTGGTAGCAGAGTGACACCATGAAGCAGGAGGTGGAGTTCCTCTGGTGTTGATTAAAGCCCAGACCATTGTGGTGGAGTCCAACTTGTAGATGTCATTAGTGAGTCCATTCTGGGTTTGTCCTCCATTAATAAACATGACCTTCCCCAACACACAGGCTGAGTGGTACCACCGCCTCTCTGGAACGGTCCCAGAAACCTGTGGTTTGAACCAAGTGTGGGCGTCGACATCAAAGGCATAAAGTTTGTTGCAGTAACCTTGGTTAGTCCTCCCTCCCCAGAGGTAGACGGTATATTCTATCAGCACAGCTGTGTTGCCCTCACGCCTGGAGGGAGGTTCTCCTGTTCCAGATGCCACATGTGTCAACTTCCTCCAGCGCAAAGACACTGTGTTTAACACGTTCACATCAATCTGCTTGTAGTTAGCGTGTCCACCGAATGAGTAAACGTGGCGTCCGAATGCAACAGCCTTGTTCCAGTAAACATTTGTAGCTCCGTCCAGATGTAGCGTCCAGCGGAACATTTCTCACACCGTAGATCAGGTTGGATTTATCACGTCTCTCCGTAACACAATGCAGTCCTTCTGCTGCGCTCGCAGTCACTTATTGGTTCAGTGGTGCAAATGTCACGCAATGCTTAGGCCAATCGGCAAGGCCCATGAGTCGGGTCGGCCAATCCAGGAAACCGATGACCGTTGATCTCCTGATATCGAATCGATCGCCAGCAGAATCACAGTCATTTAACTCTGAGAGTTTCAAGTCAAATCAATGTAGTTGTTAGACTTTTGAGAATTGCGTTTTTGAATGATTTATTGAAAATTCTCTGTTCACTGTGCGACAACAACTGCGCGTGTGTGTAGTAGTAGTACTGCTCTCAGACCAGCAGAGGGTGACATTGTGTGCGTTTCTCTCTCTCTCTCATTGGTTGCAGAGGTCAGGTGACCAGTCAGCCGTGCTGTGGTTGGACCACATCCAGGAAGCCATCCACACAGCCAATCAGGACGAGGAGGAGGCGCATATATGTATGTACACACACACGAGCATGTGCGCACGCACGCACGCACACACACACACACACACACACTAATACTGTTTAATTCAACATGAGCGCCCCTCACTTCACACGGGTGTGATTTTTGAGTGGTGCAACCACTCCAAGGAACAGCAATGCCCGTGTCTGCCTATGTGTGTGTTAATGAGCACGAGTATGACTATTAGTACCAGTAGAGGCGCTGTTGTACAGAAACAGAGAGAGAGAGATAGTGCTGTACTGTTGCCTGCTAATGAGAGAGAGAGAGAGAGAGAGAGAGAGGGGAGTTGCACCACTCAGTTCACACGGGTGTGATTTTTATATAAGATGTGAACGTTAATTTGTTAAAAAATGTTGTGTGCGTGCGTGTGTGTGTGTGTGTGTGTGTGTGTGTGTGTGTGTGTGTGTGTGTGTGTGTGTGTGTGTGTGTGTGCGTGTGTGTGTGTGTGCGCGTGTGTGTGTGAGCGTGCGTGTGTGTGCGTGTGTGTGTGTGTGCGTGTGTGCGCGTGCGTGCGTGTGTGTGTGCGCGTGCGTGTGTGTGTGTGTGCGTGTGTGTGTGTGCGTGCGTGTCTGTAACAGTGTCGGCGGCGCTAGCGGACATCAACCGCGCCGTGTC
>NC_137877.1:880117-910117 GCF_963924005.1 Protomyctophum bolini | reverse complement strand
CTTTTGAGTATGTGTCCCACAGATTGCCTTGACATATTTGAAGGTTTCCTACCGAGATGAGTGCTGTATGGGCTTGGCGTCTCGGCCTGGTGGGTAAAGTTCTGTCTTTCGGCTGGGTCGACATCGCGCAAGTGAGTATTATGGGTCTGTTTGGATGTTCAGAAAATGAGGTATTGCATTTGTTCAGGGTTTTAAAGTATCAGTGATGAATTTGGTTGTGATCACGATAGGCGTGGCCTATATTTAAAGAGGGAAACTGTGAAGTTTTGCCTTTCATATGTGCATATGAGAGACGGAGGGACAGTGTTTGGTTGGTTGAATGACTTATGGAGGTCTGACGAATTGTACCAGTGTACATTTTGGGGAAAAAAAGGGTAGTCTATTCAATAAATCATTCATTGTTGCCTGCTGTCTAATAGGGGGACATGGTCCTGCCTAGGGTCCTGTTGTTTTCTGAAGCAACGAAAATTGGCTAGCCAGTGTGTGAATGTAGGCCTACTGTGTTTGAGTGTTTTTGCCTATCTGCCTGTGTGTGTGTGTGTGTGTGTGTGTGTGTGTGTGTGATAGGGGCAATGTGAGAGGATGACTGTGGAAATGGGAAGATTTAATGGTTTAAAATTCAGCCTAAAATTAAAATGGAGTTATGAGAATGCCTGAGACAGAGGTATACCTAAGAGGTAAAGTAATACATTTTAATCACATAATTCTCGAGACGAGAAAACGGAAATAGTTCCAAAAATAGGGATAAAACTAAGGAAGTGAAACTAAGAAGTGAATAAGAGTACCTACAGAATGTGTATGGGGTACATATGTCGCGATGTATACTGTTTGAAAGTGTGAGTGTACACATGTGTATGAGTGGAAATGCTCAAATTTGTGAAGAACATTTTTTTTAGGCCTGTAGAAGATATTTCGGTGCATTTATGGACAGTTTATTAGTTTTTGGTGTGCTGAAATCATAAGATATTCTAT
Source organism: Protomyctophum bolini (assembly GCF_963924005.1). Lineage (NCBI taxonomy): Eukaryota > Metazoa > Chordata > Actinopteri > Myctophiformes > Myctophidae > Protomyctophum > Protomyctophum bolini. Next base: position 909,145 of record NC_137877.1, on the reverse strand, counting down.
TATAGATATTGTTCTGTGTCATATGTGGAGTTGAAGTAATCCTGATAAAATAGCAGGCCTATAATAGTTAAGTCTATTAACTACATTATATAACTATATAATATAATTATATATGTGGGGCTGAAGTAATCTTGATGAAAAAGCAACTACAAAAAACCTCATATGGTCGGTTGAGTGTCTGATTAGGTTAATTTTATGTTAGTATGGGTTTTTCGAACTCAAAACTTTGATCAGTGACTGTCTAAGGTAGAGACTTGTTTTCCTTAACATGGCATGATAGCTTGCCCAGGGGGGGGCTATTCAGTATTCTACGGCTCCCTGCAAAGGGCGTTGTCGCGAAATTTTATCTAAATTCTCCAGGCAAGCCATGCCTGATTAGTAGGCCAGGATATGGCCAGGATATTGTTGTTGTAAATCGCTCTGGATTGAGAGCGTCCTTTCAATAGTATATTGGACAGTGTGTCAATTAGTTTAGTAAGATTGTGAGATAAAGATAACTTGATTTTGTTAAATTGCGGATCTACTATGTGCACGAGGCATGTTGTTTAAATTGTAGTCAGTTTGAGAAAAGCGAAGAGAAGTAGGAACATAAAGAATAGTATGATGTTAATGTTAAACTGTTTAAGGTTTAAGATAAAACAGAATGGAAAAATGTTACGGAAGTATAGTAGAGAATGTGGCCGGGATTATAAGTACCTCAATAAGATTAGGATCTAGGAACATAAAAATAGGCTGAAAATATATCACTGAGTATGATGTATGCAATCAATGCATTCAAAAGAGCTGAAAGAAGGAAAGAAGAGTTTTATGGACTCATAATAGTGATTATTGTTTAAGTTGTTTAAGTTTGCCATAACCATAGTGTTAGGGTTAAATTAAGGACGTAAAATGTGGCTCGGGTGGTTTGTGTAATATAGGCTGTCGTAAAAGCAGGAAAAGATGCAAAGGAATGTGGAGTGCTTCACCCCATGCGGTGCAAAATAATGCTTGGAGGTAGTGGTTTGTTGAAATAATCAGTTGAGGAAGAAACAGATGGTGTTCTATAGGGACCTTAGGTAATTGTCTGGTAGAGAAAGAAATTAAGTAAGTAATTATTATATCAGGTTGGGTAATCTACAGTATGTCTTAAAGTGTAAATCTGCAGTATACAATTTTTTTAAATCATATATATACCAATGTAACCCATTATGGGTGGGATGCTAAATAGGAGCAGCACATTTAGTGGGCATTGTTTTTTTAAATAGCTTAAATTAGTTAAGTGCATTGTAGACATTGTCTCTATCAGAATGGGGAGCAAAACGAAATTTGGGTAGATAGTAACCACAGTAGCATAGTCTATTAACTTCACTATGAATTATAGTGAGGGGTTAAGCCCTCATGGAAATTAAATTATAATGATACATGGTATTGTTACAATGCCTCGTTCTGATACAGCTGAACATTGGTCTTATACATCTTAAAAGAGTTAAGTAGTAATTGCATGTACATTCTCCAATTAAACAAGTATGCCAAATGCTATTTGCCCGGTATAAGAAATGGGGCAGCGCTTGTGATTAGCAAAGTTGAATAGCATGTGACAGAGATATGACATTATTTGAAGGACAGGAACCCAAAAAGTTAAAATACGGAATAGAACATAGCGGCTATGGTTGCAAACGTTAGTGTGCAGTGGATTGCAATATTATGCAAAGATAAGTGTGCAGCTGTCAATAAAGCCTCATCGTTCTGTTGGAAAGAGGATACCACGGTCAAATTCAACCTGCTGGTTTTGTTTTTTTTTCCAGTATGAGGGGGTTGATACAGCAGAACGAACTGAACTGAACATTGGTCACTAACATGGACATTGATGCACTGACATCGTGAGATGGAACATTATGGCAAACAGTGATGTGAAAGAGACTGGGGATTTCTGGGAAATCACTGGACACTGGGAGTTCGGGATCTGAAGGAAACAGATTCTTGAACCCAACACGTTTGTGACAACTGAGTGCGACAACTGAGTGCAAGAGAAGCTATTTTTGTGACTGACTGTGTGGTTTTCTCTGCAGTTATGGAGGGGTGAGGTTGAGCTGACAGATGAACATTGATCAAATGATAGTGAGTACAGAGTTGTACGGAGTTGCGTTTGTGATTGTAGCTGCTATAAAACAAAATAGGTTGTATTAACTAAAATGTAGTACTGTGCTGTTGCAAGACCATTATCTGAGTTCCTGTGACATGGTTAAAATAGAGACAATAAAAACTTTTCTGAATGTTAATGAGTTTACAACATGGTCAAGGCAATAAATCCCCAGTACTATGATCAGCTGCTCAGAGGTCGTAGCCTTGCTGAGCCATAGGGTCATAGGGCAGGAGCCTATCCCCTGTTTCTGTAGCGTGAGGCAGCTTGATGTACAAGTACACCCTCTGGACATGACGCTAGTATGTCGTAGGTGCTTGCCCAAATTCAACCCTTGATGCTGAGTGTCAAGTGGGGAGGCATTGGGTCCCATTTTCACAGTCTTTGGTATGACCCGGCCGGGGATTGAACCCCAGCCTCACAGTCTCAGGGTGGACACTAACCACAAGGGAAGAATTACGTGGTCAGAGTTTAGATACTAAAATACTAATATAAATTAGTGGAGTTCAATAGTACAGTACTAAATAAGTAATAAGTAGATGGACAGTTGGTTCTACTAGTACTAAATAAGTAATAAGTAGATGGACAGTTGGTTCTACTGCAGTCATATAGGTCATGTTGAGTTAAAATCTGTAGAAATGTAGGCAGTGTACCATTAGTCAAATCTCTATATTGTATCGTATCGGTTAGATAATTAATTAGGATGCAAGTACAGTAAGGATACATGACGGTTTTGATCGAAGCTATATTGTGCTGCACTAGGACTGGTGAATTTGAATTAGTAAATGGAATGGGAGAAGCGGAAAGTGTTTTCGCATATCAGATAGTGGTGATATTAGTAAGGAGGTTACGGTCTCTGAACAAACAGAGGCACCACTAAATTCTAGCCCAACCATTCAATACAGTAGTAAGAGCAATTATAAGCTGTGCAATCGTCATCTAAATAAATAGTAAGAGCAATTATAAGCTGTGCAATCGTCATCTAAATAAATAAATAAGTATATGAGCAGGAAGAGAAAAAAGACACTGACGTCAGGACAAGAAGTAATAGTGATTAAATTATTTCTATTGATGTATTGGCTGTATGAGTTGAATTTAAGACATACTGTACTGGGATAACCTGTTTACATGATCAGATTGTGATCAAGGCTGGGCTTAAAAATGATAAGGATCATATTGATGAGTTACACATTGTTCGATTAGCTGTAGGGTCCAGTAGGAGGCTGTATACCACGGATTGGATGGAACCTATAAAAACATTACATGTACCTCTGCTGGTCTGTGAGCTGGTGAGTTTTGTAATACTTAATGTAACTGGATATAGATTAATCCGTTCTATATGAAGTGTCATAATCCTCTAGATGAGGAATGGAGAAAGTATAGGAAGATAGTCATCATAGTCTCAGGAAGACAGGGAATAATAGTGAACCACAAAAGATGTGCTCTTCTTGCCAGGTGACTAATGAATTGTACATTGGTTAAACGTTGTTTAATGTGCTCCTAAAATTGAGCTCTAGAGATGCACGTGCAAAACGCATGGTAGTTTAAAAGTTAAAAGTTCCTGTGTAGTTTTGATTACACTATTGATTTGAGTGTCATTTGTGAACTTTAATACTAGAATAGAGTGCTATAATGGTGCATTCACAATAGGATGAAGTCTGTGGTGCTTTTCGCTGTATTCTCGGAAGGCAGTAAAATGAGTCCGCGGTGAGGCCTGTGAGTAAGATTCTAGATGCCTGACTAGTCTTGTTTCGGGGGACGCCCCGGAAATAGACAAAGTACGGAAATACAATGTGTTTCCTGTATAAATGTTATGTTCTGATCCAGTTTTCTGATTAGGTCCAAGGAGGAGGAGGCGGTTCAAGATGCATGTTGTATCATAAGATTGATTACTCACATGGTTGTGGTATGAAGTACTAACGGAAATTACTAATCTCTGATGGGAATTAAAGTTGTGCATGTGCGCCGGAAATGGTTATATTGCTGTGTTTACAGGAGGAACGTATCATTGGATTTTGGGAATCAAATCTGTGAGTATTACATGGATAAAATATGCATCATCTATCATCTTGATGTTCTGAAGATATTTTCTATGTGCATAGAAATTTTACCTGCTGTATGTTGTATAGTAGAGACATAAGGATGTATTCAGAGATAGGGCTGAGTGATAGTTAGTGTAAGCAACGTGGGTATAGAATGAGCTCAGTTCCATATGGGTTCTCCATCCGAGGCGATACTTGTATGGGCACATATGCTTACTGAGTTAGGGGTCAGCTGGTAGCCAGCTGTAGACATTGGAAAGGTAGTGGACTAGCCATAAATGAGATCCAGCTAAGATAAGAAGTTCATGCAGACCCCTAGGCTTTAATTGCACCCCCAGTAAAAGGCTCTGTTCTCACAGGCTGAGAGTAAAGACTCTGAGAGAGAGCTTTAAATTAAATGCCACTTACTGTACACCTTCTGTGAGTAAGGAACCAACCGTCTATAAAGTACAACTGACTGGTATATACATGTGTCCATGTTAATATGATTTATCATATTCCCGTCATATTACAAAGTGTTGAGTCCACCATCAACAGTAATAGGTAGAGTAGGGTGTTTTTACAAATTGGTTTGTAGTGTGTTCCTTTCAGCTCCATGATGATGAGAAGAGTCTTGAGTCTTGAGAGTTTGGAAAAACATGACAGCATGGCTTAGGAGATGATGATGATGTGACTAGTCTGCTACTATGACGTCTCCACACTGATGTTCCTGAATGAGGAGTTATGTGCTGTTAGCACTCTGGACTCTGGATTGTGCGATCATGTGCTCTGGATTCTGTGATCATGCTTCGGAAGCTGCGTCACCTGTGTGGTGACATTGTCTGGTCTTTCGGAAAGCTGCAACGTGTGCGGCTGTTCTGTCAAAATGGCCAATCTGCAAGCTCGCAACATGTCTGGGCCCTGAGGATGTGATGAACATTGGTGCTCTGTGCTTATGTTCCGTGAAGGAGCGAAAGAGACTTTCGGTTTTGTTTGCTCTGTGTGGTTTTAACTACATGGGACCTGCAGTGCGCTGTCTGTGAAGTGTGCAAGTGGACAGTTCTGAATGGACACTCTCTGGTGCTGAGATGTTTTCTTGAGTCCGATGTCTGCAACGGTTGTTGTATGTTTAATTTGGCGTTGCCTTATTTGTTTATTGTTGTAAAACCATTGTGTCACTGTATATCGTAGGCTGTAAGGTGTAAGCGGTCGCTCTATGACGATGAGGGCCATGTAGGAATTTTGCCTGTGTATCTAACATTTTGTGTTCCAGGTTTTTGCCTGCATCTGCGATGTACTGATAAATGGTGTTTATGAGTTTTTAAATGTTTAAAAGTGGGGTAATGTCGTGGAAATTTAGGGATAAACATTGTAATAATACTCCAAGTTACAAGCTGTTTTCTGTCCGGCTGTTTGTTTATGATGCCACTGCCCCATTTGGTGAATGCCTTGAGGCTATCTATATGTTGGGGGTTGTCTGTGTGGGAGCAAGCTATATAGGCTGTTGTTTCTTGTCATTCTGGGAGCCAGACTGGGGTTTCCATGCATGAACACGTCATGTAAGTCTTGTCTCCTTACTCGAGTAAAATCCTTATACTATATAACTCTGACATTTTGTGCTGCCTCATTATTCATTGTTTATGAATTGTCTTTTGAGTATGTGTCCCACAGATTGCCTTGACACTGGCCCAGACAACGAGGCGGGACTTCCCCCCTTCTTCTTCGTTGGTTTTTATTTTGACTCGAGTGGGGGACTGTAACGGTAGCCACGCCCCTCAGAACATGCGCGACTTTATGGTCATTTCTTTTATACATGGGACCATAATTTTCCAAAAAGAATATTATGACATTAGAAATGAGACTTTAAACTAGTGACTGGAAGCAGAAAGTATTCATGACCATGTTTATTAAGGTAATACAGTCTAGGTGAAGTTGGGCCCAAATACATGGACTTCTATGGGGCTATGGGTTTTTTTGAGCCCAATGATAGCGCCACAACAGGCCATTATATGAACTTTCATTTCCTTAGTGGCTTCACAAAAAATCTGTCTGACTGCCCCCCTGGCACAGACACAGACACAGACACGCACAGACACAGACACGCACGCACACACACACACACACACACACACACACACAGAAACACACAGACACACACACACAACTGCGTGAAAACAGGAGTTAACGGTCAATTATGGGCACTAGATTTGCCCGTAAAGCTAAGTTTAGCAGCATATACAGTAATATACAGTAATATACAGTTAATATACAGTAATATACAGTAATATACAGGTGTGACGGTACATTTCGGGAGTTTACCAGAGTTTATTGGAAAGTTTATGACGTTAAGCTGTGTGTGTGTGTGTGTGTGTGTGTGTGTGTGTGTGTGTGTGTGTGTGTGTGTGTGTGTGTGTGTGTGTGTGTGTGTGTGTGTGTGTGTGTGTGTGTGTGTGTGTGTGTGTGTGTGTGTGTGTGTGCGTGCGTCTGTCAGCGGGGGCCAGTGACCCCCCTCTCTCGGTGGTCCGTAAGTTCGTCCACCTCCTCGAGCAGAGCCCGCTCGACCTGACCGAGGAGCAGGAAGTGACACGCCTGCGACAGGAAGTGGTCACCAAGATCCGCTCCAATCAGACGATGGAGAAAGACCTCAACCTGATGGACATCAAGATCGGCCTGCTGGTCAAGAACAGAATTACACTTCAGGTGAAACTATAGCACCACCTGGTGGTAAAGAGCAGAATGACACTGCAGGTGAAACTATAGCACCACCTGGTGGTCAAGAACAGACCACATATTAATATGATTTTTATGATTGTTAAAAGTCTGACGTGACAGTAACAATGATTGTGATTGGTCTGCGTCCAACAGGATGTGGTGTCTCACAGGAAGAAGATGAGCAGTAAGAAGACGAGGGAGGAACTTCAGTCCGGAGGCGGAGCGGCGGGAGGTCTGGGACTGAAGGGGTTAAGTAAAGGAAAGAGGAAACGACTGGAGGCCTACCAGCACCTGTTCTACTTACTGCAGGTATAACCCTGGTTACTGTAGTAACCTACCAGCACCTGTTCTACCTACTGCAGGTATTACCCTGGTTACTGTAGTAACCTAGAGTTATACTATAACCCTGGTTACCGTAGTAACCTAGAGTTATACTATAACCCTGGTTACCGTAGTAACCTAGAGTTCTACTATAACCCTGGTTACTGTAGTAACCTAGAGTTCTACTATAACCCTGGTTACTGTAGTAACCTAGAGTTATAGTATAACCCTGGTTACTGTAGTAACCTACCATCACCTGTTCTACTTACTGCAGGTATAACCCGAGTTACTGTAGTAACCTAGAGTTCTACTATAACCCTGGTTACTGTAGTAACCTAGAGTTCTACTATAACCCTGGTTACTGTAGTAACCTAGAGTTCTACTATAACCCTGGTTACTGTAGTAACCTAGAGTTCTACTATAACCCTGGTTACTATCTCTCTCCCAGACCCAGCCCTCCTACCTGGCCCGGCTCATCTTCCAGATGCCTCAGAACCGCTCCACCAGGTTCATGGACTCGGTGATCTTCTCTCTCTACAACTACGCCTCCAACCAGAGGGAGGAGTTCCTGCTGCTGAAGCTGTTCCACACCGCCCTGGAGGAGGAGATACGGTGAGTTGACCTCTGACCCTGGAGGAGGAGATACGGTGAGTTGACCTCTGACCCTGGAGGAGGAGATATGGTGAGTTGACCTCTGACCCTGGAGGAGGAGATATGGTGAGTTGACCTCTGACCCCCGACCCTGGAGGAGGAGATACGGTGAGTTGACCTCTGACCCTGGAGGAGGAGATATGGTGAGTTGACCTCTGACCCCCGACCCTGGAGGAGGAGATACGGTGAGTTGACCTCTGAAAACCATGGGTATATTTTGTGTTAAAAGAATTTTCCCAAAAACGCGGTCTCTATTCTGAAAATATGCATCCATGGGCATCAATTGTGTAAAAAGTACCGCCAGGCGGTCTCGCCTGCTGCTGAAACGTACAGTAACGTACAGTAACCCTGAACCCTGGAAGTGGTGATCAAATGGCCGTGTTTGAAAACGTGACTTTGGTCGATTCTTTATCCCCGTCAATAATAGAGAAAGAACCACACTGAGATTATTTTCGTTGTGTGTGTGTGTGTGTGTGTGTGTGTGCGTTGCATTGTGTGTGCATGCGTGCGTGTGTGTGTGTGTGTGCGTTGCATTTCGTGTGTGTGTGCGTGCGTGCGTGCGTTCCCCAGGTCCAAAGTGGACCAGCTGCAGGACATCGTCACAGGGAACCCGACGGTCATCAAGATGGTGGTCAGCTTCAACCGAGGGGCCCGAGGTCACAACGCCCTGAGGGCCCTGCTGGGGCCCGTGGTCAGAGAGCTGCTGGCCGATACGGGCCTGCAGAGCCTCAACACCAGCCCTGTGGACGTCTACAAGGCCTGGGTCAGTTGGTCATTTAAACCTCCTTCTACAAGGCCTGGGTCAGTTGGTCATTTAAACCTCCTTCTACAAGGCCTGGGTCAGTTGGTCATTTAAACCTCCTTCTACAAGGCCTGGGTCAGTTGGTCATTTAAACCTCCTTCTACAAGGCCTGGGTCAGTTGGTCATTTAAACCTCCTTCTACAAGGCCTGGGTCAGTTGGTCATTTAAACCTCCTTCTACAAGGCCTGGGTCAGTTGGAGAGCGTTTACACCTTACATTAGATCTTTGGCCCGCGGGATGATATTGAATTAGTATTATAGAACTGGCTCTCTGGTATATTGCACGGAACCACCATAATACTACAAGTCCCACAATGCACTGCAAGTGTCAACTTTCAGCTATACCCCTCTCCCCAAAAATGGCCCGTGTGTTGAAACACAATCCGGCCCTCGACTTGTACCAATTTCTTTATTTTGGCCCACTGTGTATTTGAGTTTGCATACTGTCTTGAGATTGAGATTCAATTTATTGTCAATGTACAGTACAAGTACAGCACAGCGAAAAGTTTTTTCGCATCTCACCAATGGTGCAAACATGTCAGTAAGGAGGATACATTATTTACAGTAGTAACAGTATTAACCCATTCTGACCGGGCACCCATTTTGGTGTTGGCATCATGTTATGCTTTAGCTATTGAAAAATAGCAGATCTACAAGCTCGTATCGCGCCACCGAGTGGCGCGATACGAGCTTGTAGGTCTGCTATTTTTGAAAAATTCGAAGAACGACTGACATTTTTAGAATCTGATCTCAGGTCAGAATGGGTTCATCAGACCAGTATGAAAACCTCGTATGAATCTGATCTCAGGTCAGAATGGGTTAAATAAGTAAATAATTATATGAGAAGAAGAAGAAAGACAGATCTGTCCATATTGCACGTGGCCCTTATTGCACGTGGCCCCGTGCACAGTGTGCTAAACTAAGGTCCAGAGACCATGTTCCACAACTTAGTCCAGTGGTCACACCACACGAGTCCACATAGTGTTTATAGACTAGGATGTGTCCAGAGTCTGGAATACGTGAAGTGGATTTAATTAGACTTACAATCAAAAATGGAAAGAAGTCGAAGTCCAGATCATGTAAAAGTTCAAAAGTGTTGAGACACAATCACGTGTTTAATACAAGAGCGCTCCTGGAGATGCACAACACCAAAGTATCATGACAACTCCCCATCACAGGTTTTTCCCTTCTCTTATACACCTCGAGAAGCACGGAAAGAATAAAAATACATATGAGGGTAAAGCAACAGGACACTCCTTTAACACATGGCCCTATATGGCTAACACATTACATGAACAACCCTTATATGATGCTGTCCTGGAATAGGTCCTTGACTGCTGGCTTACTACATGCCCTTACATGGTGTTGCCTTAGTCTACTAGAATAAACACAAATAGGTCCTTGACTGCTGGCTTACTACATGCCCTTACATGGTGTTGCCTTAGTCTACTAGAATAAACACAAATAGGTCCTTGACTGTTGGCTTACCACATGCCCTTACATGGTGTTTATTCTAGTCTACCAGAATAAACACAAATAGGTCTTTGACTGCTGGTAACAGGTGGAAGGGTATTTTCTCTGTCAACAATTAGCTCACATAGACTGAAATGTCATTTTCCCATTACATACGACAGGGATGGTGGATGGGTTGGCATACCCTGCATTAGATTAACCAGTCCTGTAGACGTCTACAAGGCCTGGGTCAGTGTGGCGCCCAGGATTCCATTAGATAATTGACACTGGGTGAAAAAATGTGTTCCAAAGTTTGTGGGATTAAAAATGTAGAGATAAAAAAAGAAGGTCCATACTAAGAAGACATACAGGCACAGGTTACACAGAACTAGACCTTTAGAACAGTTTTTGAAACGACCCCTATCTCTGCTGGGAAGGTGACACACTATGTGTTACCGTGCTTTTGAGACTCCATCATGGCCCATAGCACTTACTCTACCCTAGATAGCACTTCTGTAGACTTAGATAGCATTTGAAACAGACTTATAGCATGTTATGTAGACAGCACTAGAATTGCATTGTATATAGTCATAGCACGCCATAGTACATATGTATAGCATAGTAGTATATATTATAGTATTATAGTATAGTAGTATTATGTATAGTTCATACGTATAAGTTTCATTATATAGATATTCCACTGTTACTTTCTTAGCTTACGCATGTTTCATGATGAATGTTTTTATGTGATGTATTCCCATGCTTTTGTTCTTGCTTAATGTAAGTCGCTCTGGATTAAGAGCGTCTGCTAAATGCCTAAATTGTAAATTGTAAATTGTGGTCCCTTCCAGGTGAACCAGATGGAGACAGAGACAGGTTAACATTGTGAAACGTGGTCCCTTCCAGGTGAACCAGATGGAGACAGAGACGGGAGAGGCCAGTAAGCTGCCCTACGAGGTGACCCCGGAGCAGGCCATGTCTCACCAGGAGGTCCGCACCAGACTGGAGGCCTCCAGCCTGGCGCTGCGCTACGCCACCGATAAAGTCCTCACCTCCATCACCTCCTCTCTGGACAACATCCCGTAAGTCACTTAACTGAACCCCATCACCTCCTAGAGAGCACAGCGCGTAGCGCGTACACTGTAGACTAGAGCGTAGCGTAGCGTCTAGCATGGCGCTGCGCTACCGATACATTTCTGACCAGTCAAGTGGTTCCCAAACTGTTTCATGTCAAGGACGTTTTCCCGTCGTTAGTTATACAGTGTGCTCACGTCTCCTAAACCTCAAGTACCACAGACGAAAAACTGTCGAGCTTGTAGATCTGCTATTTTTGAAAAATCGAAGAACGACTGACATAGAAACATAGCTTTTTTCAGAAAACAGTCAGGATGTAGAAGACACTTTTTTTTAATCTGATCTCAGGTCAGAATGGGTTAATACAGTATGGATAAATAGTGTGGACTTAGACTGTTTTTCGTCTGTGGCATTCGTTTAATCTCATTAGAACAGTTCAGTTCTCCTCAAACTGTTGTTTCGGGAGAACCGAACTGTTCTATAGAGATGAATGCTGAACACGTTGGACATCAGATCGAATGGCAGTGATCATTTTGTACCACTAGATGGTGCTGTTTAACAATGCATTGGAGGGTGAAGAACCCAATGATTCTGCAATGCACACACCCAAGTCATTCCAGTAACGTGTGTGTGTGTGTGTGTGTGTGTGTGTGTGTGTGTGTGTGTGTGTGTGTGTGTGTGTGTGTGTGTGTGTGTGTGTGTGTGTGTGTGTGTGTGTGTGTGTGTGTGTGTGTGTGTGTGTGTGTGTGTGTGTGTGTGTGTGTGTGTGTGTGTGTGTGTGTGTTGTGTGTGCAGCTATGGTATGAGGTACATCGCCAAGGTTCTGAAGAACTGCCTCCATGAGAAGTTCCCTGACGCTACCGAAGATGAACTACTGAAGGTACATTAATGTATTCATTCATTCATGTTCCTGTGTTTGTGTTTGGATGGGTGGATCTGGGGCTAATCGATATCAGGGTTAGATCAGTTATCAGTTATCAGACGGATGTACCCGTGGCAAAGGACTCAGTCATGGCCGGGACATATTTTATTTTATGTTCTGGTTAACCCATTCTGACCGGGAACCCGTTTTGGTGTTAGCATCATGTTATGCTTTAGCTATTGAAAAATAGCAGATCTACAAGCTCATATCGCGCCACCGAGTGGCGCGCTACGAGCTTGTAGGTCTGCTATTTTTGAAAAATCGAAGAATGACTGACATTTTTAGAATCTGATCTCAGGTCAGAATGGGTTCATCAGACCAGTGTGTGTCCAGTGGAAACCTCGTACGAATCTGATCTCAGGTCAGAATGGGTTAACAAACCATTACAGTGTTCTTGTTTATCATGAGTTCCAATTTACTGAAGTTCAAGTGTCCAGGTGGTCTTCACAATAGAGCGTCGCAGTCCCTCCCCCTTTCAGAACAACGAGTGGCCCAGTCCCTCCCCCTTTCAGAACAACGAGTGGCCCAGTCCCTCCCCCTTTCAGAACAACGAGTGGCCCAGTCCCTCCCCCTTTCAGAACAACGAGTGGCCCAGTCCCTCCCCCTTTCAGAACAACGAGTGGCCCAGTCCCTCCCCCTTTCAGAACAACGAGTGGCCCAGTCCCTCCCCCTTTCAGAACAACGAGTGGCCCAGTCCCTCCCCCTTTCAGAACAACGAGTGGCCCAGTCCCTCCCCCTTTCAGAACAACGAGTGGCCCAGGAAATGGTTCTCCATTCATTTTCTCCATAGGCTTTCCATAAAGTATTTATTTAAAGACGGTTATACGCCGCGGACAAAGCCAACTCGGATCGTGACAAATCATGACAATGAACACAATGTTTTGGGGCCGATCAAATAATTTATAAGAAGAAAAACAACAAAAAAGTGTTATATTAATAACCTGCCGTTTTGTTCTACTTTCTAATGATTTGTTTGGCCCAAAACATTGTGTTTATTGTCATGATTTGTCACGATCCGAGTTGGCTTTGTCCGCGGCGTATAAACGTCTTTAAATAAATACTTTCTGAAAAGTCTATGAGGAAAATGAACGGCGATTTATTTTCCGGGTCTCTCGAGGGGGGGGGGACTGCGACGCTCTATATGTGAACAGAATTATTACAGATCGTAGGTAACCTGCTGTACTACCGCTACATGAACCCTTTATATTAATATTAATATTACAGATCGTAGGTAACCTGCTGTACTACCACTACATGAACCCTTTATATTAATATTTATATTAATATTAATATTACAGATCGTAGGTAACCTGCTGTACTACCGCTACATGAACCCTTTATATTAATATTAATATTAATATTACAGATCGTAGGTAACCTGCTGTACTACCGCTACATGAACCCGGCCATCGTGGCGCCCGACGGTTTCGACATCATCGACGTGTCGGCCGGGGCGGGGGGGCAGCTAGCCTCGGAGCAGCGGCGGATCCTGGGCTCCGTCGCTAAGCTTCTGCAGCACAGCGCCGCCTACAGGCTGTTCGAGGGAGAGAGCGACGCACACATGGCCCCCATGAACGAATACATCAGCGCCACCTACCACAAGTTCAGGTACGGCAGTCACGTGACCTCGCATGAACGAATACATCAGCGCCACCTACCGCAAGTCCAGGTACTGCAGTCTGTACCATCATCATCATCATCACGCTGGCTTGTGGTGGAAATTGCTTTGTCAAAATTATCATTGTTGCCACGCACCTGAAGTCCTGACGTAACTCGCTCATCCCTTCGATTCCCCTGAAGTCCTGACGTAACTCGCTCATCCCCTCCATTCCCCTGGTTCTAAAGTCCTGACGTAACTCGCTCATCCCCTCCATTCCCCTGGTTCTAAAGTCCTGACGTAACTCGCTCATCCCCTCCATTCCCCTGGTTCTAAAGTCCTGACGTAACTCGCTCATCCCTTCCATTCCCCTGGTTCTAAAGTCCTGACGTAACTCGCTCATCCCTTCCATTCCCCTGGTTCTATAAGGGACATGCCAGCCACCCGTCAAAGAAAAACTAATTTCGGCTGAATATATTTGTGACCTTATTCTTTCAGTCATGACCCTCACTTCATGACCATATATAGAGTAGGAACACTTCATGACCATATATAGAGTAGGAACACTTCATGACCATATATAGAGTAGGAACACTTCATGACCATATATAGAGTAGGAACACTTCATGACCATATATAGAGTAGGAACACTTCATCACCATATGGTGAGAGTAGGAACACGTCTGTATCGATGTATCGATACGTATCGATTATTTTCCAACTGCCTACTGTACACACAATGGAACAATAACGTAAAGCATTGAAATGGGCGTGGCCAACCTGCTGGGATGACCATATATGGACATACCGTAGCGGACTCATCGTGGCCTCACCGCTATGACATCACCGCTATGACATCACTCTAGCCAGCAGGATAAAAAGCACAGCAGCCTCAGATTAAACGAGAGACCAGATTAAACCAGAGTCCAGATTAAACCAGAGACCAGATTAAACCAGAGTCCAGATTAAACCAGAGTCCAGATTAAACCCAATAATCAACAACATTCTTCAAGACTCCTCCGGCCAAGATTCAAAGAGCTCCAGAATCTAGAAGTGAACTAATTCGGCTCTCCTTTTCCATTGGCCCTCACGTCTCCTACAGAGCAGGAAACCAACAGGTTTACTTCAAGTCACCGTTAATTAACTGTGGTGTTAAATATGTTGTCCTGGACGTTGCATCAGAAAGGATCACCAAAGGAAGATGGTGCTGCTGTAGCCGTGAGACACCAGCTGTACTACTTTGGAATGAACTCTGAGGAGAACAACGAGGATCAGATTGATGTGCAGGTCTTCAACACACTGACTTTACGCTGGAGGAAGGTGACCCCAGTGACCTCTGGAACAGGAGAACCTCACCTTGAGGTTCCCTCCAGATGCTACGGTCACACAGCTGTGCTGATTGAAGATACCGTCTACCTCTGGGGAGAGATGACTAACCCAGGTTATAATAACTGCAATGTCCTTTATGCCTTTGATGTTGACGCCCACACATGGTTCAAACCACAGGTTTCTGGGAACGTTCCAGAGGAGAGGATATACCACTCAGCCTGTGTGTTGGGGAAGGTCATGTTTATCCATGGAGGATTGGCCCAGACTGGATTCACTAATGACATCTACAAGTTGGACACCACCACAATGGTCTGGACTTTAATCAACACCAGAGGAACTCCACCTCCTGATTCATGGTTTCACTCTGCTACCATCATTGGGACAAAGATGTTTGTATTTGGGGGCTATGGGTGGGGTCAGCACGACAACACCATCAGAGTGTTTGACACAGAGACCAACCATTGGATGAACACACCTTCTACACAGCTGTTTCTAGACGGACGCTATGGTCATTCAGCCTTTACCTACAATGGAGAGCTGTACATATTTTATAACTTCAATGATCTGTGGAGATTCAACCCAGAGATCTTCTCCTGGAAGAAGGTTGAGCCCAAGGGGAAACGCCCACATGGGATGGAGTATATGTGCTGTTGCATGCTGGGAGATCGGGTCATCCTCTTTGGAGGAGACGACACCCCAGGTGACCTGTATGTCTTAGACTTCAGTCCTAGCCTCGAGACATTATGCAAGCTAGAAGTTATTCAGTACGGTCTGGAGAAGTCTGGACTCCCACACAATATCAGGGTGGAACTGGCAGCCATGACTAGAAGCAGCAGCTAAAAACAAGAACCAAAAAATAACACAATACTACTAACTACAATAACTCAAAACAAAACAAACGGCAAAGTATGTGTCACCTCACTAGTGGCAGGCACCAAGAACTAGAGTCTAACTGACTATCTGTAACTCGGTAAATATGTAAATCGGTAACTGACTCAAAATAAAACAACAAAAACACAAAGGAAAACAGAACATAAAATAAATACAATTAAAGCTGCAAGCAGTGATTAGGATGATTTAGCAGAAATATCTGCTAAATCCATCCATCTTCAACCGCTTATCCGTAGTCGGGTCGCAGGAGCAACAGCTCCACCAGAGAGCTCCAGAATTCCCTCTCCAGAGCAACATTAGTGACTTCCTCCTGGGGGCTCCCGAGACGTTCAAAGGCCAGTGAGTCGATGTAATCCCTTCATCTGTGCCTTGGTCTGCCCCGGGGTCTCCTCCCAGTGGGACGTGCCTCAAGGACCCCTCACTAGGGAGACCCCCGAGAGGCATCCTAACCAGACGCCCGAACCACCTAAGCTGGCTCCTTTCCAGGCGAAGAAGTCTACTCTGAGTCTCTCTCCCTATATCTCTAAGGGACATGCCAGCCACCCGTCGAAACAAAAACTAATTTTGGCTCAATATATTTGTGACCTTATTCTTTCAGTCATGACCCACACTTTATTACCATATATAGAGTAGGAACACTTCATGACCATATATAGAGTAGGAACACTTCATGACCATATATAGAGTAGGAACACTTCATGACCATATATAGAGTAGGAACACTTCATGACCATATATAGAGTAGGAACACTTCATGACCATATATGTGACAGGTGCCAGCTGAAAGTGCCTCAACTCGCCAGAATGAAATGGTCTAAAATGGTCAAAATAAAATCGTTTTTTTTTTATGTGATTTTCTTTTTTTTTCATATTAAGACAGTTTGAATGTTGAAGAAGGTTTTTATTCCAACAGATTGTTCATTTGGGCAAATTAAACGTATACATTTATATGTCAAAGTAGGCTTGTTTTTTAACAATGTTTTGGGGCCGGAGAAGCGCAGTTCTGAGATTTGCATGTTGTTTTCGATTGGTCCTGAGATCTCTTTGTTCTGAGGTTTCACGCTCTGGTCACCGCCCATTAGCGTGCTTGTGTGTTTATAAACACAGAATTATTCTACATGGCTATAGTATGGAGGAGCTTTTGGGTTATACTTTACAGGAAAATAAACAAAACCACGTAGCTACACGCTCAAATACGCTTCCCAGCCTGGAGAATAGACTTCCACCATCACACAACAACAGGCTAAAAGCTAGCTAGCCTAGTTAGCTAGCTGTCTGTGTGTCGTGTCGTGTGTTAACAGAGGGACATTGTCTTAACTGCTGAGATGTTGTCATAAGCATCTAAACACATGTTTTCACTCCTAAAATGTATAAAACTAATAATACATGTGAAACGTTGCCCGTTAGTGCTATATTGCTTCATAGCCATGGTGGTCCCATGGAAGAGTGTTGCTGCTTATTCTTGTTCTTTTCCTCCAGCCGCAAAGAGCCAAAATAACTCGTCTTTTCTTTAAATCATAACTCGCTCATTTTTTGCTCATTTAAAAAAATTCAAAATACTATATAAAGTACGAAATTCGGGCTTTCATTTTGTATATAGATCGTTTGTGTAGGCCGTCTCTACGAAACGGTATCAAGTGAAAAGGAAATGTAGTCGGGTCGCAGGAGCAACAGCTCCACCAGAGAGCTCCAGAATTCCCTCTCCAGAGCAACATTAGAAAGTCCTGACGTAACTCGCTCATCCCCTCCATTCCCCTGGTTCTAAAGTCCTGACGTAACTCGCTCATCCCCTCCATTCCCCTGGTTCTAAAGTCCTGACGTAACTCGCTCATCCCCTCCATTCCCCTGGTTCTAAAGTCCTGACGTAACTCGCTCATCCCCTCCATTCCCCTGGTTCTAAAGTCCTGACGTAACTCGCTCATCCCTTCCATTCCCCTGGTTCTAAAGTCCTGACGTAACTCGCTCATCCCTTCCATTCCCCTGGTTCTAAAGTCCTGACGTAACTCGCTCATCCCCTCCATTCCCCTGGTTCTAAAGTCCTGACGTAACTCGCTCATCCCCTCCATTCCCCTGGTTCTAAAGTCCTGACGTAACTCGCTCATCCCTTCCATTCCCCTGAAGTCCTGACGTAACTCGCTCATCCCTTCCATTCCCCTGGTTCTAAAGTCCTGATGTAACTCGCTCATCCCCTCCATTCCCCTGGTTCTAAAGTCCTGACGTAACTCGATCATCCCCTAAATTCCCCTGGTTCTAAAGTCCTGACGTAACTCGCTCATCCCTTCCATTCCCCTGGTTCTAAAGTCCTGGCGTAACTCGCTCATCCCTTCCATTCCCCTGAAGTCCTGACGTAACTCGCTCATCCCTTCCATTCCCCTGGTTCTAAAGTCCTGACATAACTCGCTCATCCCCTCCATTCCCCTGAAGTCTTACGTAACTCGCTCATCCCTTCAATTCCCCTGAAGTCCTGACGTAACTCGCTCATCCCTTCCATTCCCCTGGTTCTAAAGTCCTGACGTAACTCGCTCATCCCCTCCATTCCCCTGGTTCTAAAGTCCTGACGTAACTCGCTCATCCCCTCCATTCCCCTGGTTCTAAAGTCCTGACGTAACTCGCTCATCCCTTCCATTCCCCTGGTTCTAAAGTCCTGACGTAACTCGCTCATCCCCTCCATTCCCCTGGTTCTAAAGTCCTGACGTAACTCGCTCATCCCCTCCATTCCCCTGGTTCTAAAGTCCTGACGTAACTCGCTCATCCCTTCCATTCCCCTGAAGTCCTGACGTAACTCGCTCATCCCTTCCATTCCCCTGGTTCTAAAGTCCTGATGTAACTCGCTCATCCCCTCCATTCCTCTGGTTCTAAAGTCCTGACGTAACTCGATTATCCCCTAAATTCCCCTGGTTCTAAAGTCCTGACGTAACTCGCTCATCCCTTCCATTCCCCTGGTTCTAAAGTCCTGGCGTAACTCGCTCATCCCTTCCATTCCCCTGAAGTCCTGACGTAACTCGCTCATCCCTTCCATTCCCCTGGTTCTAAAGTCCTGACATAACTCGCTCATCCCCTCCATTCCCCTGAAGTCTTACGTAACTCGCTCATCCCTTCAATTCCCCTGAAGTCCTGACGTAACTCGCTCATCCCTTCCATTCCCCTGGTTCTAAAGTCCTGGCGTAACTCGCTCATCCCTTCCATTCCCCTGAAGTCCTGACGTAACTCGCTCATCCCTTCCATTCCCCTGGTTCTAAAGTCCTGACGTAACTCGCTCATCCCTTCCATTCCCCTGAAGTCCTGACGTAACTCGCTCATCCCTTCCATTCCCCTGGTTCTAAAGTCCTGATGTAACTCGCTCATCCCCTCCATTCCCCTGGTTCTAAAGTCCTGACGTAACTCGCTCATCCCCGCCATTCCCCTGGTTCTAAAGTCCTGACGTAACTCGCTCATCCCTTCCATTCCCCTGGTTCTAAAGTCCTGGCGTAACTCGCTCATCCCTTCCATTCCCCTGGTTCTAAAGTCCTGACATAACTCGCTCATCCCTTCCATTCCCCTGAAGTCCTGACGTAACTCGCTCATCCCTTCCATTCCCCTGGTTCTAAAGTCCTGATGTAACTCGCTCATCCCCTCCATTCCCCTGGTTCTAAAGTCCTGACGTAACTCGCTCATCCCCTCCATTCCCCTGGTTCTAAAGTCCTGACGTTACTCGCTCATCCCTTCCATTCCCCTGAAGTCCTGACGTAACTCGCTCATCCCTTCCATTCCCCTGGCTCGCGGAGGTAATGTCTCCATGGAGAATAACATGGGGTGATCTTAATATCGTCTACTATAAGCGTTGTGGTCCAAAAATAAACAAGCTGTCTCTGCGTTATTGTCGTGGAGGTGTCTCTGTATCGTTTGCAACAGTCAGTCACTCATATTATGATACAGTCTGCTTCTAGCGAAAATCTAACTAATTCAGCAGCAGTAACAATGGCGTTCTTTTCTCAGTCAGTTGATTCTTCTTTTCCATATGAGTGAAGCGGCCGGGGTGACATGTTTATCTTTCAAACACAGGTCTTATATGAGGCGATCTAAAATCTATGGGGATTACAATGCAAATAAAAAGCACATGAACCCGTGGACTTTGCGCCCTCTACCGATGTTGACGTCAGACTTCGGTGCTCTATTATAATGGCCAATAGTATTATAGCCTAGCACTGAATGTCTGTTCTTCCAGGCTGTTCTAGTGTTATGTTTGTATTGTCTGTGCTTCCAGACTATTCCTCCAGGCTGTCCCAGAGCCACATGAACTGATGTCTGTACAGTCTGTATGTCCAGACTGATGTCTGTACTGTAGGGCTGCGAATCTTTAGGTGTCCCACGATTCGATTCGATTCCGATTCTTGGGGTGACGATTCGATTCAAAAACGATCTTTTCGATTTTTCCGATTCTCGATTCAAAAAAGATTTTTTTCGATTCTAAAGCAGTTTTTTTATTTTTATTACAAACAATTAAATAGAATTTTAGCATGATCTACTCCAGTCTTCTGGCATGAAAGCAGAGTACATTTAGTAAAAAGCTTGTATAATTGTAAAGGTTTTATCAACTGAATGATTTAAACACACAAAGGTTAAATCCAAGAGTAAGAACATGTCTCATTTATTTAGCTTTCACAAATTTGAACCAGTACAAAAGTTACAAAATCTCTTCTCACTCAATACCAGAACAATACATTAGTATTAAAACAGGTGTAAAATAAATACAATTGGCAGGCTTAGCTTAGCTGGTAGTAAATGCACTATGCAGAAATCCAGGCCATAATGCATTGCATGCACAGGTACATTTGTGAAAGGAAAAAAAAAAGAAAAAATAACTTTTTTTATTTATTTATTTATTTTTATTTAGAAAAATCGATTTTTGGAAAATGAGAATCGATTCTGAATCGGACGGCATTAGAATCGCGATTCTAACTCGAATCGATTTTTTTGACAGGCCTACTGTACTGTCTGTATGTCCAGACTGATGTCTGTACTGTATGTATGTCCAGACTGATGTCTGTACTGTCTGTATGTCCAGACTATTCTTCCAGGCAGCCTGTGACGTCCCGGAGCCAGAGGAGAAGTTCAACGTAGACGAATACTCAGACATGGTTACTCTGAGTAAACCGGTGATCTACATCTCTGTGGAGGAGATTATAAATACTCACTCTGTAAGTATAAACACTCACTCTGTAAGTATAAACACTCACTCTGTAAGTATAAACACTCACTCTGTAAGTATAAACACTCACTCTGTAAGTATAAACACTCACTATGTAAGTATAAACACTCACTCTGTAAGTATAAACACTCACTCTGTAAGTATAAACACTCACTCTGTAAGTATAAACACTCACTCTGTGAGTATAAACACTCACTCTGTAAGTATAAACACTCACTATGTAAGTATAAACACTCACTCTGTAAGTATAAACACTCACTCTGTAAGTATAAACACTCACTCTGTAAGTATAAACACTCACTCTGTAAGTATAAACACTCACTCTGTAAGTATAAACACTCACTATGTAAGTTTCTGGGACTCGATTTAAAAAGGTCTATTTCTAATTAATGTATTAATGAATCTCAAGTAATCTAATTTTAATCACGTATCAATATTTGACCCTGGAACAGTGAGCAAAGGATATTGGGTATGCCATAACCTTGACTGTCCAGCAGGGGGGAGTGGTTACACCAGGCTAAGGTATTCCAGTTAATCAATGAATAGTGACTACAGAAGGGGCACGGTGGCACAGTTGGTAGTGCACAGCTAGAAGGTCCTGGGTTCGATTCCCTAGGGTAGGTACTCTCACATGTTCTCCCCCCGTGTCCCCTAGGGTAGGTACCCTCACATGTTCTCCCCGTGTCCCCTAGGGTAGGTACCCTCACATGTTCTCCCTGTGTCCCCTAGGGTAGGTACCCTCACATGTTCTCCCCGTGTCCCCTAGGGTAGGTACCCTCACATGTTCTCCCCGTGTCCCCTAGGGTAGGTACCCTCACATGTTCTCCCCATGTCCCCTAGGGTAGGTACCCTCACAAAAAACATGCAGTAATCCTGGTCTCTAAACTGCCTCCCCCTGGCCAGCCGGGGCGCCTGATGGAGGGGAAAGGAACTGGTTGGAATAACGTGTTCCTTCCACGCGCTACGTCCAACCAGGGAAACTCCCCCCTGTCAGGTGTAAAGGAGCAACTTGGACACTCAGGCATGAAGGAAGCATGAGTTCAAGTCCGTTGCTCTCCCCTTGTCCCCCATATATGGGGACTAGGTTGGTGGAGGGTGTGTAGAGCCCAGGATCACATTAGATGATTGACACACAGGGGTGAAAAATGGATTACAAAATCGTGGGATAAAAAAATATATTAGTAAAAAAAAAGGATAGTGACTACAGAAACTTAAGCAATGAAACATTGTTTGTTTGGTTTTGTGTTTAATATTCAAGGTGGTAGGATACTTAACCAAGACCAACACAGTGGAAAAATATATTTCTTTTTAAAAAAGGGGCAGGGAACAAAACTTTGTTTTTTACATTGTTTCTTCTTTCTAATTATTTGTTCCACACAAATCAATGTGTTTATTTATTGTTTGTATGATGTGTCAACTGGTCCGTTGTCTCTGTCTGAGGCTTTAGAGGTCTTTAAATAAACACGTTTCTCCTCAGGTTGGCAGAGCCCAGGATTACATTAGATCATGACACTGTGTGTGTGTGTGTGTGTGTGTGTGTGTGTGTGTGTGTGTGTGTGTGTGTGTGTGTGTGCGTGTGCGTGTGCGTGCGCAGCTGCTGTTGGAGCACCTGGAGGCGATCTCTCCTGACCACAACGACCTTCTGCACGAACTACTGCTGGACCTGGGAGACACGCCCACCGTGGAGGCACTGCTGGGTGCGTGCACACACACACACACACACACACACACACACACACACACACACATCCTATGCAATAATACTAATGACCGTAGTCATTACGTCATCAAAACTCCTGTCGGACGGTCGTTAACCCATTCTGACCTGAGATCAGATTCTATAAATGTTCTTCTATACATCCTGAAAGTTTTCTGAAAAAGCTCATGTTTCTATGTCAGTGGTTCTTCGATTTTTCTAAAAAATAGCAGATAGCGCTATGAGCTTGTAGATCTGCTACTTTTCAATAGCTAAAGCATAACGTGATGCTAACACCAAAAGGGGTTCGCGCACCCAGAATGCATTAAAGTTGATTGAGCGGCAACTTGGCGACTTGGCTAATTGTCGTCGTCATCATCAGGCGAGGGGTCATCGGGTGACCCCGGTGACCCCAGCAGGGTCGTCGCTCTGGGTCAGCTGGCCAAGACGGAGATCTCTCTGACCTTGACCTCCAAGATGGACCTTCTGGAGGGAGACGACAGCGACGTGAAGAACCTCATGACCAAGTATGTGCACGTACACACGCACGCACGCACGCACGCACACAGGCACGCACACACACAGGCACGCACACAGGCACGCACACACACAGGCACGCACACACACAGGCACGCACACAGGCACGCACACACACAGGCACGCACACACACAGGCACGCACACAGGCACGCACACACACACAGGCACGCACGCAGGCGCGCAGGCGCGCAGGCACACACGCATGCAGGCGCACACGCACGCACACACACACACACACACACGCATGCATGCACTCACGCAGACGCGCACGCACACACACAGGCAGGCACGCAGACACGCAGGCACACACACACGCAGGCACACACGCACAGACACACACACACACAGTATATTCAGTTTATATTTTCAAATGTGAAATGAAGTGGTTAAATGTATGTTTTGTGATAATAATCTGAAACCACAAAGAAACTATAGTTACTGAAGTTTACAAATACTTGCAGTGGAGTAAAGCAAATACTCAAGAAAGGGAAAACACCTCACAATTGTACTTATAGGTACAGTTTTACATTAGTAAATGTACTTACATTAGTAAATGTAAGTAAAGCATTTGAGTAAATGTACTCTCCACCAGGGGGCAGAGTGTTACGGACGTCATCTCTATAATTAACTCTACTGTCTGCTCTTGCTCCTCGTTTTATCTGTTTCCTGTTTCCTGTCCACACAGGAAACCGTTGTGGTGGTGAGGGTTTTATCTGCCGTGTTTGACAGACAGACTGGTTCCCAAAGTGGGGTCCGGGGACCCCCAGGGGGTCCTTGAAGCAGTTCCAGGGGGTCCCCACCCAGCTAAATGATAGTTTGGAACCAAATGGACCCTCATGGGGTCTGTAACTCTGAGGCCCCTTTTCCACCGGTTGGTTCCCAGTGGGAACCGGTTCAGTTCTTTTCCACCGGTTGGTTCCCAGTGGGAACCGGTTCAGTTCTTTTTGGTTTTTAGTCCATGAGCCAGAGCTCCAAAATTGAAACGTTAATTATGAATTGAGCAGGCAAAACCATACCTATATTAGATTGTTATCACCATTAAACTTCCCCAATTGAGTACCGGTACTTACACGATGACAATGATTTATTGTATTACAAAATTCTAAAATTGTAATATGCAAATGAGGCATTATGTAGGAAAATATGCAAAATAATAAAATAAAATAAAAGCTACTACTGTGGAAGGGTTATCATGTATTAATTTACTTGTATCGATCCTATAAAGAATTTAATATAGGGTATAGTTTGCCCACCAATTTTGGCTCATGGACTAAAAACCAAAAAGAACTGAACCGGGTCCCATTGGGAACCAACCCGTGGAAAAGGGGTCTGAGAGAGTACAAATGGAACACATTTGGTTCCATTTAAATTAACAGTGATTTTTACAATATGAACTGAAATAGAAATGCCATATTAAATGGGGGAGGGTCTGTAGACTAATTCAGGTCAAACCAGGGTGGGGGTCCTCGAAATTAAACTGGTTGAGATCTGAAATATTTCTTGGCATATATATATATATATATATATATATATATTTATATATATATTTATATATATATTTTTTTTTAATGATTTCCTTTAATCCAAAATGAGTTAATAGCACAAGTTAAACATATTAATGAACAACAATGTAAAGCAGGGGTGGGCAATTATTTTTCCCAAGGGGCCAAATGAGAAACAGAAAATATTTTGGAGGGCCGGACCAAAAGGCTGAACTTAATTATGCATGATATCAATTTTATTTCTATATAAATAGCAGTAAATGGCATTGTTTTGCAAAGTAATGGTAAACTAAATGTGAAACATTTGACTCAAATTATAGGCAGAGTGATGATGTACAATAAGAGCACCCCTCACTTCACATGGTTGTGATTTACTTTCTACTTGCAGGCTTGAGACGTTTCCTTTCCCAGTTGAAAACTATGTTTTTGTTTAAGTTACAAGTCCTGTAAATACTAGCATTTTCTTTTAACAATGAGAACATTAGAGGTAGCTCTGTTAATAGTTCCATTCGAAGGACACTGGAGTGCCACTTTCACAACCCATGGTGCGCTGCTTACTATCGAGAGATGAGTGTTAAGTCACGACCATTAAACAACAACGTTCTGAAAACAATAATAAGCCAACCAGTAATGGTATTGTTGAGACTTGGCAGCCTGGCAGGCGCTGTATGTTGACGTGTGCACGTTCGTTCTGCCAGATTTACTTTGTGGTTCAACGGTACGTCGATCGACTCGTGTGCCGAAAACAGACGATCCACAAGCTCACGGCGCATCGCCCAAGCGTTCTGAACTTCAGAAGCATGCCACATTCTGGGCGCAACAACGCCATATGGCAGCATCTTAAAACATCTTAACTTGTCTTTATTGGCGAGGCGGGTTAAATAAAGCAATGAAGCATAAAGGGATTTAACTTGTCCTCCTGCAAGGAAGTTTGGTAATCAAAGCATGCGCCTGCGCCTACCGTGTTGTGGAGCTGCATGCTTCATGGCTATTTGCATTCGCCGACGTAGTCAACAATAAATCCAAAAAGCCGACATTTTCGCATATGAGGGGGGTGAAGGAAGAAAGACAGGTTCTCAATCACACGCAATTCACGTGCACAGTTGACGTGCAGATTGCGTGCACTGTGAGAATACATGGGCTTCAAAATAAAAGCAATGCGGTTTTAGTCCACCCATAAGGTAATTAGAAAGTATGTTTTATTTTCGGATTATCAAGTAATCTTTCACGGGCCGGTCAGAGTCAGCCGGCGGGCCGTGTTTGGCCCGCGGGCCGTACAATGCCCAGGTCTGGTGTAAACATATTAATGAACAACAATGTAAAGTGTGTTGTAAGTTAAACATAATAATGAATCTTAAATGTAACCCAATAAAACATTATAAAAAAAACATTAAATGCTGTTTGTGTTTCAGAACCAAGAGGCTCATCGTCGACGTGGTTCGAATCCAACCTGGAGAAACTCTACTGGAGACCCTGGAGGCTCCTCCCACTGCTGCACAGGTGTGTTAGGCTCCTCCCACTTTAATAGACTCCTCCCACTGCTGCACAGGTGTGTTAGGCTCCTCCCACTTTAATAGACTCATCCCGCTGCTGCACAGGTGTGTTAGGCTCCTCCCACTTTAATAGACTCATCCCGCTGCTGCACAGGTGTGTTAGGCTCCTCCCACTTTAATAGACTCCTCCCGCTGCTGCACAGGTGTGTTAGGCTCCTCCCACTTTAATAGACTCCTCCCAGTGCTGCACAGGTGTGTTAGGCCCCTCCCACTTTAATAGGCTCCTCCCACTGATGCACATATGTGTTAAGACTCCTCCCACTTTAATAGACTCCTCCCAGTGCTGCACAGGTGTGTTAGGCCCCTCCCACTTTAATAGACTCCTCCCACTGCTGCACAGGTGTGTTAGGCTCCTCCCACTTTAATATAATCCTCCCACTGCTGCACAGGTGTGTTAGGCTCCTCCCACTTTAATAGACTCATCCCACTGCTGCACAGGTGTGTTAGGCTCCTCCCACTTTAATAGACTCCTCCCGCTGCTGCACAGGTGTGTTGATAGAATACCTAGCAGTCCTTCCATCCATCCATTCATCTTCAACCGCTTATCCGTAGCCGGGTCTCGGGGGCAACGGCTCCACCAGAGAGCTCCAGACAGTGTGTGTTGAATAAAACCATGTGACCGCCGTGTGTTCCCGCCCCCCACAGGAGAGCGAGCACGCTCAGATGGTGGAGCGTCGCGCGGCGCAGGACGCGCGGACCCCCGAGGGGTTAAAGGTGGTCCTGGAGGAGGCGGGGCTTCCCCTGGAGCAGAAGAAGAGGCGTGTCCTCCGGAACCTGCGCACCCTGGAGGGGGCGGGGCTTCTGTCCGCCCGCAACGCCTACCAGGAGATCATCAACGACATCGCCAAGGTATAGGACACGCCCACCCAGCAAAGGGGGGTTATGGGTAATGTAGTCTTGACTGTCTGTGGCCTCTCGCCAATGTCCAAATGCTTCCGTCATACTGTGTGTGTGTGTGTGTGTGCGTGTGTGCGTCTGCGTGTCTGCGTGTGTGTGTGTGCGTGCGCTTGTGCGCACGCGTCATCCAGGACATCCGCTACCAACGGCGTTACCGCCAGAGGAGGAAGGCGGAGCTTGTGAAACTCCAACAGGCATTGGCTGCTCTGAACTCTAAGACCGCCTTCTACCAGGACCAGACCAACTACTATGACGCCTACATAAGGACATGTCTGGATAACCTCAACAGGAAGTACGCACGCACACACACACACACAATAACCCATTCTGACCTGAGATCAGATTCATACGAGGTTTCCACTGGACACACACTGGTCTGATTAACCCCATTCTGACCTGAGATCAGATTCATACGAGGTTTCCACTGGACACACACACTGGTCTGATTAACCCCATTCTGACCTGAGATCAGATTCATACGAGGTTTCCACTGGACACACACACTGGTCTGATCAACCCCATTCTGACCTGAGATCAGATTCATACGAGGTTTCCACTGGACACACACACACTGGTCTGATTAACCCCATTCTGACCTGAGATCAGATTCATACGAGGTTTCCACTGGACACACACACTGGTCTGATCAACCCCATTCTGACCTGAGATCAGATTCATACGAGGTTTCCACTGGACACACTGGTCTGATTAACCCCATTCTGACCTGAGATCAGATTCATACGAGGTTTCCACTGGACACACACACTGGTCTGATTAACCCATTCTGACCTGAGATCAGATTCTAAAAAATGTCAGTCGTTCTTCGATTTTTCAATAGCTAAAGCATAACATGATGCTATAACACCAAAATGGGTTCCCGTTCAGAATGGGATAAACACACCAGTGATGTTGCTATAGGAAATCCTATCGTACAAATTTTTTTCACCCACCTTAGAAAAATCATAGAATATTCTGGGTCTCTTTTCCGTGCACGGCTGACCTCAGACGACGACAACATAAATATAAACAATATCAACGTTCACTTCCCAGTAACCCAGAAGTTACACCAAGTATTTGATGAAAAACAGAAATAAGCAATAACGTTGTGTGTGTGTGTGTGTGTGTGTGTGTGTGTGTGTGTGTGTGTGTGTGTGTGTGTGTGTGTGTGTGTGTGTGCGTGTGCGTAGGAACTGTCGCCGGTCCATCAAGCTGGACGGTAAGCTGGACCAGAGATCGTCTAGGAAGGGGAAGCAGAGCAGCCTGAAATACACCGCTATGAGACTGTATGAGAAGGGAGTCATTCTGGAGATAGAAGGGTTAAATACCAACCAGTAAGTATTAGTACACTAACAGTACACTGAGTATTAGTACACTAACGGTACACCCCCCCCCCCTTTTCCCCTCACTGTATATGTATCTTTTCCCTTTTTGCTTCCTATATGATGAATTCCTGTTCTGTTTTTTAACTACATAGAAGTGTCTATTTGTTTGTCCCTAAATGTTTTGATGAATTGAACAATGCGGACCCTGTTGTAAACAAGTGTAATGCTTAATTGGGTCGTCCACTCACAGTTAACAGTCTCTGTATTGAGTTTGTGCTTGAAATGTACTGTAATTCTACAAACTGTTAATAAATATTTCAATCAATCAATCAGTACACTAACAGACTGTATGAGAAGGGAGTCATTCTGGAGATAGAAGGGTTAAATACTAACCAGTGAGTATTAGTACACTGACAGTACACTAACAGACTGTACCAGTAA